>NC_080767.1:8260042-8563072 GCF_020826845.1 Diceros bicornis minor | reverse complement strand
GGGGTCACCATGTTGTTTTCTGCCATGCCCCTCACATCCTCTCTCTCCCTGTCTGTTTCTCTCTCCCTCCCCTCCTGCCCTCTTGTTTAGAGGGGACAGTGAAACCACAGGGCCCATGACAGAGCTGACTCACAAACAGCAGCGAGGCAGTGGGGGCTCCCTTTGCAGAGTCTGCTCCCTGGGCTCACACCCAGACTGTCTCAGTGCTCACTGACGGGATCTGGGATGTTGGCCCACCCACCCTCCCCCTAAAGACCTGACAAGATGCTTTTCTGGCTTCTCATTTGCACAAGTTCCTGGTGCCTTCTAAACCCTTTTTTCTACAGTGGAGGAAGCGTTTTATAGGAGGCTCTGTTAACTCCTTTGTAAAACTAAAACACAAATTAGTTGAAAATGGGAGGCAGTTTTGGGAAGACTAAAAGAGGAGCCTGGAATCCGTGGTCCTTCTGTGCTTTTTGATTCCAGACTTGTGGGATTGGTATCACAGTGCCTGGCACTCAGTAGGCCCCCACTACAAGTTTATTAAGTTAATTTGGAGGCAAAAGACCTGGATTCAAGTTCTTGCTCTGAAGCTTGCCAGCAGTGTGACCCTGGGCAAGTCACTTTACCTTCCTAAGCCTCGGTCTCCTTCTCTGGAAAATGAGATGACACTACTGCCGGCCCTGCCTGCCTCCTGGGGCTGGTGTAAGGGGCAGATGAGATTTTGCTCTATAGACTCGCAAGGGCTGGGAAGCTAGTCACATTACTAGCATGCTGCCTGGCTCCTGGCTGGCTCGTGGTAGATGCTTACTGAATTGGTTAGTGATACGGCTGGTGGAAATTTAAGAACGTCTTCATTTACTCATAGTTTTCAGTGACTTGAGTCAAGGCAGAATGTCTGACAAACAGCAGTTAGCCTCAACAACAGAAATGTGAACCGAAGCCAGTTCGCGATGGTGGCCGTTGTTGTTCCAGGCTGCAGAAACTACCTTTTTTGCAAACTTAGCAGTGCTGGATAAAGAGAACTCTTCTAAAATAATGTGCCAGGGCTAGTCCCCTGGTCCCTCTTGAGCTGAATTATCTTGAATCCAGAGGGGATTTCAGAGCCCTAAGAACGACCTTCCTCACCCGCAGCTTCCCTCCGTTTACTTTGTTTTCAGGGGTTCCCAGAGCCCTTACCTCCCATCGGGGATAATCCTAGAGGGTACGTATGGCGGATGCCATCAGTGGCCCACCACAGCCCCTGAGCATCCATCATTCCAGAACAAGCATCTTATTAAGAACACCTGTAACTCTTAGCCTATGCAAGGAGCAGGCCATGTGTCCAGGGCATTAACGCTTCTAGGGGCAGCCCTGAGCTGGTGATGGGTGAGAAGAGGAGGATAAATCCCCCAGTGTCCTTTTCCCTCGGGTGGGGCAACTCCAAGGTATGTTCTGTCCCCAGAGGTCCCCAGTGGGATTGAAATTCACTTGGCCTCCCTGAAACCTGCTCATTAATGCACCTTGTCCTGGGTCCCTTCCCTTCCCTGTCTCACCTCCCTGCACCCCAGCAGCGTGTTCTAGGGTCACCCCTCATATAAATTGCATGCACTCTTACTCTTGTCTCAGGCACTGTTCTGAGAGACCCACCTGCGGTAGGTAAGGCAGGTATTAGCATCCCGTTGGCCACACACCTTGAGTGTGGTGAGGCCTGGGCCTAAACCCCTTTCAACTCCAAGTTCAGAGCCCTCCCCCTGCCATCGTTGACTTCCACTAAACCACACGTAGATAAGGATGAATACTACGGAATTGGCTTTTTTTTTTCCTTAAGAGAAAAATGAATCCATGTTATGCCGAAGTCTAAACATGGCCCAGAATTTGCAGCAGAGAAGGAAGTGGAGTGAAGCCATGATTGCAGCCTTGTTTATGCTGTTCTCATGAAGTCTCAGCATCTGCCACTCTCGTTCACCGTGCTGCCTTCATTAGGCCTATTTGTAAGAATCTCGCTGAATGATAATCTGCTTGAATTTCACTCTGCTTCTGTGCAGCATAAAGGACCCAGACTTCAGAGTTTTATATTTCAGCACCTGATTTGAAGGGATGGGGTCTTCCATCACTCTAATGACATAATTGTCAATCAGAAGGTACCTAGTGAAATGCAGGCCTGTCCTCCGCATTTGCAGACGTGAATTACCGTTTGGTCTTTGGGGTAACAGACATGGTTCTATTCAGTGCGCACTTCCTGAGCATCTGCCAGGCGCTTTGCCAAGTCCTCTGGGGGGAGCCAAGTTGAATAAGGTGCAGTCCCTGCCCCCCAGGGGCTTCATAATCTCTCTGGCCAAGTGCCAGTACCTATAAAAGCAGGAAAAGAGTTTCCCAGAACCTTCTAGAAAACTTGCAGAGCTAGTTTGACCCAAGTTTGAGACTCTTAAGGCTGACTTTTAATATCCTTTTCCTCCTGTTAAGGCAGGTATCGTAGCTCTCTTCACCAGGCCATGCGTCTGGAGAGGCTGGTTTGTTGGACTGCCACTGGATATAATTAAGAGTGGAGACATAGTCCACCAACCTGCAGGATACACGGGCAGGGTGGTGGGTCAGCAGGAATGGAAGGACACACGTGAATGTGGGCTGAGAGTCTGACTCCGATCTTGACACCAGCCCCCATGAGCCAGGGCTTGCCCTTCAGGGATCCCAAGGAAGGTGGGCTGAAAGACAGAATTATTTAGCAGACGTTGTATTTCATTGAGCCATAGACTCTCTATGTGAAAGGGAGCCCAGGCTCTCCTTTACAGCATTACCTCTGCTTGAATGCCTCCAGGGATGGGGAACTCACCTCCTCTCATGTGGAAAGCAGACATGCCTAATCATAGCTAGCGAGGCACAATGACTTAATCTCTCTGAGCCATCATTTCAGCATTTATTTAAAAATAATAAAATAAAAGATCATGATTTCCTTGCCTTGAGAGTGATGGTGAGAAGTCAGCGACATGTGGCTATGAACTTTCCTAGCTTGGTGACCGTCACAGAGGAGGGCCATGGTAACTGTTGGCTTCCTTCTCCTCTCCTAGGCACTCTTGACAATGACCCCAGATTTACCGCCCTCCAGAATTTCTTGAGAGAAGTGCAGTCTTGCTTCCTCAGGACACTTCACACTCCTCATTTCGTGGGTGCTTGTTGCCGTTGGTCCATGAAAGCCCCTCCTGTTTGTTTATACCCTATTCTCCTCATTCATTCCCGTACCCCAATCCTCCCTCCCCCACTGAAAGGCAAACATTCTAAGTGTTTAATGCATATATTGTGTTTGTTTGTGTCGTTGCAAAATGTGTATTACTGTTTTGTATGCATATATTTTGAATTCACATCGATGCAACTGGATTGTATATCTTTTTCTGTTGCTTTCTCTTTTTTTCCACTCCGCGCTTTGTTTTTTAAGATCCTTCCATATTCCTGTGTGTGCATCTGGGCCGTGGTTTTCACTGCTCACTCCAGGGGGCACATCCATCCCTCACCCATCCACTCCTGGTGACAGACAGGTCACCTTCAACTCCCCGCCTCCACAAACAATGAGTGTCCTTGTACTCGAGCCCTTAGGAAGCCATTTCTTCAAAACAAATGCCCAAGAGCAGAATCGTTGGGTCAGAAAGTGTGTGAACATTGAACATGCCTAGAATCTTCCAGGTGGCTCTTGGGGATGCCCATACCCCTCTCCCCCCACCAGCATGAGGAGTCCTGTGTCCCTACCTCCACCAGCACTTGGCGTCCCCAGCGCTCTCATTTTTTGCAATCTAAAGTATAAAGTAATGTATGGTGGCTTTATTTCTCTGATTACTAACGAAGTTGGACATTTCTTCCTGTGCTTGTTAGCAGTTTGTTAATTGTCTGTGTCCTTGTCCCTTTTATCTTGAGGGACTGTCTTTTTCCTGTTGATGTGGGAGAGTGCATTATGTAATCTAGATATCAGTCCCTTGTTGACTTTAGGCTTTGCAGATATCTTCTCCATTCCATCACTCATCTATCAACTTAAAGTCCTTGTTGAACAGAAGTTCTGAATTTTGATGTGAAAAATTCTTTTATTTTTTTTTTGTCTTATGGTTTGGGCTTTTGAAGTTTCTCAACAGTCATTTCCTGGCACCTGCATGCCAGGTCCTGGCTGGGCACAGGGGTGGTGAGATGGGTAAGACGCAGCCCCTGCCTCCAGGGAGCCCCCCATCCAGTGGGGAGCAGACACAGGACCCCAAGTGGGTGTGATACGTGATAAGGGCACTCGGAGGAGGAGCACTTGGCTCCACCTGGCAGAGTCTAGGAAGGCTACTTGGGAGAGGTGGCATCTGAGATGAATTCTGAAGGACCAGTGGGAGTTAGTCAAGAACAGAAGGAAAAAGGTGCTCTAAGTGCAAGTCACCTGTTGTGTTTGTATGTGTCCTGTGTCCCCCCAGGTACTTAGCATTTGCCCTAGACCGGTTTGCCTAAGTCAGTGGACAAATCTACCCTTGGCAGGGTTATATTCCTGGGGCATTTGGCCAGTGTCCACCCGGCCTGTTAAAAATCTCAAAACAAAGGTCAATGAGGTGAACTTATTGAAACAGTGGCAGTGCCATATTGTTTGTGAAGGTAGAGACGAATGTGTGTGCAGGTCCAGGCCAGGGAAGCACAAGCCCATCCCTTCTGAGTGCTGCTGAGAGGTGCTGCTCAGATCTCCTCCCACCCCGTGAGAGGAGAGTGACCCTCGAGGCCCTCTCCACAGGCAGTGACCAGACTAGGGAGTCACTTCCCAAGGAATGGCTGGCCATTCTGGAGAGGAGCAGAATCAAGGCCCACGACCACCTCTTCCCATCTCTGTGTTCCCATCTCTGAAGAACCGCCAGGAGCAGGGGTGGACGTGGTATGTGGCCCGCTGGCAGAGCCAGGACCTGTGAGGGGAAGTCTCAAGGAACAGGCTTCAGCTTGGAATGAGGAAGACGCTTCAAAGCAGTTGCAGACATCAAATAAGAGTTGGAGGCTACAGACATCTCTCCTTCCAGCCCCCTCGCTTTAGCAAGACCCAGATAGGGGACAGGACTTCCTCAGGCTCCTGACTGAGGTGAAGGCAAAGCTGAGACTAGCTCCAGGGTCCTGTCTCCCAGCCAGAGCTCTTTCCTCTCCCTGAGTTGATGATTTTGTTGCAGGAGGTTCTAGAATAGAGTGATTTTATAGAATCTGATTTTTTTTTTTTTTTGGTGAGGAAGATTAACCATGAGCTAACATCTGTTGCCAATCCTCCTCTTTTTGCTGAGGAAGATTTGCCCTGGTCTAACATTCATGCCCATCTTCCTCTGCTCTGTGTGTGGGATGCCGCCACAGCATGGCTTGATGAGCGGTGTGTAGGTCTGTGCCCAAGATCCGAACCTGCGAACCCCGGGCCACAGCAGTGGAGTGTGCAAACTTAACCACAACGCCACTGGGCTGGCACCTAGAATCTTTGATTTTCGTTGAGCTGAAATAATCCTTTGTTTTACACCCTGGAGTCATACATGGAGTCTATATAAATGTAACAACAATTAGACTCTAAAGGACACATGCATCCCCTCAATTCAGATCCAGAGTCAATTGAGGAAGAAGGGACATTTGGAGGTGAGGGGAGCAGAGCCCATGTAGCAGGGTGTGGAGACCCAGCTAAGGCAGGAGGTTGCGACCCCACAGCTAGTTCTCCCGCGGGGGGTCGCAGTGCAGGAGGGAGGCAGGACCACTGTGATTGAAGCCTTGTCCCAGCCGACTTGTGGATGCTCTCAGGCCCACAGCCAGGAAATATTTTCAGACTGGACTTTTCTGGCAGCCTAATTTTCACCAGTTGGACCTATTTTCTTTACGTATCATCCAAATCCAAAATTTGAACTGAAGAATGCACTTTTTAAAGAGAACACTTCTTTTTTTGCCCCACAGCAGGGCACCGGTATTATTCTGCAGGAAACTGGGCTCTTTGTTTCTCAGTGTTTTTAGCCTCTGAGAACAGAGAGTGTTGGCGTTGAAAGGCCAATCCAGCGGTTCTCAACCCTGGCTACACGTTAGGGTCAGCCTAGGGAACTTTTAAAAATACTGCCACCCAGAATTCACCACTCCACCTCCCGGATTCTAATATAATGGGTCCATGTTGAGAGCCAGGCATCTGTATTTTCTAGAAGTTACCCAGGTGACTCATACTCAGCCAGGGCTGAGAACCACTGGAACCCCTGCAGCGCAATTTGCCGATGGAGAAACTGAGGCCCAGAGAGAGGGAATGGTCTGTTCAGGCCACACCATGAGTCATTGGCAACTTGCAGCAGGGCTCAGGGGCAGGGAGGCCAGCCAGGGACAGACCTGTCTCTGCAGCCCCTCTCCCTCTGCTCAGTCCCTCCACCCCCCGGTGGATCTTTCTAGTCTGTCCACAAATCCCCTGGTCCACAGTGCGCAAGGCCCAGTCTGTTTCCAAATGGGTGGCTTGTGTTGTTTGCACAGTGGAGTTAACAAGGAGGCCGAGAGTTAACAGCTGAAGTGCTGGGCGCCTGTCATGGTCTCCCCCAGCCGGGCCATGGGCGAGAGGAAGAGCACAGGGGGCACCGTCCTTCTGCCTGCAGACCCGGGAGGGGCCCTGCGCAGGGTGCGGGAGAGAGGCTCAGGCTTCAGGTTCTGCTCAGGAACCAGCCAGCCGTCAGGAATCGTAAGGCCTGGGATCACATAGAGCATAGCTCCAACACGAGGGGCTGTCCCCCCGTGTCCTGAGGCCACAGCAACTGGGATGCTCAGAGGGGAGGAGCGGTACCTGGGGAAGGCTTCCTGGAAGAGCTGGGTAGGGTGTGGGCACGTGGGCTTGGTAGAGGGAGGGAAAGCCACCTTCTAAGCAGAGGGACCATTGTGGGGAAGCTTGGCAGTAAGAAAACATGAGGAGTGTTTGGGGACCTAGCAAATAGCTCCCGGTTACTTTTGTCATGACTCACATAACTACAGTTTATTGAATACTTACTGTGAGTTAGGCCCTAAGCCAGGAACTGCCTATATTCGCCTCTTTAATCCTCATAGCCACTCTGAAAGTTCCCATTTTACAGTTATGGCCACCTGTCACAGGGTGTGGGCTGGAAGGGAAGTATTATCTGCAAATGGGAATAATTTTACCTCCGTGGTAGGACTGAGTGAGACTGCAGTCACTAAACTACAAGGTCAGAGATGATGATTTTTTGTTTTTATATTTTGGTGAGGAAGATTGGCCCTGAGCTAACGTCTGTGCCAATCTTCCTCTATTTTGTATGTGGGTCACCGCCACAGCATGGCTTGATGAGTGGTGTAGGTCCACACCCAGGATCCGAATCTGTGAACCCAGGCCACCGAAGCAGAGTGCGCTGAACTTAACCACTATGCCACCGGTCTGACCCAGATGAATTTTTTTTTTTGTGAGGAGATCAGGCCTGTGCTAACATCCACCAATCCTCCTCTTTTTTTTTTTGCTGAGGAAGACTGGCCCTGGGCTAACATCCGTGCCCATCTTCTTCCACTTTATATGGGATACTGCCACAGCATGGCTCGACAAGCGGTGCATCAATGCGTGCCCGGGATCCGAACTGGCGATCCCTGGGCCGCCGCAGCAGCGCGCATGGGCTTAACCGCTTGTGCCACGAGGCCGGCCCCCAGTGAATTTTTTTTTAATCTTTGTATCTCCAGCCTCCAGCACAGAGCCTAGCACATAGTAAGCACCCAGTCAATGTTTGTTGAATGAATAAATGAATGAAGTGATTAAACTAGTAGATTTAGCATAAGCATCCTCCAACACCCAGGATGTCCAAGGCCCCTTGGTCAGGGATGAGGAGGTAACCTAATCTTCCACCAGCTACACTGCTGCTTCTGAGGGATCTTATCATGAAGGACCTCGTGCATGCAGCACCTGGCATGCAGTAGGCACTCAATAAATGTGGGCTGAGTGACCAGCATCCCTGCTTAGTATGGGTGGTGAAGTGCTCTGAATTCAGAACTAGGGGACCAAGTCCAGGTGCGCACTTAGTCGCTACCTGGAGCGTGGCTCTGAGCATTCACTTGACCTATGCGAGGCTCCTCCCTCATCTGTAGCCTGGGGCGAATTATGCCTGGTTCACGGTTTGCCATGAGAGTTAAATGCAGGAATGGCTGAAGGGGCCATGGGCCTCCAAGCACTACCCCCAGGGAGAGATTATGGTGATTATGGTCGTGGTGGGAAGCTGAGTATCGTTCTGGTGCCATGGGACGGGACAGCAGGGCGTGTGAGTCAGGGGGGCAGGCCGTGTGGCTGGTGCGCCGTGGGGTACCAGCCACACCGCCTCCTGGTTCCTGATGGTTTATTCCCATCAGCCTGTGTATTTCATGTGCTGCCTCCCCACGCCACATAAATAAATCAGGGCCTCCTCTGAGCCATGGGAGCTGATTGGGGCTGAGGACTTCAAAAGACCAGAGCGGGGGTGCTAGAGCTCCTGGTAGAGTCTGCTAATGTGACATTTAGAGGCTGTGACCCGGCAAGTGACAGCTGCCTGCACAGTGTGACACCCCCCAAATGATGGGGAGACCTTTGTGGGAAGAAGGAAGTGACTTTTGCAGCCCTATTTTCCACCCCACAGTCAAAGGAACTCAGGCAGGAGCGTGGCCTGTGGGATTCCCTGTTCTGCTTCCTGAGGGTTCATAAGGAGCCAGCAGCGCACCTGCATTTCTGCAGAGAAATTCACTTAGAGCCAGAGCCCCAGCAGGGGTTCCCCTGGGTGCCAGCTGGGAATTCCTGCCGCCCCGTCGCTTTGTAACCTCTGGGCATTTTGATGACCAGCGTCTGCAGCTCTGGGCTCTTTTCTCTGCAGTTGCTACACTCAGGAGGCACAGGAGGCCCGTGGAGTGGGCAGCTCGGCAGGGAACTGTCCCCTCTCAGGGATCACATCGAGGTAGCCCCGTGTCAGGGAAGAGCATGACCCCCACCTTCCCTGAATCTGCTTCACCTGTGGTCACCAGTATCCCCCCACACGCCAAATCCGCTGACCCCTGCTCTGGGGGCTTATTGAGCCTCTCCGAGGCACGTGACATGCTGGCCAGCTCTGTTGTGACAGTGTCCTTTTCCGTGGCTTCTGTGATGCCCACTCCCTCCCAGTCTCCTTGCAGCAGCCCTGCTCTGCCCACCCCCCCCCCCCGAGGCTGATGCCCCCGGGATCCTGCCCATGGTCCTCTCCTCTCCCCACTCGGCACTGTCCCTGGGGGTCTCCTCCCTGGCCCCTGCTCCAGCTCCCAGCTTACATGCCGATGGCCCCAGCTCCCCCTCTTCAGCCCAGACCCAAGGACAGCTTCACCCTGCTGACACACATGCACCTCACGCTCGCACGTCCAAACCGGAACTTGCCATCTTCCCCCTCCTTTGACCCCCTCCTGGGTTCCCCACTCAGGGAATGGCACCTGAGCCCCCTAGTCACTTGCTTCACTCCCCTGTTCCCCGTCTCCCACACCCATTTGATCACCCAGTTGTCCAGATTTTACCTGGAAAAAAGAAGCCTTTGTCAAATCTGATCCCCGCTCTCCATTCCTCCTGCTACCGCCCTGGGCCAGTCCTCATCATCTTTATCCCTGGCGATGACCAAAATGATGACCTAAACCCACCAACAGAATAGTATTGAGGATGAAGATAAATTTAAATGTGTCACTTGGGTCTGAAAATACGCCTGAACACGTGTGTATGAAGGAGTCTCTGTGCTCAGTGTGACACAGCAGAGCATTGAGGCCTCTGAAAGATGCTAATTCCACCTCAGGATGCATTAATAGGGATATAATGTGCAGAATGAAGGAGGGGATGGTCCTTCATTCTGACCAGATCATGCCTAAAGTGCATTGGTCAGTCCTTGAGTCCACAATCGATCAGACAGATAGTGACATTGTGGAGTGTGGCCCAAAGAGAGGCCTGGACTGAGTTTGCCTTAGAAATGATGTTCTGTAAGGTGAGGTTGGGGGCTGGTACCAGGGGGATGATCTGTCTTTGTACTCAAGTCTCAGGGGCTGTCCTGGGGTAGAAGCAGCAGAGGTGGTCTGTGTGGTCCTAGATGGCAGAGCCAAGTGACAGGAGAAAGTTAGAGAAAGACTGTTCTGCTCAGTGACCAGGAAGGACTTGGTAACAGACAGAGAATCCAGTTATGGGGGAGTGAGCTCCTCATCCGTGAGGTGTATAGCAAAGGATGGGTGGCCAGTGGATGAGATGGTGTGAGAGGGTGTTTGTTCCAATCCAGGTCAACGTGGAGGTCTTGTGATTCTACCTGGAAGAGGCATGGGGAAAGGAAAAGTCTGCAAGAATGTAGCCAGAGCCTGGAGGGGAGCGGGAGCTGGGACAGGAGCACCCAGACACAGCCCAGGACTCAGGATCTAACCGGCCACTGTCTCTTGCTCCCCACAGACAGGAGGGAGGTGAAGGTGGGAGAGTACAATGCTGTGGCCGACACGTTGGAGATCATCAACGACACTATCAGGTTCCAAGGTAAGGCAGGTGGGCTTCTGGGAGGAAGGGGCCTGCTCAGTTGCTCTCAGGCCTGGATACTGTCTGAGGATTGCAGACAAGCTCAGAGTCCTGTCCTGGGGAAGAGGGAACATCCTCTTCTCTCAACACATGCATACACTTGCTCACTGAGCGCAGAGTCCCCACCACTCACGTGGGACCTGGGTTCCAGGTGCAGCATGGGTCACTGGAATTTGCATGGAGTACTGGCTGTCACTGAGGCAGCCATGTTTAGACCAGTCAATGGCCAGGAGTAATTCTTTTTACATGTGGCCCAGCTAAATTTAGCTCTGTCTCCTCCTCTGGCAAGGGACTTGGTTGGGTTAGTAGTAAGTCCTCTCCACCTGCTGCTCTTCCTAGAAGACCATTCCTTCTTTTCTTCTGCTAGAGAACTCCTCTTCAGCTGCTAGAACCAGATCAGATGACACCTCTTCTGTGTAGCCTTCCCTGATTGCCCCCAAGTGAGCTAATGGCTCCCTTCTCTTGGCTCCCACAGTCTTTTATCTCTGCCTTTCCCATAGCCAATGTCACTTTGCATTGGAATTCTGCTTGGGCCATAAGCTTCCTGACTAGATCCTATTTGACTTTAAATTCCTGGCACCAGCCAGGGTCTGGCACATGTTGGAGATTGAATGATATTTGATAAAAAAATGAATACATGATTGATCAATTGAGTGGATGAATGGGTGAGGGAATAAATGAATGAACAGGTGAACATACAAGTCAACGAAGTAGTGGGTGGGTCGTTGGGTAGATAGATGGATAGATAAATGGATAGGTAAATGGATGGTTGGGTGGGTGGATGGATGAATGGATGGACTGATAAATAAATGACTGATGGGTGGATGAGTGAATGGATGGGTGTGTGGGTGGGTGGATGGATGAGTGGATGGATGGATGGATGGATAGATAAATAAATGGATGGATGGGTAGGTGGGTAAATGGATGAGTGGATGGATGGATGGATGGATGAGTGGATGGATGGATGAGTGGATGGATGGATGAGTGGATAGATGGATGGATGAGTGGATGGATGGATGGATGGATGGATGGATGGATGGATGGATGGATGGATAGATGGATGGATAAATGGATGAATGGATGGATGGATAAGTGGATGGATGGATAGATAGATAAATAAATGGATGTGTGGGTGGGTAGGTGGGTGGATGGATGGATAAATAAATACGTGGAAGGGTGGGTGTATGGATGAGTGGGTAGATGGGCTTAACTAGTCTTAACCCCCTCAAGTCCATTCTGCCCTCAACAGCCAAAATGCCCTTGCTATCATGCCATGCTGAAGATGCCCCACCTCTGCTCAGAGCCCTGCACAGTCCCCATTGCTCACAGCAAGGGGCCTCATTCCATGGTGTGGCCCCAAGCCCTCCATGAAGGGACCCCTCCCATTCTCTGCCTCCTCTTTCAGATCTCCCAACCAAACTGCTTACAGTTCCTCAAATATGCTAAGACACGACTATGCCTTTGCCTCTGCAGGGCTCTTGACCCAGAATGCCCTTTCCTCCTTGTCTTCCTGGTGGACAGCCAACTACTCATCTTCTGAGGTTTAGCTTTCCTTTCTGTAGCCTTTCCTGACTCCATCAGGCAGAACTTCACTCTGCTCCCTGCTTGCTGCTCAGACCTCCCCAGGCCTAATGTTATCAACCACCTGGATGCTATCATTAGAGGCAGTTTGCATAGTGGTTAGAGCACGAGCTTCAGAATTAGGCAGATCTGGGTTCAAATCCTGTTGGCTTTACCACTTACTAGCTTATAAAAGCCACTTAACATCTAGAAAACTGTTGCCCCCCCGCACCTATAAAATGATTCTCTTCCCAAGAGGCTGTTGGGTGGATCAAATGAGAAAATCTCAATAAAGTGCTCAGCTAGTGCTAAGCATTCAATAAATGTGATTGCTTATTATTGCCTTTCTCTTTTTACACAGCTAGTATGTGTGTTCCTTGAGGACAGGGACTGTCTTGCTTATCTTTGAATCGCTGGTGCTCAGCACCAGGCCTGACAGGTGGAAGGTGATTATTAATGATGATTGATCATCATTCATGATGATGAAGGAAGGAATAGTGATGGGTGAAGGAATGGTGAAGAATGGATGGATAATGAATGGATGGATTGGGTGAGGAGCAAGAGAGAAAACTCAGAGCGGCTGCCGTTACTAACACTTCTGATAGGTCATTACCGCTTGGCTCCCATAACGTCTTAGTTAAGATGCTCTGTGTGGAGGTGCCATTTCGTGGGGACAGAAGATGGAGTAAGGAGGAGGAGATGTTGTCAATTTTGTGAAGTTGTTTCTACACAAACAACTAGTGGTCATCATAATCAACATAGTCATACGTTCATAGTCGTCACATAACCTTTGATCCAAAGCTCAGCCTCCTTTCGCAGTGGGCAGAAAGGAGCTTATTCCCAGCCAAGAACTCATGGGTGCCCCCAGGATGGCTCTTGTGTTCTGGAGCCAGAAGGCACCTGAGCCAGCCTAATGCAGCCCAGCCTATGCGTAGCGGGAGAGGGGAGGAAAATGGAGAGTGGGGAAGAAGTCTTCAGATGTTGAGCCTTCACTTCTGGAAGCAAGAAATGGTTTTATCTCTATCTCCTTGTGTCTGCTTTTGCCCTGACTTTCAGCCCTTGAAGCCACTTCTTAAAAATGTGACTTTACCTGGAATTGCTTCAAGCTTTACATTAACCATACGAACAGGTTCCTAGCTGTTTTTGAACCTGGCAACTTCCCTAGACTGCTTAGATGGTTCAAACTCGTTCTATCCCCTGAATGTTTCCAAACACATTTGAACTTGCTAGCAGTGTTTTAAACACAGATGTTCGGGGGAGTTCTCAGTCCCTGCTGCCACATCTGCTCATCCTCTGCTTGTCTCCTGGCAATGGAGGCATCAGAGAGGCTGGCACCAGTGCCACAGCCATGGTAGAGTCATCATGTCCCTGGTGGGTCTCCCCAGGCTCCCAGGTTGGGCCACCCCCAGGCATCTGGCTGATTCCATAC
The DNA here is from genome assembly GCF_020826845.1 of Diceros bicornis minor. Classification (NCBI taxonomy): domain Eukaryota; kingdom Metazoa; phylum Chordata; class Mammalia; order Perissodactyla; family Rhinocerotidae; genus Diceros; species Diceros bicornis. The sequence goes on along the minus strand of NC_080767.1, from coordinate 8,549,615 downwards.
ATCCCCACTGGAGAGAAAAGCCCCAAATTTTCACAATTCCACCAGAGAAACCTGACCTGAAATAGCAGCTGAGAAAGAGGGGATTTGCAAGAAGTGGAGTGGGGTGGGAGGCCTCCCTGCATCCCTCCTCCCAAGCCAGCCTGTACCTGGTAAAACTAAAACAGGACAATTTTGCCACCATCCATAAAGATGAGTTTGCTCTGAGGCCCTCAGGATTCCCCCAGGTTCCTGGTGCCTTTGAAGAACGAGCAGGGACAGCTCTCAGTCATACAGAGAAATGGAATCCTGCAGTTTCAGTCCAGTCCTGGTGCAGCAGGGAGGGGAAGGCAAGCCGGTAGTTTCTGCCTCCCACGGTTGGCGAGTCCTATGAAAATGGGAAACCAAAAAGAGCATTTATAACATAATGACCTTGAGGCAGAAAATCCGCAGCCAGAGCACATACCTCCATAAATTGACAGGTCTGTTGAGGGATGGTCTCTATCCCTGCACTTTGGAGCAGAGTGCTTGGCAACCAAAGCCAGGTTCCTCACCCGCAATGGCACCCAGTGGTACCCACTCCTAGCACCCAGCCCTGAGCCTTCTGAGCCACTGTTACCTTTGGGGATAAATGGCAATGGTTTTTCAGCAGGGTAATTAGACCAAATCAAAGCCTAGTCTTCTAATGGCTATTAAATGCATCACAAATCCCTTATTGATTCTATTTAGAGAAAGAAATAAGTCCTGGCGAAGGCTCCCTGCCAGGCATACTGGCCAACCACGGGAGCCCCCTCATCCAGTAGATGTGTCCTGCACAGAGTTTGTGCTCAGGGGCCTGGCAGATGGCAGGGACACCCAGGCACAGATGTTCTTGGGGACTGACTGCTCTAGGCTCAGCTGACATCTTTTCCTTGGCCTTCTAGGATCCGAACCACCGAAAGACAAGACCATCATCCTGGAGCAGCTCCGTAAGATCTCCCTACCTCTCTACAGCATCCTCTCTGCCCTCACCATCCTGGGAATGATCATGGCCAGCGCTTTTCTCTTTTTCAACATCAAGAATCGGAATCAGAAGTAAGCCGCTCAGGCCCTCCTCCTGGATAAACTTTCTGGATCGACAAACCTCACGGGCAGAGTGTAGGAGCAGCACATGGCAGATTCTCCAGGGGCACAGAAGAAGTTTTTAGGGCAGTTTTCTAAAGCGTGCTGCTCGGTTGCCGGGATGTTATTAGACATTTCACGTGTGCGTGCACACTCACACGCACACACACACGCGTGCATACACACACACACAGAGGCAGGGCTACTGGTTGCACAGGAAGGCTGAGTTAAATGAAATTGAAGGGTCCAAGTCCATAGACCTTCTCCGAGCTTTGGATATGCCACTTTGTGGCCGTCCAGGAGGAGAAAACAGAATTCCCTGCCCATCCTGCCCCACCCCCCAGCATCCTGGGGAAGCAGGCCCTGCCGGAGAGGATCCTTGAGTTCTGCCACGAGCGCTTCCCATCAGTTTAGCACTTAGAGCCCATAAGCCCCTCCTTCACATCATCTCGGTTGACCCTCAGATAACCACCCAGATTACAGATGAAAGCGCCGAAGCTCGGTGACGGAGGGCCGCTATCCGAGGCCACACTGCTGCGTGTGGCAGAACCCATCCCCTTGGTTTCTGGTCTTGATTTCTTTTCCTTCACACATGCCCTTCACTGTCTGGAGGAGAGAAGCTCCCTTTCTGAGCTTTTCTGGTCAGTTGTGGGTAGAACAGGCCACCCCCTCAGGCGGTGGTGTTGACCGAGCACAGCCAGCTTCTTTGGTTTCCGTAGCAAACCCCTGAACCCAGCTCCCTGCCTGTGGAGCGGCTGAGCGGGGGCTCAGAGTGTGGGCCATCAGGGGACAGCCTCCGTGCCCACCCATAGGCAGTGCAGCTCTGCCCTCATGCCCAGAAGCCACGCTGCGTGACCTCCCCGGCTGCCATGAACAAGCCTGACTCCAAAGAGAACAGGTTTCTTTCTCTCCCTGCTTGGACAGGAGGAATTTGCAGCCTCTAGATTTTTTGTTGTTGTTTTTAGTTTTTCTTTTTCTTGGTAGCAACTGCTTAGGTCAAACCTATTTCCTGAAGAACAGAAAATTCACGCGTTGTTTTTATCACCAATAATACGTGTTGCAAAAAAAAAATTGAAGGAACTTTCGTCTACTCCATACAAACCTTAAACGATGACCATACCTATTAGCCATTTGGCACAAGGCCTGGGCACATAGTCAGCTCTCAATTAATGTTCAATTCCCTTCCTACAAGCTTCAAGAACTCCTACCACAATAGCGAGTTGTCCCTATCATAAGACTAAATTCCGTAACCACCCTCTCTTGACCTTCTGGCAGAAATTACCATTACTTTCTCTAATAGGCTGGCATCCATGAGAATTTTTTGACTGGCTTTGCAGATTTAAAAATCTGCAAAGAGATGGGAAATAAATGTCACCATGGTTCCAAATTCTCCTCATGTCTCTCTTCCTAAGTGCTGCCCATCCTTTAAGGTCCACCTCCTCCAGAAAGCCTGGCCTCTCCCCGCCCCAGCTTCCTGTGGTAATGAGATGAAGGTGCCTGACCAGTTCATGGTTTGCAGAAGGGCCTCCAGGGACACAGTCTTGTCTCAGCTTCACATGTGCCCCAGGCTGTGTGACCTGTGCTCCCATTTGACACATGAGGAAACTCAGCCAGGCCAGGTGACTTGCCAGGGGTGCACCTCTGCAGGGTGCTGGGGCCAGCGCTGGACCCAGTGTTCCCAACTCGAAAGGCCGTGTGTGGTCCACAGTTTACAGCAGGCTTTGTATTTCTCTGCCACTTTGACACATTACATTTGTAAAATGTGGACGGATTAATAGAACACAGAATGCAAAAGAAAATGCTCAGGGAACAATTGACCATAATGACAGTCTGCAAAAGAGCATTTGGACCATGGGGCACCCGGAAACCCAAGACGTTCTGAGCGGATTGTGCTGGGGGAGCCAGACACGTCGGAGACTAAACTGCAGCTGCTGATGATTTAACCCAGCCCTGGCTTGCTGGGCAGCTGGGACCCACAGCAGGATTCCTAAAGGAAGAGAGAGCAGAGCATGTAGAGTTCGGGAATATAAGGAATACCCCCAACAGCAGCCCAGGGAAGACAGGAATAGGAGTGGGGATGGGGACTCTGTTGTCCATCTCCATCACCCAGTGACTGGGAAAGGTGTTCCTACCCACACGTGTGGCTCTTTGTGCACAGGACAGTGTGAGCTTCAGACAGCCAAAGTGGGTGCTCCTGCACCACCTGGTGACCACGATTCCTGAGCAGCCCCAAATTCTCACCTGTAGACCTCCTAGACTTGGTCCCCTCAGCATGGGGGAGCGTAGTGTGGCCATCTCCTCCCTCACATGGAAGGTTGCTGAACTTAAAACGTAGAATTCTCTAGATTTGGCATGTCTTCCAAGCCCCGGCCAAAAAAACCTGTTGACTTAACATTTTTGTGTAAACTGAGAATTAATGGTTGAAGAAGCTGATGCTACAAGCTGTCCCTAGAGAAGTGATAGGTGAACTTGACCATGGAAGAATCAGCAACTAGAAAGAGATAGTTGTCCAGGGTCCTTTGGTGAGGAGGAAACAACCCCTTGTAGGCGGCACAGCCTTGGGGAGGGAGGGGGTAGTGGAGGAAACCAGGACTTACATTTTCCTCCCCTGACTAGTGTTAGCAACAACATACACCTAGTAGCATTCAGAAAATATATGTTGAAAGAATAACTACATTAACAGTTCTGTTAACTGTATTCCTTTCTCTTGTCAGGCTAATAAAGATGTCAAGTCCGTATATGAACAACCTCATTATCCTCGGAGGAATGCTATCCTATGCATCCATCTTCCTCTTTGGCCTTGACGGATCTTTTGTCTCTGAAAAGACCTTCGAAACACTTTGCACTGTAAGTCATTCTGCATGTTCCAATGGTATATGATATAAGGTTTTCTTGGTGACCTCAATCATCAAAAACACAGATAGAAACCCAGAAATACATGAAAAGTTGTGAACGGGCAGAAGACAACCCATTCAGCCATTCATGCAATTCAACAGTATGGTATTGCTTGCAGACCAGAATGGACCTAAGTATTGCCTGTAAAATTAAGATCATGGGTTTAACAGGCCGCTGCTAGAAGACAGCCCACTGAGAAGTGACTGATAATCTAGAAAAGGGGGAAGAAAAGTACCAGCCAGAAAAGCCTCAGCTTATGGGGTCAGGGTCGGGCTTTGCCCATCTACCTTGCTAACCATCCCGGAATATAAGGACACATCTGTGTGCATGACTTTGACTTGTATAGAAACGATCATAACTATTATTTTCTATGTAAGTGGTGTTTCTCCAGTGTTTTTTTCCCTATTGTCCCCCTAAGGAGCCTTTTTAGACTTTTTTTCTAATCATCCCCCCATGAAATTTTAATACCAATGATATGCTGTACGTCTGTTAATGTACTGTATGGGTATCTATAGTTTATACATAAAAGAGTAGTATTTTTTGTGTGTGTGTGAGGAAGATCGGCTCTGAGCTAACATCTGCCAATCCTCCTCTTTTTGCTGAGGAAGACTGGCCGTGGGCTAACATCCAAACCCATCTCTCTGCACTTTATATGGGACACCGCCACAGCATGGCTTAGCCAAGCGGTGCGTCGGTGCACGCCCGGGATCCGAACCGGCGAACCCCCGGCCGCCACAGCGGAACGCGCACGCTTAACCACTTGCGCCACCGGGCTGGCCCCAAGAGTAGTATTTTTTCACGTTCAAGAACCAGTGTTTGTCCTCTGGGAACTGTACCACCGCACTGAGAATGCATGTATTTAAGGAAGCCCAAGACAGTGTAGTTTATTTACTATATTTTAGAAACATTATCCTGAAAATTAATTAGCACGTTTTGAATTTTTGATGCCTAGTTGTTGTTGTTTTGTTATTATTATTGTCAGCTTTTTTAGAAGAGTTTATACACTAGCAATTGTGTAGAACTAACTCTCAGTTGAAAGTATCGTCGGCTTACTTTTTAGAATGAGAATGACCAGTTGGTATTTATTTCTGGACTTGGACTACTGTGACTTCTCAAAACTGGATTAGCCATTTGGGTCTCTCTGTTGTCTCAAATGCAATAATTTATACAATTCTCTGCCTGGAGGACCCGAGCTAAAGGGAAGGTCAGAGGATTGGTGTTGACCAGATGAATCCAAAAGCAACTCTTTTATCGTTGCTATTTTCTTTTAAGGTGTTAAGAGCAACGTAGGCCCTTTTTTGCAAAGCAGTCTCTTAGATTATATTTGGGGCTCTAAAGCCTCAGTGTTGCCCACGACTGGACAATCATGGATTGAAAGTTGGCAGTGAGGAATAAACAAGTGGAGGGCCCCTTAAACGTGCCGCAGGTGACCACCCATGCCTTGGACTTCCAGGCTGGCGTTGGGTCCCTATGCTGGGGAAAGCACGTGGAAAGGAGGGAGGCCTCCAGATCTTTTGTCGCACATGATAGTGCTCCCCTGATTCCTGCAGGTGGTTAGACTGGACTGACCCGTACAGTTAATGTTACCAGTAATTTCAGTGTGAATTGTCTAGCAAGTGAGATGTCCACAGAATGCTTACTTTGTCCAGAAACGTCCATTTAAGAAGTGCATGGTCAAGTCCCCGATAGCCCAGGGGGTAGTGAGGTCACTGGGGAACTCAGGCGTCCCTCCTCTCTAGGGTGGACCTGGAAAGCCGGCAAACCCCAGCTGCTCCAGGGCTCACTCAGTTCAAGCTTCCTACTCAGAGTCTTTTATTCCAAGCCCAGTGCTGCCCCCCTGCTTTATTCTGGGGGTTCAGGAGGTGAATTCAAGAGTCACAAGTCCCCCATGTGCCATTAGGAGTCAGCTTCTGAAGAGGCTGAGCTGCTCAAAGTCCCTGTGGGTGTGGTTTAGTGGTTTGTTCCCTCAAGATTGTGAACCTCTGGCACGAGGATGATGACGCAGCCTGTGGAAGTCTTGCTCATTTTGGGGACGGTGTGAAGCCCGTGGAGTCCCCTACATTTCTGCATCAGCGTGACTTTTGTGCCCTTGCAATTTCACGAGCACCGTGTGTGTCTGTGGTTAGGCCTCCTGGGCACTGGTGAGGCCTGAGCAGGGGCCGCTCCTGAGGCACCTGAAGAAGCTAAGTGAGGAGCAGGGGAGGTTTCCTTCTTCCCTCTGTGCTTGGGGCTGCCCGCCCCAGGTTTGAGGAGACCATGATGACGACATTAATGAAAATGGTGCTGGGGGCTGGTTTGGCGACTTCTACTTTACACAGTGCTCTGACCCCTCAGTGGCATCCCTGAGAGCTGAGGGGCCCACCTTGGTCTCCCAGCTGAGAATCAGGGGAGCAGAGCTCTACCTTGGTCCATCCTGGGGCCTCTGCGCGGCTCCTCGTCACTGGCTGCCTGCACTCGGGAACACACCCACGGCCTGAGTTTGAGTCTTCACCCAGCCCTCGGCGAGTATCTCCCTCCCAGAAAGAAGCTCCTGGCATCTCACCCTGCTCACGAGCCAAAGACTGTTGAAGCCTGGGCGCTGTCTCGAGTTGACCTGAATCCTACAGACGCTGGTGACGCAGGCTGGGGAGCAGAAAAGGACATCCCCCACACCTGGGCTTTCTTCTTTTAATGAAGCCTGACCTTCTGCCCTGGGAGTCATGCTCATTTGTAGGGGGAAGGCTGTCCTGGGAAGCCTGGCAAGGCGGCATGAATAAATCATAAGGCTCTTTCCAAATCAGCATTAGCTCTGCACACGCGGGCTCCGAAGACGTGAGGGCCCGGCTCTCGCCACCCCTAAGGATTCGTTTATTTGCAGTCAGGGCTGTTTGAGAGGCTCTGCAAAGGGGAGCCCACGTCCATGACTGTGGGGGAGAAGGCATGAATTAACCACTCTGGACTGAATTGGGTCAGCACAAACGTGCGCGTGGGTTAGGGCTGGGGTCGTTTCTTTAATAATTCCCAGTAGTGCTCAGGAAGGCGAACTGGAAGCTCTTGAATTGAGAGCCTAAATACCAGTCCCCAATGGGTGCACTTTGATTGTGCTCCACCTGCTATTCCAGGGGGTTAGCTCCTTTATTTCACCTGGGGCCTCTGTTCTCTCTGGGCCTAGAAGGTGCCCCCAATGAACTCCCACTGAGTGGGAAGAAGGAGGTAGAAGCAGGGCCATCTGGTGCAGCGAGCACAGATCTTAAACCACAGCCTGGGCTCAACTCCCATCTCCTACACTTCCTAGCTCCTGACTGTGGCAAGTGACTTACCCTCTCTGAACCTCAGTTTTGTCATCTGTAAAATGAGCGTAACAAATCCCAATGCACGATCGTGGTGTGGGCTAAACAAGGAGCATAGGGCGAGTGGTGGGGGTGGGGTAGGCATCTTCCTTCCCCCTCATAGTATAGTTTCCTGGTGTCCCGCGCTGTGTTCTGTAGGAAATCTTATAGGACAAGGCACAAGGTAGAACATGAAGCCAGCTTCAGCTCTGGAGCAATATAAGTCATAGCTGAGTCTGTTCTCTTGCCATGTGAATGCCACTATTTTTTTTCCATTATTTTTCAGTATGGAAGCTAAACACAGTGATAAACCATGAACACCACCTCAAGAAGGAACTATGACAGTCACAAGATTATTCCCTTCCAGGGGCTGTGCCTCTGCTCGGAAGGGCCATTATAACTTGGACAGGGGGGTGGGTGCATGTGTGAGCGCGCGCACACACACACACAGCTCCTGCTGGGGAAGCAGTTACCCTTAGTTCCCATCCCCCACTCCCTCTGACCCTTTCCAGAATCTTCCCCGCCTGGTTTCAGCAAATCTTGCAAACAGCTCCAGCTACACCGCGCTGTCTCCCTGGACACTGTGTGGGTAGTGGAATCACCATAGCAACGTGGCCCCTCTGGGCACGGAGCTGCCAGTGAGGACAGTGCTGGCCGTGGGCCAGAACTCGCAGCTTACGTGCTGACCAGCTCAGGAATCCCAGCCCCCGGCAGCTCAGAGAGGGAGCAAGCAGGTAGAGGAAGAGAAAAGGCGCTGTCTTCCTCGTGGAGTCCTAGGCAGGAGCCCCGGCACGAGCCTGGAGGGGTAAGAAGGGACTCCACCGTGAGGATGAGAAGACCCAGGTGGGCCTCGGACCCCAGCGCGGGTCTCCGCCTCGGGGCTCTCAGGAGCATCCTGGGTTGGGGGTCGTCCGCAATGTTGTGTTAACTCCCCGAGCCTGTGCCCTCGTGAAATGCAGTACTGTCGCTGTGATTGACTAAGGGCCAGCTTTCTGCAAAGTGCAGCTTTTCCTTCCGATCCCACAACCTCCTGACAAGGCGAAGTTCACTGTCCCCACTTGACGAGAGGGGAAACCGAAACTGTCACACGGGGCTGGGTGGCAGGAGAGAAGTCTGGAACTAGCCCTGTTGGACCACAAAGATGTCTGAAATGTTTCATGCATCTTTTTTTAAATAAATATTTCTGTTTTTTGTTATCTGGTTTAGAGCGGGAGAAACAGATCAACTAAATTCTTAGGAATGTGATCCAACATTTGTCCCAACCAAAATTTTTGTCCATTCAGATTTTTAAAAATTGAGATACAATTCCTATACCATAAAATTCACCCTTTTAAGGTGTACAATTCAGGAGTTTTAGTATATGTATTCATTAATATTTGGTGCATCCCCAAAGTATACGAAAGTGCCTAGCACATAAGAGAGTTGCAGCAGGATCACTTGTGTTCAAATCTCCACTGCGCTGCTTCCCAGCTGTGTGACTTTAGTTAAGTAACTTACCATCTCTGAAGCTTAGTTTACTTCTCTCTAAAATGGGGATAGTAATAGGGTTGTGAGGATTAAATGAGACAGTGCATGTAAAGCACTCAGTGTCTGCCACATAATAAGATTCAATAAATGTTAGCCTTTATCGTTATGGATGAGTGAATGATGGGTCTATGTCTGGATAATTGTGCTCACCCTTGGACACCGCCAGGAGAGTCACTGATAAAGCATCGTATGCTTGGGATGAAGAAGAGGCCCGAACACTGGCGTTGGTGCTGGTCGATTGGGTGTAGGTGTATCCGTGGCCGCTTCTGCTAGAACTAGGTCGGGGACAGACTCGGGGCTGCCTGAGTCAAAGCCGAGCTCCTGAACCTCCGCCGCCTCGAGTGCCGGAAGGGGCCTTGGGGCGGGCTGCGAAGGAGGTGAGAATGACGCTGGTGGGGCCTCTGAGGGCGCTTGGACGTGAGTCCCCAGTCACTGGGGTCTGACGTAAGACCTAGGAGAAGCTAGTTCAGCTCTGATGGCAGCTCAGGGGAGTGTGGCTCACCTCTGGATCTCCCAGCTGCCTCCATTTGCTGACGATCCTGCCTCCTTTATTTATTTTTTTACTTTGTGTTAAAGTAAGTATATATATATATACACATATCATAAGTGTATAGCTCAATGAATTTTCACAAACTGAACTCAGCTGTGATTCCAGCATCCGGATCAAGAAACAGACCGTTAACAGCATCCCAGATGTCCTTGCCACCCACTTCCGGGTACTATCCACACCACCTCGAGGGTAAGCGCCATCCTGACTTGTACCTGCACCAGCAGTGCTGCTCAGTGTGCACATGGATCCCCGGGGATCTGGGTGAATGCTGACTCTGGCTCAGCAGTTCTGGGGGGGCCTGAGATGCCGCATTTCTAACAAGCTCCCAGGGGTGCTGATGCTGCATCCAGAGACCACACTGAGTAGCAAGGTCAGAGTAGAACCCATGCTTTATTTTGGGGTTTGTCTCTTGGAGACTGGCCATGAAGGAGAAATGGAAGCACCAGAAACCTTGTCCGGTGAGGCTCAGCTCGGGGAGGAAAGGGCCTCCTGGGCCTCCACCCTGGCATCTCGGGAAGCAGGGCTGTCCCGTCACGGGACACGGGGCTGGATTCCGGGTCCTGGTGCATGCTTGCAGCCGTCCACCCTGCTCACAGGAGGTGCGTGAATCAGTTGGGGATGGGCAGCCACTGGGAAGGGAAGGGGTCGTGGGGGCCCAGGCACTGGACTGGGGAGCATGACACCCTCTTCCTGCCCTCCCGGACGTGCTAGGATTTTCTAACTCTAACTCAAAAGGCAGAGGCTACCTAGGACCACCCATCTGGCCCCCCAGTCAATTCAAGTCTGGTAGGAATTAGTGGTGTTCTCAGTTAAAAGGCTGTAAATGTCTCTGATAGTTTTTTGCTTGGGAATTTCTCTTTGAGGCTGTGGAGAGAGAACCTGATGTAATAATGTGGTTTGGGGACTGTTTCAGCGTGTCATCCGTGCTTTTGTGGCTGGCCATGTAAAGTGCTTTGTGATTTCAGAAGAAGACGCCCACAGTGTTTGATGGTGGCCTTGCCTGGCAGGTTCAGACCAGCTGAGGGAGGCGGCCATGGGGACTGGCTCCGACAAGGCCTGTTTGGGCCCACTGGAGTCCTGGACAGGCTGCTGCTCCCCTCTTGACAGCAGTGGCCTTCCTACCCCCATCTCCTCTGGCCTCAGCCATCCAGGGCCTTCGTATGTGGGGGGCTCTCCTAGACCCTCTGACTTCCAGAGGAGGGGGCTGAGGCGGGCACCAGGGCCCCCCGATTCTCCAGCACATGGTGGGCAGGGGGTGTCCTCCCACCCCTCACCCCTCCTGTGGGCCACTGCAAGCCCTGGCCCTTGTCTCATGATTCGTTCATTCATGTGATAACATTTCCCAGGTGCCTACTGTGTGCCAGGGCCTGCAGGCACAGAGCTGGACCACACAGATCGCTGCCCCGGGGTGTTGGCAGTAAAGACGGAAGATGTAGGTAAACAAATAACTCCCGTTCAGTATGTTGTATGACCTGATGGAGACAGACCTAGGGGGAGGAGGATGGACCAATCAGGAAGGCTTAAGATAGGATGCCCCCCAGAATGAGCTGCTGTTTCTAAAAGTCCCAAAAGATACCTCTTACTTGTCCACAAGTTGATAGCAGCTGCGGTCACCGTGGCGCAGCCACCTCTCCTTCCCCTCTTGCCCCAGCAACCACGTGTTCACATCTTCAGTCCACAGAGCTGCGTGGAGGCACACATCAGCCCCTCCCCAACACACATCCACACCCCCTGCTACCACCACCCGTCTCCAGCATGCTGCACTTCCAGAAAGCTCCCCAGCCTCCAGTGGCCGAGGCACCTGCTAGGGTCACGAAGGGAAGGGGAAGAAGGGCCTCTTCTCTGTTCTGCTGCCTGAGCCAAGGCCACCAAGTACAGTTGTGCATTTCGTGCACTGCACAGGGCATGGGTATCAGGAGTGGGTGGATGCTAAACTTAGCCTGTGAAGTTCTTCAGCTGGGAGGGCCTTAAGGAGGGAGGGGTCCATTTCGGAAACGCCTCCTCCCAGAAGAGGCACCTTTCTCTGATTTGCCCCTAGGCTCCTAAGATGCCCCATTGGCCCTGACTTGGGTCCCAGAGTACCCCTGCTTGTGCCCAGAACCTCCTGTGGCCTCTTGAACTGTTCGCCCAAGAAGGCTTTGCTATACGCTAAGCCCTAGAGGGATTTTCCTTGCAGATCTTACTTGAAGGACCCTGGGAGAGATGGAGTCTTCAGAGCTGTTTATGGGGTGAGCTCATCAGGGGCTTATTCCCTTGGGACACACCAAATCTCTCTACCACCCCTCGCCCCAGGAAGACAAGGCAGGCCCCGGAGACCCCGGACTGAAGTCTGGCCTTTCAGCTTCAGATTACAACGCCTCTCCCCGCGTCTCTTACATAACGGAGGTCTGGGGATTGCTTATGGATGCTCTGGGTCTTCCTTGTCTGCCTTCTCACTATCGATTGCCTGGGGTGGGCGGTCAGAATGAAACAAAAGGCCCTTTTTAGAACCTTTTTGGACAGTGGGAAAGCGTCTCGCCCCACCAGCGTCCAGCCAGCCACCAGGGCCTCCTCCACCGTCTGACTCCGCAGCCCGGGGCCACATGCCTTTGTGTGCCAGGAGGCCCAGAACCCGGCAGCCCCGGCCATCGGTCAGACAGACCTGCAAGAGAGGCTGTGTGTCCTGTTCATGCTGGTCCCCCAAAGAGAAATGAAAGCCCTTCCCTCTGCCAGGCACGCCTTCCCAAACCGATGGAACGAGCCGCTGAGCAGAATCGTCCTGGGCATAGATTTTTCTTTCCATTTGGAGACGTGCTCTAATATTTTTTTTCCAGTAGACACTGAGATGGGCATTGCCTGCCAACAGTTCCCCTCCCCCGATGGATGTATGTGTTCAAAGCAGTGTGCAGAGGGGTCTGAGTGCTTTATGGCTATGGAGAGAAAAGAAAAGACCTTAACATCAGAAGAGCAAATATGTTTAAGACTTTGGGAGAGAAAGTGAAGTTAGCTGTTTGTCTTGTGTTGATGAACCAGTAGAGGTTTGTATTAGAGGTGATGTATTGAAAGCAGAATCATTAGAGCCCCTGAGAACCTTCTGGTTTATTTGGCATCACAGAGCCACAGAGAAGGGAGATACCTGGGACATCATCAAATAAAACCTCCCTCAGGGCAGGAAGTGCCCCTATAGCACCCTGATAGGGGGTCCTTCAAGCTCTGCTTAAATATGTGGAGCGACGGGGAGCTGACTACCTCTCAGGCAGCATATTTCGTTTGGGTGGAAGAGACCACTGAGGCCATGAACTTAGCCTCTTATGCCGTCGAATGCACCAGTTCCCTCTGTGGTTTTCCTTTCCTGTGCTTGCTCAGGCTCGACTTGCACATTTTTGATCATAAAAAAGTGAGTACCTCCTACGCTGGCCCACCGAGCCCAATCACCCCGTCAGTGCTGGCTCCAGAGATTTAAAGGTGGACAAAGCAGGCCCTGCCTCCCAGTAGCAGCATCTCATGGGAGAGGCAGACAGGTAGCCAGGTAGACATCATCTTGGCGTGACCAGCACAACAGAAGCTTGCCTGAGGGCAGAAGTCACAAGGAGGAGGCAGCCATGACCTCCCTGCAAATCTGGAAGGGCTTCTCAGAGGAGGCCGCCCGTGAATGTGAATTTCAGAGGAAAAATGAGAATTTGTGAAGGAGACAGAGCGAGGAGTGGCATTCCAGGTAGAGGAAGTAGCTAGTGCCGGGCCGCAGCATGAGGCAGTGTGGTGTGTGGGCGACATTTAAGCAGCATGGAATTGCTTGAGTGTGAAGTGCCACGTGGGGAGTGGCAGGAGAGGTGTGAGTGTTGGGGGTTTAACCTGAGGGCTCGGTGGGGCAGTGAAGGGTTGAAACCCAGAGAAACTTCCCTAGATTTGCGTTGGAGAACAGTCTCTCTCGGGGGGGTCTGTAGGATGGATGAGCAGGAGGTGAGGGTGGAGGCAGGGAGGCCAGCTGGAGGCTCCTGCCATGGTCCAGTGAGTGATAAGGAACGCACGAACAAAAATTGGGTGTTGATTAAGAACCTCAACACTTTACACACCTTCTTCCATTTAATCCTCGCAACCACTCTGTGACGTCAGAGGCGTTACAGTTACCCCCATTTCACAGATGAGGAAATCGAGGCTCAAAGGGGTCACTTGACCTGCCCAAATTCACAGAGACAGTAAGTGACAAAGCCAGGACTTGACCCATGTCAGTCTGCCTCCAGAGCCCCTGCTCGTAAGGACTAGTCCAGAAGGCACCGTGGGAACAGAGGAGGGTGGACTAACAAGAGACGTGGGAGTAAGATGGTCATCAGGCACAGCCCTGGCAGAAAGCAGAGCCCCCAGGGGTTCCCATGAAGAGACTCTAGTGAGGGGACCACCTACAGAGTTGTAGGCGGGTTAAGGAAGCAAACAGGGTGTGGAGGCACCTGGAGACCAGCAACCGCACGAGGCCCTCCCACTCCTCGGCCTGAAAGCGTAGAGAGCAGTGTCTCCCTGACCCAGAGAGGGCCGGAGCTGTGTGGGGAGCCCAGCTGCTGCCGGAGACACGCACAGCAGCGGTGGCCGCAGGGGCACATACCCGTCCTCTCTCTCCCGGCACCCTGCAGTCTCCGGATGGTGGCTTCCCTCCAGCCAGAAGCCGAGGGCAAGGGAGCCCAAGAGGCACAGCCCACCTCTCAGCGCGGGAAAGGCAGAGAAGAATCGGGGGTGGTGAGGCAGGAGGAGATGGGCTTGGGGATTGAATAGGAGAATGTGGGTGGAGGAGGGTTCCCAGGGGATTTCCAGGTCCCTAACTTGGGTGACAAGTGGATAGTGGCAGTGCTCCCTGAGTTGGGAGGAAATGGAGCTGTCCACGGGAAGAGCTGATGGGCTCAGCTATGGCTGTGGAGTGTGAAGGTTTTATGGGACACCTAAGTGTCATCTAGATCTCCAGTGACGGTGGCATATGCAGGTCTGGAGCTCAGAAAAGAGATGGGAAAGCGCTAAGGGTATTGTCAGCACAAGGAAAGTGATTGAAGCCTGAAAGTGGGGGTGATAACCCAGGGAGAGCCCTCGAATGGTGAGAGAGAGTCTAAGACTGAACCCCAGGGTCACTTTCCATCTTAAAGAGATGGTGAAGGGGTGGAGAGAGAAATAATACAGCCCTTTTGCAGAGGCCTCGCCCAGTGCTGCCCCTGAGCAGAGCCAGCCCGGGGTGGGTGGCTCTGCTGGTGGGGGTCCCACTGTCTTGCTTTCAGAGTCTCTCCTCCAGTGTTGTTTCATCATTGTCTGAAGAGCTGTCTCCAAACGGGATGTGAACACCACCATGTGCAAGGTGACCCACTGGGATCGTCTGTGGGAAGACTATATTACAACTTTTATTTATTTTTGGGGTCTTTTTAGTATAAAAAATGAAAGAAATTAAGCTTTACTAAGATTTAGTACTTGGACTGCCCCTGGGGCCCTGGCTTGGTGGGTGTGTCTGGTGGTCTTATGCAGGAACTCTCCTGAGAGCAGAGTGGTTGGTGGATCCGTTACACCAGACAGTTATGGGGCGTTGTCCTGTTGAGGGTCCCCAAGACAACCCCCAGTTCAGTGATTCACTAGGAGGACTCCGCCTGTGGTCTTACTCACAGCAATGATTTATTACGGAGAAAGAATATAAAGCAAACCAGCAGAGGGAAAAGGCTCATGGGGCGAAGGCCGGGGACACCAGGTGCAGCCTCCAAGAGCCTCTCCAGGGGAGGTCACACAGGACCTGCTTAATTCCCCAGCATTGAATTGTGACAACACTTGCAAAATGTCATCTGCCAGGGGAGCTCTCTGGAGACTCATGCCTGAGGTGTTTACTGGGGGCCGGTCACCTGGGCACCCTCTGCCTACCATGAACTAGAACCCCAGGCTCTCAGAAGGAAGGCAGGTGTGCAGCGTAAACTGCGTTGTTTGCACAGACAGTTCAGACACAGAGTCTCTCTTGTCGCCGAGGGAACGGCGGGACCCCTCCCCAAATCCAAGTTCCGAGACAGACGCCGGCTTATGGGCCAACCTTGCCCGGGCCTTTCTGAGGAACCGTCCCAGGCCTCCTCTGTCACCCTTTTCTGCCCGGGCGTCCTCTGCTGTCTGAGGAACCATCCCAGGCCTGGTATGTCACCCTCTTCTGCCCAGGTGTCCTCAGCCGTCTGAGGAACCGTCTCAGGCCTGCTCTGTCACCCTCTTCTGCCCAGGTGTCCTCTGCTGTCTGAGGAACCGTCTCAGGCATGCTCTGTCACCCTCTTCTGCCCAGGCGACCTCAGCCGTCTGAGGAACTGTCTCAGGCCTGCTCTGTCACCCTCTTCTGCCCAGGCGACCTCAGCCATCTGAGGAACCGTCCCAGGCCTGGTGTGTCACCCTCTTCTGCCCAGGCGTCCTCAGCCGTCTGAGGAACCGTCCGAGGCCTGGTGTGTCACCCTCTTCTGCCCAGGCGTCCTCAGCCGTCTGAGGAACCGTCCCAGGCCTGGTGTGTCACCCTCTTCTGCCCAGGCGACCTCAGCCGTCTGAGGAACCGTCCCAGGCCTGGTGTGTCACCCTCTTCTGCCCAGGCGTCCTCAGCCGTCTGAGGAACCGTCCGAGGCCTGGTGTGTCACCCTCTTCTGCCCAGGCGTCCTCAGCCGTCTGAGGAACCGTCCCAGGCCTGGTGTGTCACCCTCTTCTGCCCAGGCGACCTCAGCCGTCTGAGGAACCGTCCCAGGCCTGGTGTGTCACCCTCTTCTGCCCAGGCATCCTCAGCCGTCTGAGGAACCGTCTCAGGCCTGCTCTGTCACCCTCTTCTGCCCAGGCGTCCTCAGCCGTCTGAGGAACCGTCCCAGGCCTGTGTGTCACCCTCTTCTGCCCAGGCGTCCTCAGCCGTCCGAGGAACCGTCCCAGGCCTGGTGTGTCACCCTCTTCTGCCCAGGCGTCCTCAGCCGTCTGAGGAACCGTCCCAGGCCTGGTGTGTCACCCTCTTCTGCCCAGGTGTCCTCAGCCGTCTGGGGAACCGTCCCAGGCCTGCTCTATCACCCTCTTCTGCCCAGGTGTCCTCAGCCGTCCTCTGCTGTCAGTTGATGGCAACACGTTGCCGTTTCCAGATGCCACGTTAAACTTACATGATCGAGCTAACTAATTTACGTTATTGCATCTTTGTGACTTTAGCCCTGCAAAATGGGCAAGCTGCCTGAAAAGGATCAGAGGAAACGTAAGGTAAAGCAAATGTTCTGATAATGCTCAGCACACTGGAGTGACGTTCCCAAAGACATCTTGGGATGTCTTTGTCAGCCACGTGATGAGGCAAAAATATTATTTCATCTCTGAACATCCTTTTACAAATTTCCACGTTCCATGTCTACAATTGTTTTTCTGGTAGGAGGACGGGGTCAAAAATGCTTGGAGGCCGTCGGTCATAACAGTCGTGTCAACCCGTTAGCTTTCAACGTGTGTTGAGGTCACCGGGAGAATGTTCTCAGGCTGGTCAGCTACTCCCCCGGTGTCCTGTCCCTGACAGCCGACTCCGGGGCACGGCTGCCCCTGATTTGGGCTGAGGGGACTCTGTGTGAGGAGGAGGCGGCTGTGCAGCCCGAGGGCTGGGCTGGGACAGGGCGCTGAGTTCCAGGCTCGCCTCTGGAGCTGTGTGGCGGGCTTGAGAGAAATATCCTCAACACTCTGAGTCTCAGTCTCCTCACCTGCGGAGTGGTCTTCTCACTCAACTGATGGCTCCGAAAACTCATCCTGGTTTTTGTTGTTGTTTGTGTATTTGTTTGTTTTTGTCATTATATATTTAGCTTCTAGGCTAATCATGCTTACTGAATGAACTGAGTGAACGAATGAGCCATGAATGAAGGAGATGATGGTAAGGTCCCGTGCATCTCTGAGGGACTAGGAGTGTGTGCTCTGGTCCTTGAATAAGCTCAGGTCGACATTCGCAGTAATGGGCTCCTTCCCCCTCTCTGCTCTGTTTACTTTTCGTGCGTCTTTGTATTATCACATGGGTAATGATGTGGCCATTCTACACCTTCTCTAAAGTACTGTGATTCACTCTTGCCTATCTGATTTCTCCTGGTTTTTGAAATTTAGAAAAAACAAAATAGAAGGATGAGTGCCCAGCTGTGCCCCTGTCAGCATTCACGCCTCACACGCCCGGGTTTCTGAGCCACGCTGTCACGCTGTCGTCCCTCCTTGACTTAGGGGGTCGGCCTTGCAGTCTACCCAGCCATTTCCTATTTTTACAAATGAAGTGGAAGGGGGAATGTTCTGTCTCTGAAGAGCTGGAGGGCCAAGCTGTTAGAAAGGCGGAGTGAGGGACTCGACTGGAGCATTTCTGGGAGCTTCCTCCCCGTGCTGACAGCAGCCCTGGGCTGGAATTGGGCCTGCCGATTCCCGGGACACGGAGGGCCTGCCCTGCCTGCTCCAGCCCTACTGTCTCTCTCCGTCTCCTACCACGCCCGCCTTCCTGCTGTGTTCAGTGAGGCAGGTGGGGACTTTTCCAAGGGAACTTAGCCCAGTCGAGCTGATGGAGAGCAGAAGAGAGACCAGAGCACAGGACTGTTTTGTCCCCATGAGTGGGAGGCCCCAGAACCCAGTGACACATAGCCCAGGGCTGGGCCAGGATGTGGGACCAGTGGGAGCTGGGCGAGTCTCCTGGGTGTTGGAGAGTGTCTCGTCCAGCTGGTAAGGGAGAAAGCTGGAGAGGCTGGGGTCGGCCATGATGGCATTGCAGGCAGGGAGTGGGCATCTGGGAGGCCCCCAAGACCTGACAGGTGGTGGCCAGCCCATCCCAGCCTGTAGGGATCCAGACTGTTGGCTCCTATCAGGGCTGGCAGTTTCCGTCAGCCACCAGCCCAGGGCGGGGATCAGGGTACATCCTAGTCCTGAGGAACAGGTGAGAGCCAGATAGGGCCTTCATCCTGAGCAGGCACCCAAGGTCCAAGTGTGGGCTGAACCACCAGGCTCGCCTAGTGCTGAGTGACTGGACTCCTGAGGTCACACAAGCAGAGGAGCCAGGCCTGACCGTGGCGGGAGGGGGCTGGGTGGCAGGACCAGGCAGCCTCCGCTCCTCTCCTTCTCCAAAGGCCCCTGGTGGCAGTGGAAGGTCAGAGCCCTTCTCCCCGGGCCTTCCTCCCTAACTGAGCAGCCCCTCATGATGGCCTGGAGCTGGCCTGGGTGCAGCTGCCAGTCGGGTGCCCCCAGGACAAGCTCTGGCTGAGTCCTGCCCTGCTCTACCAGAGGGGCAGGTTTGCCAAGCACTGGAGAGGGGCCACGACAGGCTCCTTCTCCTGCCCAGTCTCAGCACCTGTGGCTCAGTGCCCTTCCCTAGCCCCTTCCCACAACTCAGGAGCTGGGAGTCCCGTAGAAGAGCTTCCTGGGGCCACCTGGTCTCCTACAGACTCAGGTGAGGACATAGAGAAGTCAGAGATTATGTTCACCTCTGCAGGTCTGTCTCCCCGTGCAGAAGGCGCTCAAAGAAGGAAGGGAAGGAGGGAAGACCAGAGGTCTGTTCTGTCACCCCTTAGTAATCCCTCGGTGGTCCTGGGGCCCTATGTGCCTGGCTCCCTCTGGGCGATGGGCCACCAAAGACAGGATTTGCATCTCACACGCCTCTGTGCCCAGGGCCCTGGGTCTGACAAATGGCTGCTAGAACTAAATGTCTATCAAATTGAAATGTGATTGAAGGACCAATGATGCTAGTAAAATTCTACAATATGTAAAGTGAACATCTGTCCCCATCATCTAGAGTCCCCCATTGGGAGCTCTCATAAATGACAGGATCGGTCCTCCTAGGAGATGTTAATGCCTCTGTTTTCTCGTGGCCTCTAGGTCAGGACCTGGATTCTCACCGTGGGCTACACCACCGCCTTTGGGGCCATGTTTGCAAAGACATGGAGGGTCCACGCCATCTTCAAAAATGTGAAAATGAAGAAGAAGGTAATCACTCCTCTTTCAGGGTGTTTGCAATGTTTCTTGGCATTTATTTAGCAAATATTTCTTAGGCACCTACTACGTATAAGGTACTGGGCTATATGCTGGGGATTCAAGATAAACATAATCCCCACCCCTCAATACTTTCAGCCTCCTGGGGAAATCAGACAGCTAACAAAGAGGTTACAACACACAGTAATAAGGGCTGGTTGGGGACATATGGAGGATACTGTACGAGGCATTCAGGGAAGCCTTCGTGTAGGAAGGGTCACCTATGCTGAGACCTGGAGGGTGAGAGCGGATTAGCCTGGCAGAGACTAGGGAGTTTGTGAGCCCTGTAGAGGGAACTGTGTGCACAGAGGCCTGAGGAGGGGAGCAGTGTATTCATGGAGCTGAGAGAGGCTCAGTATGACCCGGCGTGGGGTTTGGGGGGACAGGGTGCAATAGGAGGCTTCAGGGGAAGGCGGGAGCCACGGTGAGGAATCTGAGCTTTAACTTATGGGCAATGGGGAGCCCTTGAAAGAGGGGAGTGACACAGAGCAGGGACCTGATTCAATGCTTCCAGTTTCACAGAGGCCCTCAGAGGACAGGACCCCTGCCTTCATGTGGGTGGAAAGCATTTGCCACCCATGTGGTTGTGTCACCATCATGTTGACTAAGCTTGACTTTTAGGATGCGGTCATAGAGAAACTTTCTCCACCACTGTTCTTGTTAATTCTTCCTGTGACCTGATCTCTCCCTCGCTCCTGGATAAAAACTCAGGCAAGTCTCATGACTTGGAAGGTCCTCTGGTCAGCAACTAATATGTGGAGTCCGTCATAATATTCAAAACTTCCAGCTGCGTACAAAGGCACAGCTTCTCCCCACCCCATCAGCTCAGGCCTGCAGCCGGCCAGCCCCCAGCCCTGGGAGAGGGGGTGCCAGGGACTGCTTCTCTCTTTGGCCAGCCTTTTTTCCCGTCATCCCATTGCCCAGGTCTCCACACCCTCCGGAGTTGGAGCTTGGAGTGGTGGAAGGGGCAGGAAAGACCTTACTTGCCAGGAGCTGGCATTGGGCTTGCTGGGCCTGGCAGGGGGTAAACAGGCCCTTTAGACTCTCATGAGGTGCTTTTGCGGGTTTTTCAAAGTTCCCCATTACTGGGACTTTCTCTCCTTGACATGGGAAATACTCCCCCGGTTGGCCATTTGTGATTTCTCCCCCAGGCATGGCAGTCCCCGACTCCTGGGCTCACCTCACCCCTCTAGCTCCCCTTGGACGGGGCCACACAGCTCTCCCTGGCCCTGGTCCACATCTAGTGCCCAGGAAGCACTCATGCATCCTTTGCTTCTACAAACTCGAGGACTGTGGGTTGATCCCACTGTAGCAGCCCTTTTGTTCCACCCCTGGAGCGGCTGGCCAGCCCGTCACCCACTTTCGGTTTCTCAGCAGAAGTCAGGTGTCAGTTCACTGGGTCCCCCAGGCTGCAGGGACCCCTATCGGTCAAGCCATCTGAGTGGTCTCCGTAAAGCCTCTCTCTTGACCTCTCTCTTGACTCCTTGAGGTCAAGGAGGAAGCATGAATGGGGAGAGAGGTCTCATAGCATCAGGACACCTCTTTCCAAAAATCCTCTTCTTGATTCAACCCCACGCCCGTCCACACACTTTTTAAACGCCTGATGTAGGTATAATCTATCTACAGACATCTCTGCAGATCCTGCATTGTGGTCTCACCCCACTTTGGAATGTTCCGATTCTTCACCCCAAAATTGCATTTGCCATCCAGTTAGCTGGGTGAGGCCCGGCACCTGAGGGACAGCAGGCGTGCCCGAGGCAGTGGGCCCAGGAGGCTAAGCAGGAGAGCGAGTACTCCCTGCTTCACCACTGACCTGCCCTGGGACTTCTGGCAAATCTGTTCATCTTTCAGGGCCTCTGTTTCCTTATCTGTAAAATGGGGACATATGGAATGGTATTGTCTCTGAGCTGTGATTCTGTGGTCTCCTGCCTGCCTGGTGCCCAGTGGCGCCTCTCACTTGTCAGCATCACCACCTGCCTCTTCACTGCCGGGGCTGCCTAAGGAGCTGCTCTCCAGAAGCGGGGTATCCTCCCTTCTCTGCCCCCCGCCCCACACCCAGACCACCTTAGGAAAACCGCGGGCTGCATTTAGAGAGAGGAAAGAGCCCGGCTCTGCCACCCACTGCCTGTGGTCACCTGGAGGGCCGCTCCCCTGGCTGGGCCTCAGCAGTGTTTGTGGCAGCTGCTTTCTATCTGTAAGATGAGAAGCCTGGCCACCGGGTCTTTCTCAGCCCTGGCTGGACATTACAATCAAATGGGAGCTTCTGAAAACTACAAGAAGTAATGCAGCCCAGGCCAGCTGAAACCACATCCCCGGGGCTGGAGCTAAGCATCAGGAGTTGTAGACTTTCCTGGGTGATACTGTGATAACACACAGCCAGCCTGGAAGACCCCTGCTGTAGATTAGGGCCACTCGGAGAGCCGGCGGGACCTGCAGCACCGTCCCTGGGGTGGAGCCCAGGAGTGTGTGTTTTCATCAGCCCTCCCGGCAATGCTTGAGCCTGGCAAAGCTTGAGAGGCACCAAGTGACTCCCGGGGCCCCTCCTGCTCTGTGGCTCTGGTTAAAGAGACGCTCTGCCATTTATGACAATTCCATCCTGGCTTTGAAGAACACAGTGTTGATTTCTTTGCGTCGAGATGTGATTCATCCATATTGTTGTCTGTAGTAAAGAACCGGCCTTTATGTTCCATTACTCATGTGGTCGCCGAGCAAGAACGCTCCAACTGTCTGGCAACAATTAACGAGATGTGTCAGGGAAGACTTCCGGAGTTCAGGTGTCTGCTGGCTCCACGGGAGGGGGTGCTGTGATGCAGCCACATCCTGCTGCACAGGAGAACCGAGGGGACTCGCTCCACCTCTGGGGGTCCGGGCAAACTGAGAGCTCAGGCTGGTGGGGATCCTGGCGTCCAGGGAAGGGGCTTCTCTGAGAAACTGCCCAAGGCTTTGAGTACAAGACTTGGTCGCCAGTTTCGTCCGTTGTGATGGTGAGGCCAGGTGAACACACCATTCTGAGGTGAGAAACTGTCTGCTCTGGGCTTTCTAGTTGTTCCGGGAACAGGTTTGCGGTGCTGCAGCTGAGCATTGTTGGCAGCCACATTCGAGGAGGTGAAAGGTGGGGAAGAGAGATTTATACCTCACACGCATCAAAAGCTGAAGTCCAGAAACCAGATTGTTTTGCAAGGGTTGTGGCAGTCGCAGGTCAAAACGGGGGCTGAATTCTCCACGACTCCAGCCTCATATATGTCTATATAGCCAAGGCTGGTTTTTATTGTTTTCTTTTATTGGGTTTTTTTGTTTGTTTGTTTAGACTTTTTTTAAGTGGGTCCCTTCATTTTTTTTTACTGACACGTATACCAGATTTACATAAATTTGTAAATGCAATCATACACCATTTCTCATAGTCTTTTGATCCTTGTCTTCTTTCTCTGGTTGCCACCTGCTCCTCCCTCTACCCACGATGGTGTGCCTTCCCCAAACACACATACACAAACTTCACCCCAGATGGCCACATTTTTAAAGACATAAAAG
This sequence comes from Diceros bicornis minor, assembly GCF_020826845.1. Classification (NCBI taxonomy): domain Eukaryota; kingdom Metazoa; phylum Chordata; class Mammalia; order Perissodactyla; family Rhinocerotidae; genus Diceros; species Diceros bicornis. The sequence goes on along the minus strand of NC_080767.1, from coordinate 8,526,776 downwards.
GAAAAGAAGCCTATTAAAGGACATAATGACACGCGGTGACTTAATGCTCTCAAATTCAGGATTTTTATAGCATGTTGCTGTTTTTTCTAAAGACCAATCATAAAATCTTGAATTGAGAAGTCTTATTAGAGACTTTATTCTGGCTATTATTAGCACCAGATTGAAACGTGGAGAAGAGAGCAATAACTCAGGGATGAGGCCTTCTGTTCTGGGGGCAGATGGTTTTTTGAGCACGAGGGAAGTTCACTACGAATATGACTTGGTACTGTTGAGACAATAACATGGAGACATCCCCTTAGACCTTCCAGGCTCAGCTTCAGGAAAATGCCAGGAGAGGGCTTTTAGCAGCTTCATCAACACATCAGTCATCTGACTGATGGCAGGAAGGCAGGGCCACTGTGTTGCACAACTCCAGGGGGCGCCATTCACTCTGCCTTCTCCCTAGAATGGTGTTCCTTGGAACTAGGCAATGGGTTGGTCCTAGTAGAAGGCCAGTGAGTCAGTCAAAATATCTGAAGTTGTTTGAAGAAATAAATGCCCTTTTCTATAAACCAGAAGTCAGCCAACTTTTTCTATAAAGAGTCAGATAGTGATATGTTAGACTTTGCAGGCCATACAGTCTCTGTCACATCCACTCAACTCTGCTGTTTTGGGACGAAAAGCAGTCATATACAAAAATGAATGGGTATGGCTGCGTTCCAATAAAACTTTATTTATAAAAACAAGCAGTGGGCCAGATTCATAGTTTGCTGATCCCTGCTCTAAACAACAATCAGAAGTGACATTTAATAATAATGGTTACCATCGGTTGAATAGTAATTATAAGCCAGTCTCTGGTAACCTGATGTGGTTTGTGTGGTTGTAGTCCCCATTTTGCAGATTGGGAAACTGGCTCAGAGAGATTAGGAAACTTACCCAAGGTCACACAGCTAGTGGTAAGATTCAGACTCACATCTGATTCTGGAACCTGATGTTTAATCATTCCTGGGTGCCTTTGCTCCCATCTCTCGCTCAGTGAGAATGGAGCACTAGTAGCCTCCTAGCCTGAGAGAGAGCACTGGTGTGATGGCATCAATGTGCGCTGAGGTCACAGAGAGAAGTTCGTGCAGCTTTTGAAGGGAAAGCTGGAAAATAAGGAAGAAAGTCGGAGAAGCTGAGGTGAGACTAGAGATGGCCTTGCCTAATGTGAGGATGCTCTTGTGCTCAGACTGTATGATCAGGTGAATGCTGTTTTTTAAATTTAAATTTTTACATCTTTCTTGAAAGATTATTTTAAATCCCCTCTCCTTGACCTTGTATTGTGTATGTGCGTGAGGTGTTTATTGAACTCTTCACTCAGTCCTCCCGCTATCGTGCATGCTCCATGAGGGCAGGAGATTTGTGTTCTGTCCACTGCTGCATCCCCAGTGCCTAGAGCGGAACCTGACTCGGAGTGGGCACTCAATAAATGTCTCAGCAATTAATAAATGAAATGTAATTCCTAACTACTTAGCCTAAATCTGTTTAGTCACAAACACTAGTCAGGTGCCAAATGGCTTTGGAAATGGAAAAAGGAAATTAGACACGTCCCCTCCTCCTCTTCTTAGGGTCTTCCTCCGCCACCGGGATCGGTTTGTGTGATGGTTAGTCTTGTGTCTGGTAGAGCTGAGTGCAGTACCACACTTTGCCCCTAGATATCGCTGTCGGGCTCATCCACACAGACTCACTAATTGTCAAAACCCAAGTAATGGTAGCCAAACAGCTACCATTTGTTCTCTGTGCCGGACACCATACTTGGTGCTTTTGTTCTCACTCCAGCTCTGCAGCTTAGGGCTCAGTGGTCCCAGTTTTAGAGGAGGAGATGAGCCTAGCGATGTTATACAGCTTGCCCAAGATCACATTTGACAAGAGCTGGGATTAGAATGAGTTCTTCTAAGTCAAAAAAAAAAAAAAGTTCTTTCGCTTGCTCTATACTTAGAGACAATACATGGGCCTCCCTGCCCCCTGCCTTCCCTCCCCTTGCCATTTTATAAATGAGAAATGCAGAACGAGGGAGAAAGTGATCTCCCACGGTCACACAGGTAGCGAGAGATGGAGCAGGACTCCAGTCCAGGCCCACATAATCCCAGATCCTGTCTGCCCACTGCCCCGTGCTGCCTCAAACTTCGTACTTGAGCCTTAAAATTGGACGAACTTTTCTTTATCACATTTACCAGAGGGACATTCTGGTGCTCGTCTTTGAAGGCCAGCTGTGCCACACGGGTGCCGTCCCCATCCAGGCAGCAGTGGAGAGGAGCTGCCTCCCCTCGGAAGGGAGGTCTCCTCCCCTCGCAGGTGACTCGCTGAGTGTGGCCCACCCTGTGCTTCTCAGCTCTTGCCCTTCAGTGTGCCACTTCTCGTGCAGTGTAGCCTGTGCAGTCCCAACAGACCCAAGGTTGTGTGCGCTAGAGCATAAGGTGTCCATCCTCCTGGACCTCCTGAGCTCTCAGGAGGAGGCCAGGCGAAAGGGGCACTGTTGGCAAGTTCAAGGTCCCTGCCTTCTGAAGGTAAGACTATGGGAGGAGTAGCAGGCCTTTGTCTCACGGGAAGGCCGTGGCAGAGAAGACGGGATCTGGAGGTGCTGGCTTAGTGGTGGGGGCAGTTTGTGGAGGGGGAGAAGACTGAGGCTGAGGCCGGCAACCCTGTCTGCCCGGTGTTCGTGGCATCGGCATCCTCACGTCCATCCCGGTAATCACTACTCGGGATCCGGCCTCCTCCCTGCTCACCAGGACGGCTGCCCCGGCTCCTAACTGGCCTCCAGCTGCAGGCTCCTGCCTCGAGCCCACCCCTCAGTGCTGCAGATCACTCCCTGTCACACCAATGCTTAAAAATGCTGAGCCTCCACTGGCCCCACGTGGGGCCCCATGACATGTCACACAGGCTCTCCCCCTTCAGCTGGCCATCACCAGCCACCCCCACCCGCCCCCCACCCCACCCAGCTGCCTGAAGCTTCTCACAGAAAGAATGAGGGAGTTTCAGACCAAAGAACCAGAACCCAGAGAGGCCTAGAGGGTGAAAATCACACCTTGGCCAGAGACCAGGAGGTGGTTAAGCATCAACAAAAAGCATGTGTGTGTTTGAGGTGTGGTCCAGCCAAGCTCGGGAAAGGCCTTGAATGCCAAGCAAAGGAGCTTGGCAGGATTTATCCCATGAGTGATGGGGAGTCACAGGAGACGGCTGAGCTAGGGGTGACGTGATGCAGTAACTCCCCTGACCCAGCCCTCAGCTCTTCCAGAAGTAATGCTGCAGTGCTGCTTCCCTGCCCGACGTTGCTTCCTCCCAGCCCCCGTGGCCTCCAGCACCTCCTCTGTGAAGCTGCTTCCTTTCCTCTCCGTGCCCTGTTGTAACATCCATAACAAGTCTGTCTCTCCTCCCCGACCCTCGGGGGCCCCTGGAGGGCAGTGCCGGGGCCTGTCCATCTCCGCGTCTCCAGTGCCCAGCTCAGGACCTGGCACAGAGTAAGGGCTCAGGGCATGTTTTCTTAGGTCGCCATCCGTGAACCAGCGCGTACCGAGCACTTTCTCTATGCCAGGCCTCAGACGGGCGCTCAGAATGCAGTGATGAGCAAAACCCAAGCCACACGGAGCCCACCATCCAGTAGGGATGACAGACGAATCAAATTATCACACATACAAATGAAAAGTTGCAACTGTCCTAGGGCTGCAAAGGAGATGGACGTGGCCATAAAGTCCAGTGAAATGTCCTCCGGCCTCGTAGCAGGGACAGGGAGAAGGTGTGTGCTCCGAAGTGTTCGGGAGCTGTCAGGTGGAGAGGGCTGGGAACCTGCGGGGGGTGGGGGGGTGCCCCAGGGGAAGTGGAACCTGAGCCCTGGGCAGGTGAGACCTTGAACTCGCCCGACAGCGCCACTTCCTCCCGACCCCTCCTGAGAGCTTATTCCTTCGTTCTCCTCTCATCCCCTCAGGAGGTCTGAGAGCCGCCCTGCACGAGGCGCCCGCACCCAGGGGAGACTGGCCGTCCCCGCCTCCAGCTGCAGCGTGCGCCCCGTGCAGGGCACGCCTGGATTCAGAGGAGATGTTGCTGGGGCTCAGTCTTGAAGTCAGGGTGGGAGGGGGCCAGCAGAAGTCGGGGGAAGACCTTCCAGGGATCCGGCACAGCATGGGCAAATGCCTGGGGCTGAGACAGCCCTGGGCGAGCAGCCAGCAGAGGCCCTTCCAGCCTCTTCTCTGAGTCCTAAGCTCCTCCGGCATTTCTTCCTTTTGCCCCAAATTCTCGAGGCTACTGGGGGGTTGCCTGGTTCTCCAGAAAGCGAGGGTTAAATCAGGTGTCTGCAAAGCATCAGTGATTCACTGGATGCTTCTGGAAAATCTCAAAGGTGGGGCTCTGCCAGTGCCCCACCCCAGGTAAAGCAGTCTTGATGGATTTGATCTCTTTGGCGGTAACTCAGAAACACCTTCTTGTTCTTTTCACAATTTGGCCACAGAGAGGCCTCTTGAGTTTCTATTTCTCCTTTAAAAATGGCTTTATCGTTAAAAGCCAGACCTGGTGAAATTTCTACTTAAGCTTCTGCCTCAGTTTTGTTTATTTTTCTATTGTCTTTTCCAGAACTACTTCATCACCATCAGCTTTTATCCGGCGTGTGTGTGGGGTGGGGGCACGCACACGTGCAATGAGAGAAAGACAGGCTATGGCACTGACAGCGTTTGTCCCAGCCCAGTCCCCAGGAAATGGACATAAAGTGGGGTGGGGACTCCACAGAGTAGTAAAGACACCTCGGGCTGCAAAGAGGCATGGGAGTCGTATCTCTTCTTTTTATGTTCCTTCATCTCAGCTCAATCCGCCACATTTTTAAGCACCTACTGCATGCCAGACCCTGCTAGGCACTGAGGGTATGCAAATAAATAAAACAGGCCTCCCTTCTATCAGGGGCTCCCCAGTTTACTGAGGAAGCCAGACGTACATAAACTTAATATAGTGTCTGGTTGGTGCTATAAATGTGTGAGGAAGTGGACTCTGGAGAAAGGGGGAGCTTGATTCAAATCTGGGCTTCCTCTCTTAGTAACTGTGTTACATTGAGCGAGTTACTTAGCCCCTCACAAGCCTCAGTTTCTTCATCCAGAAAGTGGGAATAATAGTAGTATCTGCTTTTATGTGAGATGATGTTTGTGAAACAATCAACCTAGAGATGGGCAAGAGTAAGTGTGCACTAAGTGTTAGCTATTCTTCTCCTGTTTCTGTTACAGGAGTACTGTTACCACTCCCGATAATTATGTGAACACACTGCCATGGGAGTAGTTAGTTCTGCTGTGGGAGTTAGAGAGGACTTCATGAAGGAGGTGACAATGGATCTGGGTCTTTACGGGTTAGTAGGAGTTTGCCAGACAGAAAGAATGGGGTATTTCAGGCAAGAGTCCCAGCACCTACAAAGGTTGGGGGTGAGAATCACGCAGGGCAGAGACTAGGAGTCATCAGACTTAGTGAGTGCTTGCTGCTGTTTGGGGGGTGGTCGGGCAAAGCTCGTGAAAGGTCTAGAATGCCAAGCCATGGAGCTTGGCTGGGTTTATCCCGTGGGTGATGGAGAGTCTCAGGAGATTCTCAGACTAGGAGTGACACGATTCATCGATTCATTGCTCTCCTGACCCGGCCCCTCAGCTGCTGTCTGGGAAGCTCTCTCACCTGCGCTCCCTTCTGCTCCTGCCCTCTCCGCAGATCATCAAGGACCAGAAACTGCTGGTGATTGTCGGGGGCATGCTGCTGATTGACCTGTGCATCCTGATTTGCTGGCAGGCCGTGGACCCCCTGAGAAGGACGGTGGAGAGGTACAGCATGGAGGTAAGTGCCGGCGCCGGCAGGAGGCAGGCCTGCAGGACGCTGCTCCCAGACACACAGGGACAGCGGGACGGCGGGACAGCATGTCTCCCCGACCGCCGAGGTGCACTTCCAGAGAAGAAATCAGGGCAGCTCCCGGGAAATCATCCCAGCTCCACATGGGCCGCATTCCCTGCCAGAGATGCCTCATTATTTCCGTGTCCTTTCATTTGAGACATACATTATGTCAAGAAAGCCAAATATGGGGCCGGCCCGGTGGCACAAGTGGTTAAGTGTGTGCGCTCCGCTGTGGCGGCCCGGGGTTCTCCAGTTCGGATCCCGGGCGCGCACCGACGCACCGCTTGGCAAGCCATGCTGTGGGGCGTCCCATATAAAGTGGAGGGCAGTCTTCCTCAGCAAAAAAGAGGAGGATTGGCGGATGTTAGCACAGGGCTGATCTTCCTCACAAAAAAAGAAGAAAGCCAAATATAAGGTCTTCCCTCCTGGAAAAAAAATGGTGAAAGAATTTGTCTAGGTAGACTAGTACATGCAGAGTTAAGGGTAAACATTGGGCTGTTTAAAAGAGTGTATTCCCTACACGTTGTAGAAGCCCCATTGATAGGATCCGTCAGTCCAGAAGTTACACTGCGTTTTTCATCCCCTTTAAAGTAAGTTCTCTAAAAGAGTGCTGCTGGGGAGTAAACATTCCGATAGCTCCTTCTAGTTACCATATGATTTTCAAAGTGATAAGTGTTGCTAAAGTCAAGAACCTTACATAAAAGTACTGTCAAATATATACTTTAATAGTCTTGCCCTTAGCTCACACTGTCCTGGGGTGCTCTGGATTCAGGCAGTTTGCGTCCCTTTGGAAGTTGTGGTTTTGTTGACTTTCTCTTAGGACAGTAACACACATGCCTTTGTCTGAGGGAGCTGGGCTGAGCAGGAGCTGCTGTGCAGTGGGCTTTCCGTATGGTGCAGCAAATCCTACTGAGCAAATTCTACTCACTGCATTATTAAGGAGATCTTTTTGAGGAATTTAATGTGAATTCTTAAACTAAAGTGGAAATGGTCCTTTTATGCATTGTGGACAGAAGTTTTTATCCTTTGGACAAGAGGTCTTCTAGCTAATGAGATGCCCAGCCTCACTTGTCTGGAGACAGACAGAGGGTTTACTCAGCGCAGTAAGAAGTTATGTGGTCAGAGCGGTGGCAGAGAAGGCAGTGTTCTGACGGCAAGGATTTAGGAGAGAGATTTAGGGCTTCGAGCCTTCATCTCACTGCCTTAAGCGTACACCCTGGGAGGAGGCAGGACGGAACCCGACGCTGGCTGTGCCTGTGGGCCAAGGGGACAGAAACTCGGCTGAGGTCACTCAGGCAGACAGGCTGTTTCCAGAGGGGAGGTGACATCTGGACACCATTTATCTGCACAGTTGGTAATGGAGCAGTCCTGTCCGCCACTCCATCCCAGGGGAATTCCCCACCCGCAGCCAGGATTTGGAAATCCAGACAGGATGTCCACACGAGGAAGAGCTGTCATTGGTTCACTGGGTCCCTGGGCTCAGAAGAGCCTCTGGTGATGATAGTCACGAGCAATAATGATAATACGAGTAATATGAGTGATGGTGATGCTAGCTAGCGTTGTGGGTTAACTCACTGAATCCTCACAGTAACTATGGAATAGGTGCTATCCTTAACCCTACCTTAATGACAAGGAAACAGAAACCCAGAGAGGTTATATGACTTACCCAAGGTTACCTAGCAGGCTAGTGGCAACACCACTAACTACCCTCATCCCCTACCCTACCCTGCCTTTCAACACACAGACGGCAGTTGGTAGTTTTTAGGGGCTGTCGTAGACCATTGACCACAGATGGTGGTCACTGGCCCCAGATCTGCGAAAGGATAGAGCAGGGAGATGTTTTCATTTTCTGCAGATGAGGACTAAAATTAGAGTAATGGGCAGCCGGAGGGCCCGGGATATCAGGGAGGAGAGAGTCAAGTCAGGCAGAACTGGAGGGAAGACCCGAGCTGGGGCAGGTAGACAGAGACCAACCCAGCTGGCTTGAGGCTGAGCTGGCTGAGCACAAGGGCCGCCGGGGAGGCCAGGTGCTAGCACCTCCACTCAAGGTTAGGGTGGGCTGAGTACTCACTGGGGGTCCCCCAGGCTCTGGCTGTGGTGGGGAGAGGCTGCAGGCTGCAGTCAGCCTGCCTCAGCTGACTCCAAAAATGGATCCGGGAAGCCTGTCCCCCTGGACCATTTAAAGGAGACCAACCTTATGTGGTATGATTAGTGTAACTGACAGTTGGCCATCGCCGAACTTACCTTCCTTCCTTCCTCTTTGTAATAAGTACTGCAGCTCTTGATGGCTCTACACATAGAACCTTAGCCCATTCCAGGCCTTCCAGGACAATGGTTCTCAAACAGAGGAGCTGTGGGGTGCCACGGAAATGCCTCTCTGCACAGATGAGGAAACTGAGTCTGGGAAGGGGGGTTCCTGCCGGGGGCCTCCAGATGTTCCTGCGCGGGGCCTGGAGGAGAACCAGCTCCTGGCTTGTGGGCAGATACCCTGTCTGTGTATTTCCCTCCAGGTATCTGCTGAGATTCCTCTCTGAACCTTTTCTGGCCAGTTGCTCTTTTTCTCCTCGTGTTTGAGGGTTGCCCCTCACTCTGTTGCCATGGTAGCAGAACCTTTTGATTTGTCAACGCACAGCCCTGTCAGTTTATTGTCGTTTTCCACCAAACAGCACCAGGCTGCCAGTTGGTTTCTCTCAGACCCTCCTCTGTCAGATGCAGTGTGATTGTTCAACAGCGTGTCCAGGGGAGGAGGCGTCCTAAATTCTCCTTCAAGGGGTGTTTCTTCCAGGACCCCCAGCGAGAGAGAGTCTACACTTGAGGGAGAGGTGATTGAAGATCTGTGTGCTCTGTCCCCTCCTCCCCTCACCCACCTTGGGTGCCTTTGGTTGCTCTGAACACTCTGAACACCTCAAGAGTCTGGTCAGAGGTGTTGCTCTGTGTTACACTTTCAAGCCTTTGACCATGCTGTCCCCCCTTCCGGAACCTTCTCTGACAAGTAAACGAACTTCAGTACCAGGCCCCTGTGTTACCTCTATGGGGATGTGTCCCTGAGTTCCCTGCTCCTCCAGATGTCAGCGCCTGCTCTTCCCCGCGCCCGTGCCCAGCATCCTGGTGTTCCTCTCTCAGGACACTTAGCACACTGCTCGTCTCTGCCGAGTGCATCCCTGCTCCCACCCCCACTGGACCGGCAGCTTCTCCAGGACGGGGCCACATCTGAGCCATCTCCCACACTGCCCAGCCCACTACCCCTGCACCCATCTTCCCCTGGGGAGACAGAGGTGAGCACGGCAGCCATGGCCCTTGATCTCATGGCGCCCACAAGCTGGTGAGGGGGTAGACAAATGAGCGTGATGGCTTTAGATGGCATAGATGCTGACAGCAGTTAGAAGTACATAAGCAGGAGGAAGGGTAACAGGAAGAGAATAACAGGAGGGGCCCGTGGAGGAGATTCTCCCCGTGAGAGTGTGTGCGTGTGTCCAGGGAATGAAGATCTGATTCTGGAGTCCCACTGGAGGCGTCCCAGCTCCACAGCCTTCTTCATTTCTATGCAATAAATATACATACAGCGCTTGTCATGTGCCAGGTACTGTTCTAAATGTATGATGTGTATCATTTAAAAAAATTTTTAGGGACTGGCTCGGTGGCGTAGTGGTTAAGTTCTCACACTGTTCTTCGGCAGCCCAGGGTTCACACATTCGGATCCCAGGCGTGGACCAACGCGTCGCTTGTCAAGCCATGCTGTGGCAGCGTCCCATATAAAGTAGAGGAAGATGGGCATGGATGTTAGCCCAGGGCCAGTCTTCCTCAACTAAAAGAGGAGGATTGGCAACGGATGTTAGCTCAAGGCTAACACAAAAAAGAATTTATACTTAATTAATACACTATTTCTTAGAGCAGTTTTAGGTTTACAGAAAAATGAAAAAGAAAGTACAGAGAGCTCCCATATACTCCCCACCCTGTACCCCACTGTTTCCCCTGTTATAAACATCTTGCCCTGTGTCGTATATTTGTTACAATTGATGAACCAATATTGATTCATTGTTATTCACTAAAGTCCATAGTTGACATTAGGGTTCACTCTTTGTGTTGTACCTTTTATAGGTTTTGCCCAGTGCATAAAGTCGTGTATCCACATTACAGTGCCATACAGAACAGTTTCACTGTCCTAAATATCCTTACGCTTCACCAACTCCTGGCAACCACTGATCTTTCTACTGTCTACATAGTTTTGCTTTCTCCAAAATGTCATATAGTTGGAATCATATAGCATGTAGCCTTTTCAGACTGACTTCTTTCACTTAATGATATGCGTTTAAGGTTCCTCCATGTCTTTTCATGGCTCAATAACTCATTTCTTTTTATCACTGAATAATAGTCCATTATATGAATGTACCAGTGTTTATCTATTCACCCACTGAAGGACATCTTGATTGCTTCCAAGTTTTGGCAATTATGAATAAAGCTACTATAGCATATTTATGTAGGATTTTGTGTGGACATAAGTTTTCAACTTATTTGGATAAATACTTAGAAGTGCGATAGCTGGATTGCTATATGCTAAGATTATGTTTAGCTATGTAAGCAACTGCCAAACTGTCTTCCAAAGTGGCTGCACCATTTTGCATTCCCACCAGCAGTGAATGGGAGTTCCTGTTGCTCCACAGCCTTGTCAACATTTGGTGTTATCAATGTTTTAGCCGTTCTAATAAGTGTGTAGTGGTATCTCAGTGTTGTTTTAATTTCTAATTCCCTGATGATATATGATGGGGAGCAACTTTTCATATGCTTATTTGCCGTATGTGTATCTTCTTTGGTGAGATGTCTGTTCAGATCTTTTGCCTATTTTTTAAATAGACTATTTGCTTTCTTATTGTTGAGTTTTAAGAGTTCTTTGTATACTTTGGATGCAAGTCCTTTATCAGATATGTGTTTTGCAAATCTTTTCTCTCCATCTGTGTCTTGTCTTTCCATTCTCTTAGCATTGTCTTTTTCAGAGTGGAAATTTTTTATTTTAATGATGTCCAACATGTCTATTTTTTCTATCATGGATCATGCTTTTGGTGTTGTGTCTAAAAACTCATTGTCAAACCCAAGGTCACCTAGATTTTCTCCTATTATCTTCTAGAAGTTTTATAGGTTTGCATTTTACATGTAGGTCTGTGATCCATTTTGAGTTGATTACTGTGAAAGATGTAAGGTCAGTGTCTAGATTCATTTTTATGTATGTGAATGTTTAGTTCCAGCACCATTTGTCAAAAATACTATCCTTTCTCCATTGGATGGCTTTTGTGTCTTCCTCGCAGATCAGTTGACTATATTTGTGTGGGTCTATTTCTAGACTCTCTATTCCGTTCCATTTATTTGTCTGTTCCTTCACTGATACCACACTGTCTTGACCACTATAGTTTTATAGTAAGTCTTGAGGTCGAATAGTGTCAGTTCTTCGACTTTGTTCTTCTTCAATATTGTGTTGGCTATTCTGGGTCTTTTGCCTCTCCATATACACTTTAGAGTCAGTTTGTCAGTATCCACAAAATAACTTTCTGGGAATTTGATTGGGATTGCTTTGAATCTATAGACCAAGTTGGAAAGAACTGATATCTTAACAATATTGAGTCTTCCTATCCATGAACATGGAATATCTCTCCATTTATTTCAATTTTCTTTGATTTCTGTTATCAGAGTTTTGTAGATTTTTCTCATATAGATCTTGTATGTATTTTGTCAGATTTGTACCTAAGTATTTTATTTTGTTTTTGGTGCTAATGTAAATGATGTTGTGTTTTTAATTTCAAATTCCAACTGCTCATTTCTGGTATATAGGAAAGCAGTTGACTTTTGTATATTAACCTAGTATCCTACAACATTGTTATAATTGCTTATTAGTTCCAGGGGTTATTTTGTTGATTCTTTGGGACTTTCTACATAGACAATCATATCGTCTGCAAACAGACAATTTTATTCCTCCCTTCTCAATCTGTAAACCTTTTATTTCCTTTCTCATCTTATTTTGGTATTAGTTAGGACTTCCAGCAAGTTTTTTGAATAGGTGTGGTGAAAGGGGACATCTTTGCCTTGTTCCCAGTCTTAGAGGGAAAGCGTCTAGTTTCCCACCATTAAGCATGATGTTAGTATATCAGTTTTTTTCTTAAAGAGTTAAAAAAAATATATAAAATATTTTTGCTGGCCAAAGCTGAAGGTGCCTTTGGGGAGGTGACAGGAAGGGCAAATGATGACGCAGGCAGAGCCCAGGTTGTTAGGGACCTTGTGTGCTAAGCAGAGGAATTTAAACTTCAAAATTAAAGGTATTTAATCAGGGGAGTGACATGATCAGATTTGCCCTGGCTGCAGGGTGAGAACAGATGGAGGGGTGAGACTGGAGGCCCAGAGATGGCTCAGAGATGGTTTTTGCAATAATCTAGGCAGCAGCTGATGGGACCTAACGCAGGGTAGTTGCAGGGGGAACAGAGAGAAGTGGGTGGATTTGAGAGATATTAAGGAAGCAGACATGGCAAGACTTGGTGATTGACTGACTCTAAGGGGTGGGGAGTTTCCTTGACTGACTCTAAGGGGTGGGGACAGGGAGGCAGCAAGCACAATGCCCAGATTTCTGACTGGTGGTGATGGTAGACCTCTTCAGTGAGGTGGGGTGCAGAATGAGGAGCGGGTTTGGGAGGGAAGATAAGGTTTGTTTTTGGGCAGAGGGGCTCGAAAGATTGGATGCAGGATCCTACAGCACAAGAGGGCAGTTTGTCCAATAGACAGAGATCTGGGGGGAGGGGCAGTTAGCACTTGGAGGATGGGAGCCGTGGGAATGAGTGTGGTCACCCAGAGAGTGGGTACAGTGAGAAGTGAAGACGTCGTGCCTGGAGCCTGAGGAACCACTAATTGGTGATGAGAACAGGAAGAGAAGTCACGGAAGGGGACTTGGAAGTGGTGGTCTGAAAGGTAGGAGGCAGCAATGAGAGAGAGCTGTCCATACACAAGGGGAATTTGAAAAAGGAAGGAAAGGTCTCCAGAGACAAATGCCCCAGACCAAGGTGAGGACTGACTGGTACCCCATGACTTGGCCCCATGCTCAGTGCTCCTGTATTGCATCTGAGCTCTTCCCTTGCTTTACAAAGTCTGATGGGAAAATTGGTTGTTTCTGCATTTCAGATATAGAAGGTGTGGGTAAATCTGCCAAAAGGATTTTAAATGTATTTATATTCTTGGGAAAAAAGGGAAAGCACTCTTGTGTTTTGAATGCCTACTCTACTGGTGGCGATGGTGAGTAGGTGTTGGACATACGGGTCTGGAGTTCAGGGAGAGGTGTGGGCTGGGGTGGGAACTTGATGTGGTCAGCATATAGATGACATTGAGAGCCTTGGAAGAGGGCATCGGCAAGGGCATCTAGATGGAGAAGAGAAGGAGACCAAGGACAGACCCTCTATCACTCCACTGTTTAGAGATCAGGGAGGTAGGAAGGAAAGCAAGAGGAAGAGGTAGGAAGGTCAGCAAAGGACACCTAGGAGGAGAAACCACAGAGATAGGAAGGAAATCAGATGAGTTTGGTGAAGAAAGTGCTTCAAGGAGGAAGTTTTGATGAAGTGTGTCAAATGCTGCTTTTAGATCAAGGAAGATGAAGACCAAGAATTGACACTGTATATGTGTATGCAGACACACACACCCCTATGGGATTTTTTTTTTCTTTTAAGGAAAATAATTTGAGATAATTTCCCCAGAAGTAAAAGCAGTACATACTGATGGTGTGAAGACAGGCTGTGAACTTAGGTGGAAGGTTGTTTGTTTTTTTCCCAAGCCTTCCTTCTCTACCAGGCCACCATCTGCACCTCCTCTTGACCATTCTGAAATGGTTTTGAAACAGAGAGAAAATGGCGGACAGCACGAAAGGTGGCTGAACATTGAACACCCAGGAGAGCCACAGGGCAGCCACCAAGGCAGCATCCTGAGGCCACCTGCCTCCCTGGAGCCTTCCCCCATCCGATTCCCAGGCCGGTCATAACAAGAGATGGAATCGTGTGCAATCCAGTCACCCACGGGCACCATGTGTGTGGCGTTCACTTACAGAAATGGCGGAAGGCTGTCTCCACAGGCTGCCAAGCAACCTGCATCAAGATTTCCCTGCAGTCTGGGTTCTGTGGCTTTCTGGCCATTCGGGCAGTAATCAAGTTAAGGGCAGTCTGGGACAGAGGGCTATTTCAGACTTTCCTCCACATTCTATGCTTTTACTGTCCTTTTCTTTGGAAGCAAACAGAGGATTTGGAAGTCATGGGCTACACTTGGCTTTGAAACTGGTGGCTTATTCCAGTTATGTTTCTATGGAAACAGATATTGGAAGAGACACATACATAGAGTTTTAAATAATTTTAACTCTTATCTTCTACCTCCCTCTACAGTTGCTCTGGAAAAAAAAAAATCCAATCCTAAAGCGAGCACTTTCCGGAAACATCTGGTATCCTCATAAAGCTAGTCTAAGCCCCATCTCACACTATTCATTTTGAAATAAAGAGATATAAGAATGGCCGGGGTGAGAGGGGTGCTAAGGATCAGGGTCCATTCTGCTCAGTGGACTACTCTTGGGTGGCCTGGTGGCCCAAGACTTTGATGCTAAGGATCACATTCCAAGTGATGGGTCATCACTGCTGAAGCCACCAGCCCTGGATAGTGGGACATGTCTTTGTCATCCATAGTCATCCATGGGGTCCTGGATGGCCGGGCTGGGGCCTCAGCCAAATGCAGACCACAGCCCAGGAAGGGTGGTGGGACTCAGTAAGGACCTCTGGCTGAGGGTCACACTGGTTAGCCTGGCTAACTCCTCCAAGGAGAAGGCTGCGCCATCTGAAATTCTGACCATGTCATTCTCCTGTTTAAAATCCTCTCCATTGGTGAGAGGACAAAGTCCACACTCCTTAGCATGATTCAGGAGGCTCTCAACATTTGGCCTCTCTGCCTCCCCAGCCTCATCTCTCAGCCCCTTTCCTCACTCCTTGTGCTCAGCTACCCTGAACTATTGGCACTTCTCCAAAGCATCACGCTCTCTTCCTCCACACCTTTGTATGTGCTGTCCCCTCTACCCACAACACCTTCCTTCCCACCCCAATATGCCATCTTCACGTACAGAATTCCTGCTTGACCTTAAACAGGCAGCTCAGAAGCATCTTCTCCAGCAGCCTTTGGACCAGCCTTTGGATGCCTCTGCCTAGGCCCCACTTCACCCTGTTTGCCCCTCATTCTGGTCACCACACTCGTAACTGTCTGTCTGTGCACCTGGCCCCCCCTAGTCCATGACCTCCTCAGAGGCCAAGGCCATCTGTGTGTCCCCAGCAGCCACTGGCAGGGCCTGGCTCAGAGTCAGTGCTCGGTAAATATTTATTGAATAAATTGTTCCCTGCACCTGGAACTCTCTCCCCATGCCTCCATATGTCCAAATTCAACCCATCTGTCTGGGCCCGTTAAGCCAGCTTCTCCAAGAAATGTCTTTGCCGAGTTGCAATTTAATTTAATATTACACCCTCACCTTTTATCAAGGGCCCACTTATGGGGCTAAAGCTGCCAATTGAAGAATGATTCAGCATCTTCTATACAGGACTGTTGTTCAGTCTGTGACTTAGTGCCCCTGAGATAAAAATCCACGAGATGGATCTTCACAGAATTTAGCACCAGGAAATGGGCTGTGCTCTCCCCGTGAACTTGTCTCTACTTCCTTCCTTCAATCAGGCAGTCATAACTGAATAAGCCACTCTGTTTTCTTTTTAACCTTGGCTGCCGGAAAGTAGGAGCCAAATTCAGCACTCCGCACAATAACCATCTTATCTCAGGTTCCCGGAGAATTATCTCGCCTTATGATCACTTGTCTTTATTTTTGACTGTCCTGTTGTGTTTGGACTTTTATTGTGTGCTCCCCTAGCCCCTTGGGAGGGGAGGCAGGATGTAAATTCCAGATTAAGTTATTAAAATGAGAACACTAGGTGAGATTTAATTGGAATGATGTGCCGGAGAGGCCATTTAAGGATGTCCGCAGACGTTCGCCTTCTGTCATGGGTCCCGGCTCAGCCCCGGCCACAGTCAGCATTGTGGGCCCAGTGTGTGGACAGAAGGGCTCTGCCCGCCACAGCTGCGTTTCTGGAACATCTCATGTCAGAGGCATCTTAGATATGTGAGAGACTACAGATTATTTCATCTTCCTTGTTGGCTTTCCTTGTGCCTTTGGAAGCACTTGGGCTCCAGGGCTCCTCAGGAGACAAAGCAAAAGACACAGAACCGCAGCACCGGGGGACAGCCCTGAGGCAGGAAATTCTCCCATCTCTACCTGTCCAGGCCCTCTCCAGGGGATGCGCCGTTCACCAGAAATTCTCAAGTGCCGTGGAGCAGAATGGCTGGAAAACTGGCAGCATTTGACCACTATGTGAAGCCATTCCAGTTCTGGAGCAAAGATAGCCTTTAAGTGTTGATGATTTTTCCGCACATCCATGTCAGCAGAAACATAGCTGTGGCACCCACGGAGAACTTCCCTCTTACTTGTCGGGGATGTCCACCGAGCCCGCCTCTTTGTAAATGGCATGTGATCCGGGCACTCCTCCAGCATTTATGGGAGTTCCGTGTGCTGGGCTCAGGCTCCCTCAAGGACTCTACAGGCTGAGGGGCAAGGTGAGACACACATGGAGAAACACACAGAGGGGGTCGTCACCAACAGCATCTTCTCCACGACACGTGCCTTCAGGCTCCTGGTTTTAAGTTTGAGTCACTGTGCTGAGATACTGGCCTCACTGTTCTAAAGTAGGAGCTACGACTGAGTTTGGATTCATGTCCCTCAGAGGGTGAAAAGTGAGAGCACATGTATTAGTCAGGGTGTGCGAGGTTTGCTGTGGTAACAGCAACAAAGAGGAACAGTTCAGTGGATTAAAACAATAAAGGTTCTTTACTCATCGTAGTGCCTCTCCATCAAGGGTCAACTGTAGCTTCCCCCTACTGCATCACCACTTCAGGACACAGCTGCTCGGCACCCTCTGGGACCGTTTTTGTGGCAAAGAGAAAGTGCATGGCAAAGTGCGCACTGATATTTAAAGCTGCCACTCTAAAGTGTCACATGTCACTTCCACTCATGTTTCACTGGCCAGAACATAACTGTCCAGGCTTGAGTTCAGTGGGACAGGGAAGAGAAGTCCTACTATGTACCCAGAAGGAAAGAGAGAACCAGGTATTGGTATCCAGCCATGGTGACTACTGTAGTACATTCCATCCAACACCTTATTACAGTCACAAATACCACCCCACCCACTAGAACGTGAGCTCCATGAGAACGTGGAAGGAGGAGGAGTTGTAGTTTATTCACTACTGTATCTCCAGCACCTGGAAACGTGCCTGGAAGGTAGTATACGCTCAGTAAATATTATTAGTTGAATTCTTGAATGAATCCAGCCTTAGAGCAATTGTATTAGGAGATCACTGGGAGAGTCTCTGAGAAGTTCTGTACTAGTCCTGCAGAGTCTACTGCCAAATCCTATCGTAATCCATCACTTCTGTCCATCTCCACTGCTACTACTGAGGTCCAGAGCACCATCACTCACAGCATCCGGCATCCCAGAAGGGGGCTATGAGGCAAAGCTACAGGTGACACACAATGGACAAGAGGTATGATGAGGATAGATAAACAAGAACCTTTATTGTTTAAGCCACCGAGTTGTTGTTTATTGTTATTGTTACCACAACTTTCCAAGCAGGCTCCCTGTGCCCACTTATTGCCCCTTCCAAGCCATTCTCCACACAGCAGACAGTGGAATCTGTTATGAGAGGTTCGGGGATTCGATTGGAGATGTAAAAGAAACTTTCCACTCCAAACAAATGGACTGAAGGTATATTTTATTATATAGAGGAAAGTAAAGGCAATAGTGCACAAACAGATCCGAATAGGTCAAATATTAAGAGGGAGAAACATCAGCTCGACTGGAAAGGGAAAACATCCACATTGACTGAGATAGCAGCAGATTCGAATAGATCATATAATGAGAGGGAAAAACATCAGATCGATTGGAAAGGGAAAACATCCACATCGACTGAAGGGAAATGACACAAATCAACGGGAAGGAGAAACACCAGGGTGACCGAAAAGAGAACACATCAGATCAGTTACTCACAACATCCACTCCCCACTGCCGGGGAGAGTCCCTTCAATTGACACAGCTGGGCGGGAATCCAATCATCAGAGGTCCTGGGCAAGGCGTCTCCTCCACAGGTGAGACTCTTACCAGGCCTCAGTTTACAGCAGTTTATGTAGCATCAGTAGTTTCCAGAGTAAACAGTTACAGAGTTTACAGAGCAGGCATTCAATGTTCCCATGCACAAATGGTTATCAGTGACATACGTGTACTGAGCCCGCTGGCTATTGTCCCAGCCCAGCAGTTGTGTACGTGCATTGTTTTCCATGGTTATCGTCCCGGCCCAGCACAGATGGCCAGTCTGCCCCGGGCTGTGACGCCCAAAGGACCTTGAAATTTTTACAAATTGCAGCTCTCTCCATGGGAGAAGGGACAGTTCCCACCACACAGAAAGCAGCTTTATATTTCTTTATGTGCTGGTGGCTGTAGGTTAATGGAATGGCCAAACATGGCTGTACTCATGTCAAGACAAGATCCCTTTTTTTTTTTTTGAGATAAAATTCACATACGATAAAATTTACAGTTTTAAAATGTACACTTCAGTGTACATTTTTATTACATTTATAAGATTGTGCAACCATTCCCACTATCTAATCCAAGAAATTTCCATCACTGCCCCCCCGCAAAAACCCTGTTTCTTTTACCCATCACTTCTCATTTCCCCCTCCCTCCAGCCCCTGGCAACCACAAATCCACCTAATGTCTCTAAGGATTTGCCTACTCTGGACATTTCATATCCATGGAAGAATAAAATATGTGGCCTTTTGCGTCTGGCTTCTTTCACTTGGTGTAATATTTATAAGATTCATCCATGTTGTAGCATGTATCAGTACTTCATTCCTTTTTATGGCTGAATAGTATTGCCTCATATGGATATACCACATTTGTTTATCCATTCATCAGTTGATGGATATTTGAGTTGTTTCCACTTTTTGACTGTTATGAATAATGCTGCTATGAGCATTCATATATAAGTTTTTGTGTAAACATATGTTTTCAATTTTCTTGGGTATATATATATATAGAGAGAGAGAGAGAGAATTGCTGGGTCATACGGTAACTCTATTTAACATTTTTAGTAACTACTAAACAGTTGCCACAGTGGCTGCACCATTTTACATTCCCACCAGCAATGTATGAGGGTTCCAATGTCTCCACCTTGTCACCCACACTTGTTATTTATCTGCCTTTTTTATTACAGCCATCCTATTGGGTGTGAAGTGGTATCTCTTATGCGGTTTTTTTTTTTTTTTACATCACTTTATTTTTTTATTATTATTATTTTTTAATTTTATTTATTTATTTTTTCCCCCAAAGCCCCAGTAGATAGTTGTATGTCATAGTTGCACAGCCTTCTAGTTGCTGTATGTGGGACGCAGCCTCAGCATGGCTGGAGAAGCAGTGCATTGGTGCGTGCCCGGGATCCGAACCCAGGCCGCCAGCAGCGGAGCGCATGCACTTAACCGCCAAGCCACGGGGCCGGCCTCTTATGTGGTTTTGATGAGAATTGCTATCAAATAACTAATGATGTTGAGCATTTTTTCATGTGCTTATCAGCCACTTGTATATCTTCTTTGGAGAAATGTCTATTCAAGTCCTGTGACCATTTTTAATTGAATTATTTATCTTTTTGTTGTTGAGTTGTAAGAGTCCTTTATATGTTCTGGATACTATACCCTTGTCAGATATCTGATTTGCAAATATTTTGTCCCATTCTGTGAGTTGTCTTTTCCCTTTCTCAATAGTGTCCTGTGACACACAAAAAATTTTAATCTTGATGAAGTCCAATTTATCTAGTTTTTCTTTGGTTTATATATGAGAGCTAAGAAACTATTGCCTGATCCAAGGTCATGAAGATTTATCACACTTACGTGTTCTTCTAAGAGTTTAATAGTGTTAGCTCTTGTATTTAGATAATTGCTCTATTTTGAGTTCATTTTTCTATATGGTGTGAGATAGAGGTTCAAGTTAATTCCTTTGCATGTGGATATCTAGTTGTCCCAGCACCATTGTTGAGAAGAATATTCTTTTTCCATTGAATAGTCTTCTATCCCTATTGAAAATCAGTTGACCATTGATATATGGTTTATTTCTGGACTCTCATTCTGTTCCCTCAACCTACATGTCTATCCTTATGCCAACACCACACTGTCTTGGTTACTGTAGCTTATGGTAAGTTTTGAAATTGGGAAGTGTGAGTCCTCCAACTTTGTTCTTTTTCGAGATTGTTTTGACTATTCAGGGTCCCTTGAGATTCCATATGAATTATAAGATCAGTTTTTCCATGTCTGCAAAAAAGGCCATTGAGATCTTCACAGGGGTTGCATTGAATTTGTGGATCAGTTTGGAGAGTATTGCCGTGTTAACTACCAACAAGCCTTACATGGCCTCCAGCAGCCTGTCTCACCTCACCTGTTGCTCCCTCACATCCTTTATCACTCACTCTCTCATCTGTCTTGTGTCTTCCTCCACTCGAATGTGAGCTCCATGAAATAGGGCCCTTGCCTGTCTGGCTCAATGCTCTATCCCCACAGCCTAACATAGGGCCTGCCAGGCACACAGTAAGCACTCAATATATGTTGGTTGAATGGACAAGTGAATGATGACCAAAGGAATACATGCCTGCGTGAACGAGTGAGTGACTGGATGGATGGATGGGTGGGTGGGTGGATGGACACGCTTCCCTGGCATGGCTCTTCTCAGCATTGACAACCTCTGACCAGGTGGTGCAGTTGCTCAGCAGCTGGCTTAAGGCTTAAATTATTGGGTGAATATGTTGCTACTGAACAGAAAAATCAGTAATATTTTAAAGGTTGAGAGGAAGATTTTTAAATGATTTTAAAGATAGGCTAGATTTGTGGTTTTCAATCCAGACTGCATCACCCAGGAGAGATCTTCCTTAAAATACTCTGCTACTCAGATCACACTCCCGAGAAATTCTGATTCAGTTGGTTTGGAAAGGGTCCTGAGCATTGGGATGTTTTTTAAGAGATGCCATGGATTCTAGTATGCGGCCGGGGATGAAACTTTCTGGACCAGACCCTCACCAATCTCCAGGAAGGGGCAGGACTGCACTCTGGATGCCAAAGTTAGAAATAGACTCAGGACCGTAAATTTAAGGCTCAAATATAAGAGAAGAAAAGGCAGAATCCAGGAGACCTGAAGCCCAGATGGTCCTCTACCAACCCCCAGCCTCCCCAGCATTGGAGAACATGATGGTGACAGAGGAAATGTAGCCTCGGAGACAGGGCCACCTGGGAAGGGGCATGTGTGCAGACCCCACAGAGCTGAACGAGCCCCTCCAGCCTCATGTTTTTCTGAAAGTCCTGGAGTCATTATTTGAACAACTGTTTCCCCAGTGCAGAGAGAACAAGGAATAAGAGAGAAGGAAAAGCTACGAGATTTCTATTTCTGCAACATTTTTCATTGCAGTTGAGAGGCAGAGGGTGAGCAAGTTCCAACCCAAAACTTCAGGTGGCTTAAAAAAAAAAACCTGCCCTACAGTTGCAGGAAGCCCCCAACCACAGAAACCAACAGGACAGCAAGGAACAGGTGAACCGCAGTGTCTGGGCACCTCGCACCCACAGGAGCTGTGAAATGGAACCATCGGCCACGTGGTGGGATGTTCATTATCTTCTGCCATTGTTTGGCTTGGAGTTTCTCCCTAAAGCGGCAGTGGATTAAACTTCAAATACTGAGTCCTCTTGACCTTGACGCAGGATGGGACAATTAATATGACCCAGAGATGCCCAGTTCAGAGGGCACTGACACAACCTGTGGGCCTCCCGCTAAGAGGTCAAGGGACAGCAGCAGCGTCTCTGGGCCTGCCTAATTCTCAGTGCCCTGCCCACCCACTCCTCTGCCCTCTTCTGGACTGGGGCTCTAACCACAGGTCTACCCTACCAAGGCACTCAACAGTTAGCAAACACATACTATAACAGCAGTGCCTCACATCCTACAGCATGGCACAGTTCACAAAGCACCTTGACATCCCCATTTCAGAGATGAGGAAACTGAGGCTGGAGAGGTGAACTGACCAGCTTGAGACGACCTTGCTGTACACTGAGCTGTACCCCTGGGCCATGTGGCATTAGATGACTCGGGACCTCTTCTGCTGGGGGTGGTCTGTTGGTCTATGTTGGTCTATTCATACTTCCTGCTTCTTTTTGCATCAATCCTGTGTTTTACTTGGTTTTGTTTTAAAGAAACATTTTCTTCATTGATGCATTCAAAATTATTAGCATCCATTGTGCATAGTGTTCTCTTATAAACATTTAAATCTCTTTCGCATCTGTGATTATCTGGTTGATGTTTCATAGAGTGAAGCGCATGTGTGCGGATGTTCAAACCCAGCAAATGCGGATCTGAACAGGAGAGCATTGTCTCCTTGTCCAGCTCATCCTCAGTAGCAGGTCTGTGCAGCCTTCATCCAGGATTCTGACTGAGCTGCATTGTCTTGGTAATAACAACAGCAAAAAATAATAATAGCAGCTGCTTTTGTTGCGTCCATACTGTGTGCTGGGCACTGTTCCAAGTGCTTTGTTTTATAAGCTCATTTAAAGTTCACAACAACCCCATGCATTGTTACCATTATTTTCCCCTCTACAGATGAGGACACTGAGGCACAGAGGGGTTAAATAACGTGCCCACAGTCACACAGCAGGTAAGGACGTAGCGTATAGCCCGCAGTGGCTAAGCAAATGGACTCTAGAGTTAACCTGAAATCCCAGCTCAGCCACTTACTGTGTGAAGTTAGGTAAGTGTAGTGGGTGAATTGTCACCCCCAAAAGATATATCAGCATCCTTACCTGTGGATGTAACCTTATTTAGAAAAAGGGTCTTTGCAGATGTAATTAAGTTAAAGATCTTAAGATAAAATCATCCTGGATTACCCAGATGGGCCCTAAATCCAGTGACAAATGTCCTTATATGAAAGAGAAGAGAAGAAGACACAGACACAGAGGAGAAGGCCGTGCGAAGATGGAGGCAGAGACTGGAGTGATGCAGCCACAGCCAGGGAGCGCCTGCAGCTGCAAGAAGCCGGCAGAGGCACGGGATTCTTCTCTAGAGCCTCCAGAGGGAGCACAGCCCTGCGACGCCTTGATCTCAGACTTCTGGCTTCCAGAACTGTGCAAGAATAAATTTCTATTGCTGTAAGCCACCCCATATGTGGAAATTTGTTTCGGCACCCCTAGGAAACTAATCCAGTGTGTGACAACTTCTGAGGGCCACAGTTTCCTCATCCATAATATGAGTCGAGATATTAGTAATACCCGCCTCACGGGGCTTTGGGGAGGATTCCAGGGGAGTGTGTGTAAAGGACTTACCCTGTGCCCAGCCCGTCGAGAGCGCTCGGTGCAGATTAGCTATTATCTGGAGCATTATTTATCACCTGGCCCTTGGCCGCCCTGTCCTCGAGCACTCTGAGAGCTAGTCCCTCGTCTTGTCATTTTCCTGTGTCTGACTCCTTGTTGCTGGGCCCCCTGAGCCCAGCCCAGCATGTTCCTGGCTCAGGAATCTCAGAGAAACGGAATCTGACTCCCAGACCCAGGCTGCAGAGCCCGCTCCTCTGAGCCATTATTGCCAGAGCTGCCAGAGCGAGACTGTGAACATCCATGCATGGCGTTTTAATATTTCATCCAAGAAGTCGTTTTCTTACATGAGTCAGACACAGAAAGCTTGGAGAATTAAATCAAGAAGGTAACTCCGGGCCAGGGTGATTTCTGCCAAAGGGTGTGGAGGATTTTCCTGTGTCCGCTCGGCTCTCTCTCTCTTATCTGCGTCTTACAGCAGCCGGGAAGCCAGCTGACGAGAGATTGCATGTTCATACAAATTATTAAAAATATATGGCAATCTTCTGGAAATGCATTCACGTGCCAAGGAGATGGAATGTGTTCACCAACCCAGGCTCCTGCCCTGGGGACTTTGGGGGAATGATGGGGTATCTGTAAACACTATGATCCAAGGTTTTGATCCATGTTCTGCTGCCTCCTAGCTGTGTGACTCTGAGTGACTCAGCCTCTCTGAGCCCCAGTGCCCATAAGGAGAAGTCCATTCCTCCCTCCCAGGTTTACCGGGAGCATGAACTGGCATAACAGGTTCAAGCACCTAGCGCTGAACCTGACACATCAAAGGAGTTCAGTGAATGTGCCTTCCGACTCAGACTTCCCGGCTCCATAAGGAAACTAACATCCCTGCCCTGCCAGCCTCCAGGGAGGTCTTGAGGAGCAGTGCTGCTGCGCGTGGGGCAGATTTACAGCGTCCGTTTCACTTCCACCAGCGTCCACTCATTGGATCCTCCCAGTCACCCCGAGCAGAGAGAGGCCTGTTCTCGTTTTGGAGGTGAGCACCCGGCGGTGCACAGAGTCAAGTGACGGGCTCTGGACCACACAGGTAGCAAGTGGGGCTCAGAGGCGCGAAGCCAGGCCTGCTGCTCCCCAAAGCTGTGCTCGTTCCATGCTCCGTGCTGACTCTCAAATGAGATAATGGATGGGAAATTGCTTCCTAAGTGGCAGGGCTCTGCCCCAGCATGTGGCCTGTTACTGTTATTATCTCAAGCCCCTGTCTATGACCAGGCGTCCTCACTGCCTTTCCGTCCACGTTCATTGTCCTCACCTCCCCCGCCAGGCGTAAGCCGGCTGGATCAGCCTCGTTTGGCTCATGCCAAGGCAGTCTCTGAACTTAAGCGTGTGTGGTGGGAACGCGCCCATGCGCGCGCACACCCCCTCCCCTCCCACTTGCCGTCTCAGGCGTCCACACCCTCTGCCCCACCAGCATCCAGGAGGCTCTCGGCACAGCCTCCCTCTGTCGTGAAGAGGCCCTCGTGAAGCTCGGTTGCACCGTAAGGCCACCGGAGAGACGTGTGTCATCCTTTCATTCACCAAACCCACATTCGCTGGGTACCCACCCTGTGCCAGAGGCGGGGGCCCCAGCGGTGGGTGAGCAGCAGCCCTGCTCTCAGGCTCTCCCAGTTCAGAGGGGACAGATGTCTTCACTGACCAGGTCAGCGCAGGTAGTAAGTGCTGGAAAAGCTCAGCCCCCAGCCCTGTGGGGTCGCAGAGGGGGAGCAAGTCATCCTGCCTTGAGAAATATTTCACACACACAAAAAAAAGGAGAGGGGGCCTTTCCCTCCAATTCTTGAAAGAGCAAGTAGGATCTGGATAGTTAAAGAAAACAGGAGCTGTGCAAACAGTCTGGCAGTTCCTCCAAAAGTTAAACAGAGTCACTGTAGAACCCTGTAGTTCCACTCGTAGGTATACACTCAAGAGAATGAAAATGTGTCCGCAAATGCTCAGAGTAGCATTATTCATAATAGCAAAAATGTGGAAACAAGCCAAATGTCCATCTCCTGAAGAATGGATGAACAAAATGTAGTGTATCCGGACAATGGAATATTACACAGCCATGAAGAGGGATGAAGTTCTAATACATGCTAGAACGTGGATGAACCTTGAAAACATTATGCTCGGTGAAAGATGCTAGACACGAAAGGCCACATCTTGTATGATTCCATTTATACAAAAGGTCCAGAATATACAGAAATCCATAGAGACAGAAAGTAAATTAGGGCCTGGGAGAGGGGAATGGAAAGCGACTGCTAACAGGTGTGGGGTTTCTTTTTGGAGTGATGAAAATTATCTGGAATTAGATAGTAGTAATGGCTGAACAATGTTATAAATAGAGTAAAAACCACTCATTGTACACTTGAAAATGGTCAAAATGGTGAATTTTATTATGCGAATTTTATCTCAATTAAAAAACAAATGGAAAAGGTCCACAGGGGCACTCGAGGTGAAGGACATTCCAAAGCAAGGGTAGCAAGAGGGGGAAAGGCTCTTGGGGAACAACAAGTGTCCAGTGCAAATGGAGCATAATGTATGGACTTTTTCTACTGTTGCTTCACAGCTTTAGAAGACTAAATGATTGTCAGCCCTAATCCCTACAGTATCCATTAGGATGTTTTTGATTACAAGTAACTCATATTGGAGTACATGTTAGAGGGAACGTGTTGGCATCCTGGAAAGGTCCAGAGGTAATGTGGACTTCAGGCACAGTTTGATCAGGGATCAGTTCCATTTCTCTGTAATTCTTTTGTCTCTGCCTTCCTCTGTGTATGAAATATGTCATCACACTAGCTTCCCACATGTTATGGAGATATGAAAAGAAAGATGCATGTCAACAAAGACCTTAGAAGGTTTCTTGGACAACATAGGATTTTAGCCAAGCTTTAAATGATGGGCAGAACCTCAAGGAGGCAACGGCATTCTGAGTAGATGAAAATCCACAGGCAGGAAAGTGTAAGGTATGTCTGGAGAAGAGTTCAAGAGTCGGTTGGATCTGGCTGCTTGTGGGTAGAAAGTAGGTGTAGGGCTGAAGGGAGCTTGCACTTTAACCTGGAGGCAATGGGGAGCCGTGAAAGGAATTTCAGCAGCGGAACAACATGATGAGCTCTTCATAAAAGTTCACTCTGGTTATCAGATGACATTATGGAGTTATTGTTACTTTTCTTAGGGGTGATAATGTTGTGGTCATGTAGGACAATGTGCTCATTCATGCTGAAATTTCATGGAGTCTGAAGTTGACTTTCAAATGGTTTGGGGGGGAGTGTGTGTGTGTGTGTGTGTAGAGAGAGAGAGCAGATATAGCAAAATGTTAGCAACTGTTGGCTCCTGGAGGAGAGGGCACACGTGTTCCTTGTACTATTCAGCTTTTTCTGTATGTTTGAAAAAGATGTTTTCATAAAAATTTGAGCAAAGGAGAAAAGTGAGGGTGGGGGAGACAGACCTGCCTGAGGAGGGGCAGGCTGGGCAGGTCGGCGGTGAGGAGGAGAGTGAGAGCCCGAGGGGCGGGGCCCAGGTGTCCGTTGGTGAGATGGGCAGAGGCCCAAGCCTGGGGGTTCAGGGCGGGTGGACGTGCTGATGAGGGAGGCGCATACTGCAGCTTCCAGCCCAAGGGCCCAGGAGGACCCGGCTGCCAGGGCTAGAGCTGGCAGGTGGCCGAGGAGGAGGAGGAGAAGGCTCCAAGGAGGGCTGGGCTGTTTTTGCTCTCTTCACAGTCTCTTCTCTGTGGCTGGTGTTGACTCAGAATTTCAGAGCTTGAAATGACCTAAGAAGTCACCTAAAGAGACCCCTCATTTCCCTGATGCGGAAACCGAGGCATAAACTTACCCAAAGTCCCAGAGCCAGAGAGGTGACAGGGTAAGCTACCAGTTTAAACCAGCCCTCAGATGCCTGTTTCCACCGTTCTGCCCTTCCTCTGAATGCCCCAGGAACCAGACACAGGAGAAATGGCACCAGGGGACGCAAGTCTGGTCTGCCTTTCTTAATGAACACTTTGAAACATTTTCTGAAGTTATATGTTATTGGGAAGATTTTCTTGGGTAGATTGCCATGGAGGGATAATAATGATAACAGATGACCCTGACTGAGCCCTTCCTTTGGGCAAGGCACTGGTCTAGGGGCCTTAGACACATCAGCCCATTTAACCCTCAATCCTATGAGGCCGGCACTATATTTAGGCCCATTTTACAGATGGCAACAATGAGGTTACACAGCTGCTGTAAGGTCCCCTGTCTGCAAGTGGTGAGTTGGGACTAGAGCTCGGGCGGTCTGGCCCCAGGGCCGGCATCTAACCATCCTGCCCCTGACCATAAAACTGGGTGAGGGTCTCCCATCCTAGACTAATGCACTTCCCCATATTCCCAGTGACTGGCTGGCTGATTGATGATCTGTTTATTTTGCCAGGGAGAGGGTCAACAAATTCTGGCCCCAGCCTCATTGGTATTTTTGCAATAAGTCAAGTCCTATTTATTACTCATAAAGTATTTTGAGGGTCCATGATAAAAAAGAAATGCAAAACTTAATTTCCCTTCCCTGCTACACTGCTCATTCTCTTTTAATAACCCTCTCTTATCAGCCTCCTGGCAGCATTGGCGTTTCCTGTGCATGTTAATTACTTTATTAATTACGCTGATATCTTTAGTTCTGCCCAGCATATCTTGGTGCCTTTTGTTTCCACCGTGCACCATTTTGCCTTGCTCATTGGCATACGCGGGCCCAGTTCCCGTTTCTAAAACGGATTCTTTGAGCCTCGGTAAACACATGGCTTTCAATTAGTCCTGCAATCATCATTCCCATTTTCATCTCAGCCATGTCACTAACAGAGTGTTTTTAACAACCTCCCGAATAGAGGCTGCATTGTGGTACGTTTCTGACATGGTTCCTCAGCCCTTGTGTTCTCTCCAGGTCACAGACCCCCACAGCCTGGCACTGAGAGAGATGATAAACAGGAAGATGTCTGGGGTAGACGGGGGTGGAGTTGAACCCTGGGGTAGATGGAGACAGGGGTTTGTGACATGAGACTGGACGGTGGCCTTGGACCAGATCCTGAGAGGCCTTGTACGTTAAGCTGAGAAGTTCAGACTTTATCCTAAAAGCCAACATCCTCCCAAAGTATATGGCATAGAATACTAATTCCATTAGGTGTCCCGAAATAAAGGGGAATGGGGGGATTTCATGGTAAAAGTTTAAGAAATCCTAGAAATTATGCATCTGCTTCTTGGCAATGTGCAATGGGCTTTATTTAGCATATTAAAGGCTCTGAAAAGTCCTACAGTTTACATTTTTTAACTAAATTTTTTTAATTTTCGTTTTTAATAATTTAAAATTTTTAATTGGCATTTCCAAAACTTCTTTGGCCATGGAAGCCTTTTTCTGGAACATATTTACATTTGTGTATTGTGAGGGATATAATTTAGGAAGTGCTGCTGGAGGTGACGAGGAGCCTTTGCGGTTTTTGCCTAGGAGGGAGCATGCTCAGACTCTGATTTAGAAACGGGGCTTTGGCAGTCGATCGGAATGGGGGAGTCTGGGGGCAAGAGGGGGAAACTCAGGCAGGCCCGGAACAGTTCAAGCAAGACGTATTAAGGATCTAAACCAGAGGTTTCAAATGTTTCAATGTTCTTTCCATTTTATTTTAAGCTGCATTGTTGTCTTAGAATTGGAAAATCCGTGTTGCTGTAATAAATCACAGCACAAGGATTTTGCTCAGACATACAGTCCCAATGAGAAAAGCAATCTGCGCAGGCTTCCATCCTCAAAAGAAGCGTTTAGCCCAACAAGCGTTGGGACACGACAGCCGTCTGTTTCTGCAGATCACCAGAGGTTGTGGAGGCTGTCCAGTCAGGTGACCTGGATCCGGGGTCCAGGCCCACACTCAGTGGTCCCGTGAGCCTGGGCGAGCGCTTCCCTTCTCTGGGTCTCCGTTTCCCCATTCAGGAAAGCGCAAGAGCAGTCCTTTCTCACAGGACAGCTTCACAGATTGCATGAGGTGACAGGTGCCTGGCACGTGGTAACATAAAGACAGACGTGATTGCCCTTCTGTATTCGTCAGGATAGGCTGGGCTGCGGTAATAAAGAACCCCGAAATCTCGGCAGCTAAATGCACCAGAGATCTACTTCTCCCTCACACGAGGTCCTCCTGTGAGCCTGGGTGGTCTCTGGGGCAGCCGTCTTCCAGGAGGCAGCTCAGTGACCCAGGCCCCAACCCCAGGCTGCACACAGATCTGGTAACAGCTCTCCCGAGCTTCAGCTGCAAGGGTCAAACGTCACTTCCACCCACAACCCACTGGCAGAATTAGTCACGTGACCTCCACCTAACTGTAAAGGGGTGAGCAGATGGGATGGCAGCAGGAGCACCAGCCTCTGCCACTCCTTCATTCCCTCGGGTCAGTCCCCTTAACCTCTCTGAGACTCTTTCTTCATCTGTAAATGAAGGCTAATACTTCTTGTCCTACCCTGCATGGGCTCATAAGATTATGTGTGTGAAAAATGCTAATTTAAAGTTAGCAGGGATTATACGCTTACTTTTTTATTTTTTTTTTTTTGGCTGAGAAAGATTGGCCCTGGGCCAACATCCGTGCCCATCTTCTTCTACTTTTTTATATGTGGAATGCCGCCATAGCATGGCTTGATGAGTGATGCGTGAGTCCACACTGGGATCTGAACCTGCAAACCCCGGGCCACCAAAACGGAGCGTGCAAACCTAACCGCTACGCCACCGGGCCGGCTCCTATAGGCTTACTCTTCGCTGTGCCAGAGCCACATCACATTCTTTGGTTCACAGGAAAAATGTACAACTTCAGCCTTCCTTAAATCTACGTTCCTGCCCTTATTCCCCCAAGCCCATCTTGCCTCTGGATTACCCACTCCCTCCTCTCATATGGGTCTTTTAAATTATTTTTCAGGGAGATTGTTAAGACCATAATTGGTTGTTATCAGTAGCCTTTGGAGGCGTGTTTCTGGAGTTGCACACTAGGCAGCACATCCTGCATGGGGAAGGAGACCCTGAGGCGTCAGGAGGGATGACAAGGCCACCAGTGCATTCCTCCTGGACAGCAGAGAAAACTCTCAGGGTTCTGCATCACAGGATGCCTGATCCCTTAGATCACTAGGAACACCAGACGGGGGTGTCTGCGTGTGTGTGCGTGAGTGTGTGTGTGTGTGGCTGTTCCAAGCACCAGAGTTCCCTTAAACATGGACATTGACCATATGGACTGCTGAGCTCCATGGTGTGGTTTGACTGCAAAATAGCCAACGCAAGCTCAGGGGACAGCCCCAGGCGAATAGGGCTCTAGGCGTGGGGAGGGGACAACAGTCTCACCCTACTCAGATCCCCTTGGACGCTAGTGTTCTCATCTGGGCCAGAGCCCATGGAGATAGTGACAAGATCAAGGGTGGCCAGGATGAATAAGAGACTGTGCCGTGATGTCAGCCCAGCAAAGGGAAGACCCAGAGGGACACAATCACTGCCTCTAAGCTTCAGAGGGGCCATCCTGGAGCCAAGAGGGGAGCCACGTCCTGCAGGGCAGAGGGCAGAGCCAGGCCCAGTGGGGGACGTTCTGGGGGCACAGATTCAGCTTAGGACAAGGAAGAACGTCCATGTTTTAGTCTCACCTATCCAAAAGTGAACTGGGAGGCAGTGAGTGTCTCATCACCAGAGGTGTGCAAAGGAAGGTTGGACGAGTCCTTGGCAGGGACTGTACACTAATGAAGGGAAGGAAAAGAAGACACTTGAGTCCCTTCAAGCCCAAAGGTAGTGTGATTCTGCAAACTAGAATAGTGTGACCTCAGAAGACTATTATATATATAAATTTGTTGCTAATGGATGTGTGAGATGAGTTGAGAGCAGCCTTATAGTTATAATGAATTAGAGCATCATGTCCGCGCTGGTAACTTTGTTATTGGTGCAGAGGAGAAAGCACTGGCAGGGCAACAAGACACTGGCCCAGAAGATGAGCCCGGCTGCAGAGTGAGGACAGGGGCATGCACACCCTCCCAGGGCCTGTACTGCCCAGGGATTCCCAGGCACGGCCAGCGGGGGCAGCAGCACCAATTACAACGTGCTATTTTGGAACAGTCTTTGCAACATTGCACTTTTGTGGCTCCCGATACACTTGCCTCCCGAGTGACAGCAAGCAAAGGAAATGGATGCATTGTTCTCACACACATTCCGGCTGGCGTGTGGGCCTGGCTCGGTAGTCCGTTGTCTCACCATGCTCCGGCCCGATGCTCGGAACAACTCTCAACACGGGTGATCCAGCATTTCTCAGAGGAGAACCGGGGCTCAGAGTGAGCGTGACAGACCTGGGGCTAGAACCCTCGTCCAAAGGCAAGGCCAGCGGCGGCCCATTGCTCCAGGGCACTGAGTATCGCCCTGCTGCCTCTTAGCCAAGGGCGGACTATAAGCTCTGAGATACAGGCTGCTCCTGGGCTTACTGTTCTCTCTGCAAAATGGCAGTGAGGCCGATGCCCTCCTCACCTCCCAGGATTGTTAGGCAGATCTAATGACACGGAAACCACAAAATTGAGAGCATGTGCACAGCAGCAGTGGAGGGTGGCAGCTCTGCCCAGGATCCTGCACGCTCCAGCTTTCTGATAGAGAGCATCCTCACACCCTAGTTCTGTCACCTCTGTGCTCACACTGAGCTGGGCTTGGACTTGACAGCAGGAAGTGGCCGTGGACAACCAGCCAGGTCGCGCACTGAGTTGTCATCAGGCCCTGGCTGGTGAGAGACACTGCGTCAGCATGGCCAGGCCGGGGCTGAGCAGGGCCAGCTGGGCTGCCTTGAGACGCAGGCAGCAGAGATGCCGGCCCGGCTAAGGCGTGGGCTGAGCAGGGCCAGCTGGGCTACCTTGAGACGCAGGCAGCAGAGATGCCGGCCCGGCTAAGGCGTGGGCTGAGCAGCTTGGACAGGCCCTCCCGGAGCAACACTCACCTCTGGGGCCCCAGGTCCTGCCCCAGGCCAGGGGCAGTTACCCCACAAAGCGGCCCTTTGGCCTGCGGGGTGCTGGCCTAGAGGCAGGACGCGGGTGGGTGGACACTTCACCAGGCGTTCCCAGTCCAGGCTGGGAAGCACTGGGCAGGGGGCCGCCCTGGGCTAGCTCAGGGCAAGGACCGAGTCTAGCTTAGGGCGGGACTTCCCATCCTTTTCACATCATGGTGCACACAGAAAACGTGATGCATTAGCCCAGCACTGGGGTGACCGCAGAGCCTGCTCATGGCTGAAGGTGCCTGGCCCACTGTGTGCCCGAGGCAGAAGGGAGCACCATCTTGGGACACTTGTAACCCATTGCTGGCACACCCGTGAGCAGGGCACACTTTTGGGTAGCTCTGAATTTGTGGTTTAAAGCAAAGATTTGAGGAGTTAGACTTGGGTTCAAGTCCCAGCCCCGTCACTTAATGCCTGTGAGACCTTGAGCACATCACTTGGCCTCTCCAGGCCTCACTGAGCATCCCGTAAAATGGGGGTTGTACTGGAGCTCACTCCCGTGGTGACTGTGGGATGAAATGAGACGGCATGGATGACACGCTTAGCCCAGAATCTGGCACACAGCCAGCAGTCAGTAATGGGGGGGCGGACAGAGGAAGTACAAAGGGTGGAGGGGACGGTGGGGGTGGTGACAGAGGAGGAGGGAGAAGTGGAGCACAGGTGTCTCTAACACAAGGCAACAGTCCTCCCCAAAGAGAGGCAGGAGGCACAGGGGCATCGGAAGGGCAGAGTCCGGGGAGAGGACCAGGAGGGTTTCAGAGATGGAGGAATGGGCGCCGTTTACATGGTGTGAAGAAAGGGCATCCCTGGTCCAGGGAACAGCACAGTAAAGGACCAGGAGGGCAGGTTACAGGGCCCAGCCATGGATGAGGCTGAGTGAGGGGAGACAAGGCTGGAAAGATATGTGGGGTCCAGACGCAGGGGGTGATGATGCCGGGATTGGGGGTCTGGGCGTCTTTCCTGTGGTCTGGGGAGCCGCTGAAGGTCTCTGAGCGTGGGACTAGCTCTGTGTGGACGATCACTCCGCACTCTGGAGGCAGCATCGAAGAGCAGCTGGGAGCAGAGGGGAGCCGAGTGAGGGCAGAGGCCACAGGAGAGGTAACAAGGTCCAGAAAGGAGGTGGGAAGAAGGGCCGGGAAGGAAGGAGAAAGGCCAGAGGGATGCCCAGGGTTCTGGTCTCACCTGCGTGGGCATCAGGGCATTCTCTGAGCTGGCACACCCAGGCGGAAGGGCCGGTTTAAGGGAGACAGTGATGAGTTCAGACTGGGAATGTTGAGCTGGATGTCAGGGACATCAGGGGAGGGTGCCCAGCAGAGGGGTGCCCGGGAGCCGGAGGGGACTGAGTGAGGGCACCAGCGGAGAAGGGCAAAGAACTGGGGGAGGGCAGGGCCTGGAAGGGAGAAGGAGAGAGCCCTTCCACGGGGGCCTCAGGGAGCAGAGGACTAAATAGAGTCCCCTGCCTTTGGCCACTAGGAGGTGGCTGGAGACTGTGCAGGAGCATTGCAGTGACTTGCGGGGGAGTGGTCGGGGGTAAAGAATGTAGAGGGAGTACAGACACCTTTTCCAGAAAGCTCCACTGAAGGGCAAGAGAAGGGGGCAGACAGCTTGAGGAACAGGACGTGCAGAAGGAGGATTTTGGCCTAGGCTGCGGCTGGGGGGAGGGGAGCAATAGGAGAGGAGGTGACGACGACGGAGCACAGACGTGCTAGGGACATTTTCTCCCCCAGTCATTCTACAGTCGGTGCTAGGTGCAGACCAAACGACTGTTCCCTTGTTAAGCCTTTGTTTCTGCTTATTCTTGGGGTTTAATTTACAGCATCTCAGCATCTTACTGTACCGTGTCAGCATCTGAGGGGCACAAGACACCCTTCTCTTCCCCTTTGTCTTCCTCTGTTCTCCTTTCATTGTTCTACGCACCCCTGCCCGCCTGAGTCAGGGCCCCAGAGCCTCACCCGCCCCGCCCTGGGGCCCCCACCTCTGCCTGCCCCCAGACGCCCAGCCGATGTGGGTCAGGCTGGTCCCAGGCCTGCGGGAGGAAAGTGCCGTTCTGCTCTCAGGGAGGAGGCGGCGCAGCCGCAGGGGCTCCCGCCCACCCTGGGAACACCGTCCTGCGGATCTCTGCCCCACCAGCCTGAGGGGTCTGGGCATCCTGGTCCTGCTGAGGACGGGTGCAAGCTGGCCCCAGGCAACAGAGCCTGGGGACGTCCGCTTCCTGTCTGGTGTTGCTGCCACCGAATCACCAAATCACCGAATGTTGGCACTTGAGGGACCTCAGAGGGAAGGAGCTTGCTCGCCCAAGTCGGCCAGCAGACCTCCACTCAATAACACTGCTCCTACAAAAATCGGGAGACCGTGTGAATAGTTAAGCCATGCTCCTGTATATCCCAGAGTCAGCTGGGGCCTTGTGGGCCTTGAGATTCAGGAAGAATTGCCTCAAACCCCCAAGGGGATGCCTGGGGACGTCCTGGGCCCGCTAGGGATTTGCGCCCTTTCCCAGGCCTTCTCGCAGGCTCAGTCCAGTCCCTGGCTCTCAGACACCATCTCTCTTCCACCCCACGTCTCTGCAGGTGAGTCTCAGGCCCCTTTGCAGGTTCACCAGCGTCCCCCTCTCCCCTGTCAAGCATTTCCTGATGTTAGTAGAACTTCCAGAAGGTGTGGAAGTCTGTGGGGAAGGAACGCGTGGCCAACCAGCTTCCCTTGTCTTCCCTGCTTCTCTCCTCCAGATTCTGCCCTCCCTGCTCCCTCTTCTGGCTCCCTCAGTGGCTCCTCCTCCTCTGAACACTTGGTGCCCGCAGCACTCACCTCCCCAGAGCGGGCACTGTCCCCCACGGTTGTGGCTCTCCCGGAAGGGAGTTCTCTTCCAGCTGCTCAGACAGCAGTGTTTCCCCAACACTGAAGGACACCTGGGCGGGCGCCTTCCTCACGCACCTTGATGGTTTTCAATCACCGCTCGGTCTCTCCTCAGTTCTTCTGCCAACTTCAGAAAGAACAGTGCACGCTCGCTTCAAAATGTCCTTAGACCTAAAAGCTCTTCCAAGCATTCGCTTGACTCCAGAACAGGGACTGGAGACATGCTGGACGGGCAGCCTGGCTGTGGGACGGTGGTGGACGTGCCCAGCTCATGAGTGATGCTGTGCGCACAGGCAGGTCCTGTGCTGCCCAGTGTCTCATTTCCAAAAAAAGCCAGAAATCTGGGTGTTCTTGTGAAATCACCTGAGTTTGGATACTGACCATGAAATTTAAAAATCTTAAACACCATGTAGGTCAAGTAACACACACCTCTGACCCACGCACGGCCTGGGGCCACGAGTTCCTCTGCTCTGGAGCCGAGGGGGGACTCCCCACGTGGTGCCCAACGTTTCCCGGTGACTTTCTCTCCCGAGGATGTGGGAGCGACCTCCCTGTGTCCAGTCGCTGGGTCGTCTTTTCACCTGGGGAAGCGCGTGTTTGGGCCCTGGTCTCTCACTGCCCAGCTCCGTCAGGCTCGCTGAAGAGCGCGTGATGCCGCCACCCTCGTGCTGGGCGGGAGCTGCAGACTAGAGGGCTGACGCCCGGGAAGCAGCGGAGCCATCCCTTGTCCACAGTGTGCCTCATGAAAGCCCCCCCAGTCAAGCACCTCTGGGCGACACCTGAGAGCTCCTCCTGCTCCGGGCTTCCCCAGAGGCCTCAGATGCAGGCCCAAGGAGAACAGGGGCCCCTCGAAGGCCCACTGCACAGGGAGGGGAACACAGCCAGGCCAATGACAAAAGAAATTGAGATGTCCCCACCTGCTTTGCAGCAAAGAGGTCTGGCTTGGCTTTGCCTCTGACTTGCTGTGTCACCTTAAGCAAGTCTCTTGTCCTCTCTGAGCCTCAGTTTCCTCCCCTGTAACCTGGGTATAAAATTCCTGGCTTCTTCACCAGACTGCCCTGAGGTACAAATCAAAGAGAGATCCTGGTATGAACGCCTGTATGGGCTACAAAGGGCTAAAATGTTGGGACCTATTACTGCACGTGATCCCCATCCCAGTCATGGTCCTCACACAACCACAGAATTTCCTGCTAGATTCCAAGGTCCAACTCAGGATGCCTCTCTGAACAGGACCAGGCAGGGGTCCTGCTGGCCCGCTGGCATCCTAATGCCAAGCCCGGGCTCCTTGCCCTCCTCAGCCAGGTCCCGGACACCTCCCTGACCTCATCTCCCCTCTGCAAAGCAAGACTCCATGAGGGTATAGCCAGCGGGCCTTGGGTGAGCAGCTCTGGACCCCGTGCCTGCCGCTCTGGATGCTCCCCGAGGTGCACCTGTGCCGGGCGCCCAGCACCAGCAGACGGGATAAGTCCTGCTCCAGGGTGCTGACGGGGCAGTGCCCGGCACCCGTGGACGGACATGCCAATAAATGTTGGCTGGTGAGCCGCCCTTGAGGCCGGCTCCTCCCGTGCCAACCCGCAGCATGGTCGAGTGCACAGGGCATGGGACCAGGATCAGGACACCTACACGTGAGTGTCCACTCAGTCACCCACTTGCTTTGAGTCCTGTTCTGGGCCTCAGTTTCTCCATGTGTAAAAAGAGGAATGGATTAGTACATAATCTCCTTAGTGATTGGAAATGGGGAGGCAGGGGAGGGAGATTGTGGCTGTCACGGTGACTAGAGGGCAGTCCTGGCATTTAGTGCCCAGGGGCCAGGGGTTCTGAGAGCCCTGCCCTGAACAGGACAGTCCCTCAACAAAGAATCGCACCCCCTCCAAGGAAGAAAATGCTGGAAGTGCCCCTATTCAGGAACCCTGGTGGCTGATCTCACAGGTCCCTTCCAGATCTGGGATTCTGAAAAAGTTCACCCAAACTCGTAATCAAACATTCTAAAAAGAAATTCTTACCTTAAAATAACAGCTTCTAGCTTATGCTGCCTCAGAGATGTGAGGCTGCTGCTGTTAAGATAAGCAGTCCAGCCCCGGAGGGATCTGGAAGGTTCCTCCCGCCTCCAGAGATCTGTGACTCTCTGCAGTTGGAGATAATGATGATGGTTCACACATAGGAGCGGGTTTTCTAGTCTCTAAAGCCTGCTAAACACACTAGTTACCTCCTTTGATCATCTGGCCAACCCTGGGAGGTTGCAGATGAGGAAATCGTGGCTCAGAAAGGCTGAGATGTGGTCAAAGTCACAGAGCTGGCAAGTGATGGATGTGGGCTCTGAACCCAGTGCCCTTTCCCCTCCCTGGTGGGCTTCCTGCATGAGACCCCCCTCTCCCCCAAAAGAGACAGTGTCGACTCACCTGCCTCTCCAGGAAAAGAGAAGCATCTGGAGACTCTGAAGCACAGCCCAGAAAGGTCAGACATCCTCCCCCGCCCCCACCACGCACGCTCAAACTCACATTTATATACACACACATACTCACCTCCAGTAGAAAAACCTACCAACTTTACCATATATTTCAAAAATCAACTTCAAAATTTAAAAAAAAAGAGACAGGAATGGCCTCCGGAGAAAGTGCCCTTGTGCTAAGCTGTCACTCTGTGTCAGAAGCGTGCGAGTGACAAAGGGAGTCTACTTTCTTAACCAAAGATCCGCCAGGCTGAGGACCAAATGTCACCCTGTTGCTGAAGATCCTTTAAGGCCTTGCTGCCAAAAGGGCGGTCCCTGGACCAGCATCAGCGTCACCCGTCACCCAGAGCTGCTTAGAAATGCAGCGTCTGGGCCCCACCCAGACCTAAGGACCCCATCTGCATTTTACTCAGCTCCCCCGGCTGGTCTGTGTGCACAGTATCAAGTGGGGCGCAGTGCTGCCCCTCACTCACTATACTCCAGCCCACTGGCCTCCTTTGGGGTCCTAAAACATGCCCAAGTCTTTGCCGTTTCAGGTCCTTCCCACTGGCCGTTCCCTCTTCCAGGAAGGCTCTCGGCCCGGGTTCTCACAGCTGGTCTTCGTCATGGCTCAGGTCTCAGACTAAATGGCACCCCTTCAGAAAAGCCTTCCCAGACCATCTGATCTGAAGTAGGCGGTTAGTGCCCTGTGAGTGCCCCTCAGAGTGCCTGTAGTTCCTTTTAGGAACACTGACCACTGCTCTGTTCACGGCTCTACCATCTGGTTTGTCCACGCGTGGGGCGTGCGCTCCCTGGAATGCACACTCCACGAGGGCCAGCATCCTGTCGGTCTTCCACTCCAGCGCCCGCGTCGAGCACGGTGCACGGTCTTAGTGGGCACGTGAGGAAGACCCACCTGAGTCGCTTCTGAATGAGTGAATGCAGGACAAGTACAGCCACCCCTCAGTTATTCGGGCTCACATTCACTGTACCGTACATTGACCCAGGGGCTCCGTTTGCAAATGGGAAACTGAGGTCTAGAAAAGGGCGGGCACTTGCGAGTGCCACACAGCAAGTCTAGAGCAGGACCACGGCTTTGGCCTTGCAGGCCTCACCACATGCCCGGACCCCCTGCCTGTCCGTTTGTGTGGCCTGACAGAGCAGGATGTTCGCAGGGGCCGCTGACCTACATTGTGAATAATTGCATTATGCAGAGGGCCTCGCAGGCCAGCTGCTCTCCTTTGGCTGCACAGATGGGGGAGGCTTTCCCAGGCAGCGTCTGCACGCCTCCCGCTGAGCTGCGGCCGGCTGGCCGGGAGTCAGGTGTGAGCACTGGCAACCTGCGGCCGTCAGGGACAGGCGTGGTCTCTGCTGGGCGCGTGCCCTGTCAGACAGGAAGAGCATTTTATCAGCTTGAGTTCAGCTTGCAGCACCAAAGCGCAGCCTTCGCAGAGCTCCGGGGGCATCGCGGAGGCCTCTAACGAACGTTTAGCAATCGTCAGTCCTCCCCGGAGCGGCACCTCACGGTTTACAGAGCAGGTCTGTACTCCCTGTCTCCTTGGAACCTGACACGATGCTGTCAGAAGCAGGGCAGGCCGGGGAAGCACATGGTGAGGGAGGAAAGAACACTGGTTTGACAGTCAGACAGACCTGGGTTTGACTCTCAGCTCTGACGCTGATTAGTTGGAGATTTGGGGCAAGTTAGTTAACTTATCCATGCCTCAGTTTCCTCATCTGTAAAATGAGTACAACACCTTATTGGGTTCTTATGAGGCTTCAGCGGGATACTGTGTAGAGCGCACAGCTTAGCAACCAGCCCATTGTCGTCACTCGTGACAAGCAGCTCTTGGTGTTCTCAGGGCAGCTGTTGTTGGGTGAGGTCAACCCGCTCTCCCTCTGAGGCCGCCTCTCCTGGAATCGTCTCAATCTTGCTAGAATGGGAGACCCATGAGGCCAGGGCTCCTGTCAGCCCTGGTTATTGCTGCATTCCCCATGCCCAGCACAGTCCCTGGAAAATGATAGTGCTTCAGAGTTATGTATTGAATGAATGGATGAAAGAATGAATGACCACTTAGGTAAATGGCCCAGGTGAGCAACAAGTAAGGAAGAGAAACAAAGAAGAGAAAAAAGCAAGTTGGAAGTTCTTGTAGGCCACTCATCCAGAACAGGAAAACATTCTTAGGCCAATGGAGATGCTGTGGTCCACAATTGTACTGAGAAGCGGGCCTGACATCCTGGCTCAGACCCTGATGTGAGATCCCAGCGTGGCATCTGCAGGGGTTGGCGTCCTGTGCTCATTGTGGCCAGGTACAGCCTTCCCCAATATCTCCTCCTCCCCCCCACCTCCCACGCTGCTGCCCCGGAAGTGGGGGTGGGTCGGGTCCTCCATGGTGCCTGGAAATCTGGCCTCGTTTAAGGCCAGTGGGTGCCTTCTAGAGTAGCACAGGATGCCGCTGACGGCTTCACCGCTTGCAGCCCCTCTGAGCCACAGAATTAGCCCTGTGTCCCCGACAGAGGATGATCCACGGCCCCTGGACGGGACCCTCCGCGCGGTTCTTCGGTGCCCTCTAGCGGCCCTTTGGTGCACGACAACGACTTCAAGTACGTAAGCACTCAGGTGGTGGCGGGGGCTCCCCGCCCCTCCTGCTACATGGTCAGGCTCATCTCCACCACGTGTGTGACCGCTCAGACCACTCTGAGGTCCAGTCCTAGGCACCGTCAGGACGGATCAAACAAGAAGAGCCATGGCTCTTACAGTCTGCTTTGAGATTCAGTGCAGGGGTCATTTGACTATTCAGACTCCCCTTCCCCCTGCCTCGTGGGTACCTGAACCTCTTCACTCCTAAAACCACCTCCAGCCCCTGCCACCCTGACCTGTGTCCAGTGCGCACAGACCTGGGGCTGTGTGCGGGTGATGTTAATGACCCGGAGATTTTGTGGCTGATTTCTGGATCAGCGCCTGGGAGGTGGGGTAGAAGCAGCCTTGCCCGCCCTCGGGGCCGCTGACTTCTCTGAACTCTCAACGGGCCCTGGGTTTATCGCTGCCCTCTGCCTCTGCCGCCCAGGCTGCGCTTAAGCTTATTGAGATTGGTGGGGGACTGAAAGACCAGATGTAAGAATTAGGATTTCAGGATTCAAAGAGGTCGGAGCAGACCAGGATGGGGAGTCTGGGGGGCGGTGGGTGGAGGAGGGGTACTAACAAGGTCAAAGGTAACCAGGCTGGAATGTCAGCTGCAGAAGGGGGAAGACAGAGCTGGCAGCAGCTCGATGAGAACCATCTGATGGGGTCTCAGTCAACCCTAAGGAGCATATGAATGACCAGCGGAAGGCAGTGATCCAGAAAGCTGAGGAGGTCTGCAGCAACGGTGCTGGCAGACTGCTCAACGCCACTGCTCAGTGACCTGAGCCCACAATGACCCTAGGCCCACAGATCAATGGTAAACGCGAGCAGGTTGAAGGACCAGGTTGATTTGTGGGGGGAGGTGAAGTGTACCCTCACTGCAGCTCTCCCTCTCCTGAGGAAGGTGTGCAGACTCAAGGAGGGAGCTTGGAATTATTCTGGGGAACCCCAGAGGAAAGATGAGAACCAATGGGTAGAGGTACAGGAGAAGGTTCTGGTTCAGTAAAAGAACTGTGCAACCATCTCACCAAGAGTGGGAGGGAAGGGGCTCTCTGTCCCTGGGGGTGTACAAGCCAGACAGCCACCGTCAGCTTCCCATGAATAGAGTTTTCATTACATTGAACAAGGGTATTTGACAGAATCAGTCCTCTCTACACAGTGAATCTAAGAGCCCATCATAAATTATTGCCTTTCATTGTAGAACAACAGACGCTATCATCATTAATGGGTTTGCTACTCA
The DNA here is from genome assembly GCF_020826845.1 of Diceros bicornis minor. Classification (NCBI taxonomy): domain Eukaryota; kingdom Metazoa; phylum Chordata; class Mammalia; order Perissodactyla; family Rhinocerotidae; genus Diceros; species Diceros bicornis. The sequence continues at coordinate 8,485,292 of NC_080767.1, read as the reverse complement.
TGCATGACCGTAATGGGCCTCTGCTGCTGAATTCTGATAGCTGCCTGCTTGTTAGACATTGCAGAAATCCAAGTTCTGCCACTAAGTCACCGTTGACCTTGGGACCAAGTCCTTTCTCAGTCTCCTCAATTAAATAATGGAAAGACAACAGAAAACCCCCAGCATCCTGAGTAGAATCCAGCCCAGCTCCTGGGCCGGTAGCAGTGGAGGGGAATCTCTAGGCCTGGCAGCTCTGACTGTGGTTACTGGAGATCACCTTCCCCTGGGATGTCTCTCACCGGTACCCACTGCCACCATTGCAGAGGCCTCAGGGAACCCCGCTCACCCCTCTCGCACTCCAGGCTATGTGGACTCAATGACCGTGGAACCATAGAAGCCAAGCTAAGGCTTTCTGTGACTTGGTACAACAAAAGGGAAATCAAGCCTGAGAGAGCATGCAGCTGGGTGATCTGGTTACACAGTGACCCGAGCCCACAGGCCCCACCGCTCCCAGCTCCTCCTGCTTCCATGTGGGGGCACCATCTTTCCCCAACTCACAGGAGCCGAGCCACTGCCTGCCACAAAGGCCGGTCCTTGAGAGCAGGACCAAGAGAAATAGGATTTCCATCCCCCACCTGCCTAAGGCCTGCCTTCCACCTCCCTGGACCCCACCAAAGTGCCCCTTCTTCCTAGTGATTGACCCTGGAGGTGCCCAGCCCTTCCCTTTAGGCCCCCCTGGGCCTCAACAGGACAACTCCATCAGAGCACAACAGCCTGAACTCAGGTCTTTGATGAGATGGCCTCAGTGGGATCTGTTCTAAAGACAAACAGATTTGCAAAGAAATCTTCAACTTTACTTAGTAAATTTGATTGTTGGTAGTGTATGGATGTAGCAATTCTGAAACTATTTTCTGTCTATTATAGGATTGAACAAATGAGTGACTATTTTGATGTTGTTGGGAACCAGGGATCTCACTGTGGGAGAAGAAAGATGCAAATGTGAAATAGAGGGGGGCAAGCAAGAACACTGTGGTGTTGGATTTCATCTATACTTAGATAGATGGTAGAGAGAGAGAGAGAGAGAATGATCATAGATGGATGGATGGATGGATGGATGGATAGATACATAGATAGATAGATAGGTAGATAGATAGATAGATAGATAGATAGATAAAGGGGCCTAGAAGTAATGATACCCTAGGAACAGTGAGCGTGTCTAGTGCCAAGATCTTGGCTTCTAAATACCATTGTCCACTAAAAAGAACCAGGACTCCTTGGAGAAATGGCTGATTCCAAGGCTGGGGCAAGGAAAGAATGAGGAGAGTCTGGAACATCTTGTTCCAAGAAGTAGGAAAATGCTCAAAAAAATTATGGGGACATGTTGAAAAAACACAGAAGGTAGTATGGATGGGTTTTCCACTGGTGAAATCTGGAAAAATTTGAGCATCAAAATGAATAATCATATTAATGGATTATAAGACATTGAATTAAAAAGGAACCCACAAGTCCATACTGATATACATAAATAAATGGGAGAAAAGGGAAGATCTTGTCTACAGTAGAATGCCAAGTATTTAACTGAAATGATAGAGTTAGAAAATCACCATTTTGCAGCCACCAAAGTAATGTGACTCAGGTCGGAACCATCAATGGATGTTGAAACCACCAAGTTAATGTTTGTGGGAGAACAGGATACTCAGACGAGCTCAGAGTATCTCGCACAAATTATTTATTAATTACAAGGGGAAACGGTACCTTTGAGGTGGAGAGATCTGGCAGACATCACCTCAACCAAATGATCACAGTTCACATCACCAACAATGGGACAGAGTGCCATCAAGTGCCCCTGATGTGAACACTGAGGAGACGAGAACATCACTCATGTAGGATTCCTGCCAAGAGAGCATAACCTGAATCTAATCAGGAACGCATTCAGACAAACCCAAATTGAGGGGCATTCTACAAAGTAACTAAACTGGATTCTTCAGAAATATCAATGACGTAAAAGACCAAAATAGGCAAAAGAATTGTTTGAGGTTAAAGGAGACTAAAGACATGGCAATAAATGCAATACATGGTCCTGGACTGGATCTTGCTTTGGAAAGACCACAATTGCCTTAAAGGACATTACTACGCCAATTGGCAAAATTTGAAATATGTCAGATAATATACTGTATCAGTGTTAAATTTCCTGAAGTTGTTAAGTGTATGTGGTTATGTAAGAGAATCTCCTTGTTCTTAGGAAATACATGCTAGACGTTTAGGGGTGAAGGCTCAGGATGGCTGCAACTTACTCTCAAATGATTCAGAAAAAACATATGATTCAGAAAAAACACCCACTCCCTGGGTGTCTTTTTCTCTTCTTGCCACCATCGGGCTGATTCTCTCCCAGAGCTTCCCGGTTCAAATTCCTGCGCTTGGGGAGGATCGTCTGTACCACCCTTCTTCCGGCAGAGCACTGTGCTCCAGGAAACCTCATAGGTCTCTGACAAGCCTCTGGATTGGCCGTCTAGGGTCAAGGTGCCCACCTCTTGTCCTATCCTCTGGCCCAGGATAGGTCATGTGGTACATAACATGGCTGCCACCATTGATTCCTCAGTGGAGGTGGTGGGCAGGAAAGTCTCCTGAGAAGAGCTTGGCAAGCCCCGTACTTGGCCCAGCCAGTAAATATCTCCCGCTACCCGAGTTAATCCTAGAGACACCTAAAGGCCTCCTAATGTAACTTTGTGCCTCATTCTCACCCTCACTCTTTCAACAAACATTACAGACGCCTGCTCTGGGCCAGGACTTGTACTAGGTACGAGGGGCACAGAAATGAGTCAGTCCCTCCCCTGAGGACCTCTGACTCAAGTGAGAAAGGCATGAAGAACACAGATAACTGGAGTGCAGGGCTGAATCATGACCGACAAACAGAAGGCAGCCCCGAGGGAACACAGAGGTGGGGTTCAAAAGGCCTCCTGGGTGGTGGCACTGGCTGTGGCTCATGGGAGGGAAAAGGGCCATCAGATAGGGACCTGGCTGCTGGAAGTGTGCCCAGTGCCATCCCTGGGTTTCTGTTTTCTCTTTGCACAGCCGGACCCAGCAGGACGGGACATCTCCATCCGCCCTCTCCTGGAGCACTGTGAGAACAGCCACATGACCATCTGGCTCGGCATCGTCTATGCCTACAAAGGGCTTCTCATGGTAGGTGCAGAGCAGGAGGCAGGGGGAGTGCTTCTCTGTCAGAGCTCTCTCCCAGTGACCTCTGTCAACATAAAAATAAACAGAGCCCCCAAGACTAAGCATGTCCTCTCTGCCAGGCCCAGTGTCTGCCATGTGTTACTTACATTCCCACAACAACCCTATGAGATAGATATAAATAATGTCCCATTTCACTCATGAGGACACTGAGGCTCGGTTTGCCCAAGGTCACTCAGCTAGTAAGTGGCAGAATCAAGTTCTTAACCAGAGAGTAACCCCAAAACCTGTGAATGTCCCGCACAGTCGCCACTGTACTGCTCCCAGAATGGAGGTCTGTTTACACCAGCACGTGTTCACATCCCACGTTTCACTGGGTCCTCTCAAATCTGTGGGAGGTGACTGGAATCATCCCCATCTTATAGATGAGGAAAGTAAGGCTCAGAGAGGTTAAATGATTTGTCTGAGGCCACCTGGTAACCTCCAATCTCTGGTTCCAGGACTCTTTCCAGTCTCCCCTCTGTTAAAATCAGAGATCACACACCAAGCCTGCCTCACACAATTGTGGAATTTCAAAGTTAGGAAGGACTTGAAAGGGCAGCCCCACTCTACCTTATCCCAGGTGGATCCTTGAATCTTCTCTGCATGTCCTGTGCAAACCATGCCTCCACTTAAATCCCTCCAATGGTGGGACGCTGGCTACTGCACCCTCCTCAGATCTTTCCACAGGAAAGTTAAGCCACCCTCTGCCTCTGTGTGGCCTCTGCTGAGAGGCCGAGCATGAAGCCCTTGCCAAGATCAAGTAAACTGGGGTTCCTTGTGCCACTCAGATGCACCCTGACCTGCTGCTACTCCAGAGCGCTGTTAGTGATGGACCCCACGTCTTTCAAGGGGCCACACCAGAAGAGCACGTGTTACGGGACCCTAGGCAAAGATTGTCCCGCACTTCATACTAGTTGAGACCCTCTTGTGGCTTCCCTAGAGGTCCTTTGTGGACCACTGGGCTGCAATCTGGGCCCCATGAGGTAATGACCCTGAAGGTGTCCATAGGAGGTGCCCAGAGTGGAACTGGGACCTTGAGGACTGGCCAGAGGTCCTGGGCTTAGAGAAGGACACACTCAGGGGACATGGTCACCAGAGCTGTCAGAGACAGGTGGCACAGACCCAAGGGCAGAACCATCATCGGTGGGCAAAGCTGCCGGAAGGCAGCCCTCAAGTCCACGTAGAGAAGGATTTTCTATCACAGAGCAGTGTCCACAGACGTGATGGAGCCCCAGGAAGGAAGGAGCTCCCCGTCACGGGAAGCATGCGGCATTGGTGACTTGACTTTCCATGGCCCTTGTTGAGTAAAGAGAGTGAAACTAGACTCCACCTAGGATCCCTCCAGCCTCCATGGCCTCAATCCTGACACTCTGTGAAATTCGATTACAGTGAATTAGATTGACTCTTCAAACTGGCTCCATCTGTAATGTTTTGGCCATTCATTATCTTCCCCACCTACTTCCAAAAGCGGTTGGAGATGACTGTGTGTCTTCCAGTGAAGCTAATACCTTCAGCCGGATCATGTCAATACAAGCTGTATTTGACAGCACAAATGCTTTGCTGTTCCCAGTGTATGCAAGGAACAGTCCACAGCCCTCCTAGCCCTTAGGGTCTGTGGCTAAAAGCCTGCTTCCTACCCTCTTCTGCTCTGGAACCACAGAATTTCAAGGCTGGAAAGAGCACGCGCAGCCCTGGAAGCTCACTCTGCTGTCAGATGTTTCAGGCCTGCCCCCCAGCTCACCCTGAGCATCCCCAACAAGTATTCATTCACTCACGGCTTTCATACCTCCAGTGACAGGGAGCTCACCCCCTTCAAAGTGGCCTGTGCCATCCATGGATGCTGTATTAGTTGCAAATGCAGTAACAAGTTACCACAGACTAGTGGCTTCAAACAATAGGAATTTATTCTCTTAAAGTTCTGGAGGCCATAAGTCTGACATCAGGGTAGAGTTGTGCTCCCCTCAAAGTCTCTGTGGGAGAATGTTGCCTTGCCTCTCCCAGCGTCTGATGGCTCCAGGCATTCCTTGGCTTGTGGCTGCGTTACTCCAGTCTCTACCTCCGTCTTCACATGGCCATCTCTTCTCTCCAAGTCTCTCCTCTGTGTGTCTCTTATAAGGAGGCTTGTCATTTGACTTAGGACCCACCTGGATAGTTCAGGATGATCTCATCTCCAGATCCTTAATTATGTCTGCAAAGACTCTTTTTCCAAATAAGGTCACAGTCACAGTTTCTATGGATTAGGTGTAGACATATCTTTTAGGGCAACCATTCAACCTACTACAGATGGGTTGTTTTTCTAGAAAGTTCTTCCATGTCCTCAGCTGAAATCTGCCTCGATGTAACTTGTACGCGTGAACCCTCATCCTCCTCCTTGAAGGCCTAAGAACAAGTTACTCTGTTTCCTCCTGACACTCTTCAGAGATTTGCAGCCAACCACCAGGTCCCCAGACATGCCCACGTGTTATGCCTGGTGGAGATTCTCAGGATGACTTGGTGGCCTGTTGGCAGCGTGGCAAAGAGGAGGGCGCTCTGACTGCCTGTCAGAGAGCAGGAGTCCCAGGCACCCACCCAGCCCTGACACTCACTGCCGTGGGACCCGGGCAGGTCTTTCGGCCTCGCCCAGCCTCCGCTTCTTCCCTGTGAGATGGGACGGCCACGCCCAGCGGGCACGGCTGCTGTGGGATGGAGAGGCCGCACGGCAAGGAGCCGGCACAAAGCAGGCTTTCAACAGCCCTTGGTTTCCTTCCCTCATTCAGTATCTGCTTCCTGGGCTTCTGGGTCCCCATTTTAAAAGGAATTTTTTAAAAAATAAATCAATCTGTGAGATAACACACTTAGAGAAAAGGAGAAGAAAACAACCATGGATGTATAAAATAATGCCAATTACACAATGGCTTTTAAATCACTTTTATACGGGCTATTTCAGTTTACAAAATGCTTTGCCATCCATCCTCGGATAGAAACCCTGTGAGGCAGGTATTATTATTCCCATTTCACACATATTGAAGCTGAGGCCCTGAGAGGTGAAGTGACTTGCCCAGAGTCACACAGCCAGCGGACAGCAGAGCAGATTCCAGACCCTCAGGCCGTGTGTCAAGCCCCACTTCTACCACATGGCATTGTGCTGCCAAATAAATCAAACCTGAAAACATAGGCCCTCAGTGGGACCTTAAATGGCTCACTGAGCTGTCGGATGTCCTGAGCTGCAGTGAGGAGGTCAGAGGGAAGACGGGCCTTGGGGCAAGGCCTCCTGGAGGGGCTGGACTGAAGCTCCTGCAGCCGTCAGCAGCCTTGGTCAGCCCTTCCTCCCGCCCAGCCGCATCACCATTCTGCCCCACCTTCCATCTGCACTTCCTTCTACAGCCGGCCCTCCCCCTGGACCACCCATAAAGGCTAAACCCTCAGCACCCTGCTTCAGACCATGTTTGACCTCTGCCCTGTCCATTTCTGTTGAGAGATGTATAGGTTAGGAGCAGAGCTGCAAGTGACAGAAACCCCAAAATAACAATGGTTAAAGAGATAGTTAATTTCCCTCTCACGTAAGCAATCTAGGGCTGGTGTGGGGGCTCCTAGGATCTCAGCTCCTTACATCTTGTGCCCCCACCCTGTCTTCATCATACAGCTTCCACATTGTGGTCTAAGCTGACTTTGTGGTCTAAGACGGCTGCTCAAGCTCCAGTCATCACATTCCTCTCCATCTATTAGAAAGGAGGAAAAGGAACACCCTTTCCCTTTATAGACACTTCCCAGAACTTGTACACACCACTTCCACCCACATGACATTGTCCAGAACCTAGTCATATGCCGCACCTAGCTTCAAGGACAGCTAGGAAATGCGATCTCTAGTCTGGGTGGCTATGTGCATTGGGGAGTAGCAGAAGTCTCAGACACAGGGGCTTTCCCTGGTGTAACAGAAGAAAGACTGGACTGAACTTGTAGGGACACAGTCCACTTTTGCCGCCAGATTGCTGTGTGGCTTTGGGCAAGCCCCTTCCTCCTCTCTGGCCTCAGTGTTCTCTGCGAGGGGAGGTGGTGGAGATCGTGTCTGAAGTTCCCTCCCACTATGACCTCCTGTGGGTCTGCACATGAACCAGTGGTGGGGGCGAAGGACAACCAGGCAGCTGTGACGCCCCCAGTCTGCATTTCCTTAGCAAGACTCAACCCAAGGTCATGAGTGGGGACAGATGGTGACATCCAGAAGACCTGGCCAAGAGCAAAGCCCCCGCCGCCCTCCCACCACCCCAGCCACCACTCCCCGAGTTACCTTGAGTTCGGCAGCTTCTCAGAGCAGCGAGCGTGTGCCACCACGTGACAGTGACCATGTCCCCTTTCTGTTCACCGTTTCAGTTGTTCGGTTGTTTCTTAGCTTGGGAGACCCGCAACGTCAGCATCCCTGCCCTCAACGACAGCAAGTACATCGGCATGAGCGTCTACAACGTGGGCATCATGTGCATCATCGGGGCCGCCGTCTCCTTCCTGACCCGGGACCAGCCCAACGTGCAGTTCTGCATCGTGGCCCTGGTCATCATCTTCTGCAGCACCATCACCCTCTGCCTGGTGTTTGTGCCGAAGGTACGGGCAGGGGCCGACGGCTGCCCTCGCCACTCTGGCCTCTTGGTCAGCTCTTGCCCCCGCCCACCCACACCGCCATTCTGCCCTGCATTCCATCTGCACTCCGACTCCATCACATGGGGGAATTGCTGGGTTTCCTCCACTTGCTGAAAGTTTTATGCATTCTTTTTTTATGATGAACACAATTCACATCACAGGAAGTTTGGGAAATGCAGGAAAGTAAAAACCAGATTTTTCAGAAATCTCACATAGTCCCACCACCCAAAAATAATCATTGTTAATGTTTTGTTTTAGTTTTTTACTAAAAAACTAAATATTTTTATGTGTTTCCTTCCAGTCTTTTTTTTAATGGTTAGGCAGCGATGCTTTGTCAGCTATAGCTGTAGTTATAGCACACACGTCATTTTTTGGTTTGCCTTTTCACAACTTTTTATCCTTTGTATTTTCCCACATTCATAACTATGATTGAGGGAGGATGTTCCATAATTTTCTTCATCCAGTTGATCCCCTGTTGGTGAGCATTACAGTTGTTTCCAGATTTTATATAAGTGAACTTTTTTTCTACATAGCACATTTTCCTTGTTTCCAATTATTACCTTAAAATAGAGTCACAAAAGTAGTATTAGTGGGTCAAAAGGAATAACCATTTTAACAGCCACTTACATTTTCCATTTATCTGAAGGGCTGAGCTTCAGGAACCCCCTGAGGGGTATTTTTCAAACATTGTCCTACCCAGCAGCGGGCAGAGACCTTGAGCTCTTAGGAGCCCCTGCAGTCGGCTGGTCTGTGTAGAAAGAAGCCTGACCTCATGGGTCTCGGGGCTAAGGGAAGAGCAGGAAACAGAGAAACCTGGGAAGGAGTTACTGGCTCGAGTGGGGAGTGTCTGCCTTGGACAAGGGGAGAGGAGATATCACTCGGGGTCCATTGTCCCCTGAACAGGCCGTTCATGGCGCCTCCATTCTCTACCCAGTCAGTCCCCGAGCAGTGTCAGCTCTGCCCTAGAAAACCTCTAGCATGTTCTCCTTCCTTCTCTAGTTGTCCACACCTGCCCAGGCTCAGGCCAATGCCAGACTCCTCTGCCTGCCCTCTGACCTTCTCCATCCTGTAAAAGGTGCCAGATGACTCTAAGCCCAGCTCTGACTGTGTCACTCTGTTCTGTCACCTCAGTGGCTCCGCACTGCCCCCCTGGCTCCAGGATCAAGTCCCCAGCACTGGGCTGGCTTTCAGGACCCTTAAGTCTCCTCCAGTCTCCCTGGAGAGCCGTGTTCACCATCCAAACTGCCCTCTCCATAAGCCCCCGAGCCCCAGGCCTCCCTGCGTCTGCCTAGGCCATGTCTTCCCCCTGGCCTTCCCTCCCCCTCCCCATCCTCCCAGACCTGCCATAGAGCCCAGCCCACAGCACCATGGTGCTGCCCTAGGTTCCTCTGGCCTGATGAAAGTCTGACTCCTTCCCTCACCCCACCCCTTGCCTCTGGACCTAAGGTCCTGGTGGGCGGGGGCCATGGCTCCCTCAGCCCCTGCTCTCTAGTACTGAGCCCAGAGTCCAGTACTGCCCCGAACCAGAGATGCTTCTTGAACAAATGAGTAAGATCAAGGTCAAGTGGCAACCTTTTCTTTTATTAAAAAATGCCTTTGCCAGTGACAGAACTGGTCACCAGTCTGTCCCTAAACTCACCAGTGGTTCTCACAAGCAGACGCCTTCATTTTCGTCCACCCAATTGTCTTCACAACTGTCACCTTCGGGGTTTATCTTGCACGTGGAGCAAGCCCTTAGGCAGAGCGAGACTCAGCTGGAGCCAGGCCTGAGGGGCCCTGGGTGGGCTCTATGGGATGTTTGGGATGTGGGCAGAATCAGGGTCAGGAGACCAGACTTCTGCTGACAAGGAAGGAAACCGAGACTCGGCGAGGGGAAGTTCAAGGTCACACAAAAGCGAGTGGCAGAGACAGGCCTGAGCCCAGGGCTCCAGACTCCCAGCCTGAGTCCCTCCTGGGGCCCCGTGTTGCCTCCAGTGCAGGACCTGCTGGGAGGGGCTGGATGGGGGATGGGAGGGCGGACCCCAGGCTTCTCTTCTCAACCCCACCTTTGTCCTTTCAGCTCATCACTCTGAGAACAAACCCGGATGCAGCGACTCAGAACAGACGATTCCAGTTCACTCAGAATCAGAAGAAAGAAGATTCTAAAACATCCACCTCGGTCACCAGCGTGAACCAAGCCAGCACATCCCGCCTCGAGGGCCTGCAGTCGGAAAACCACCGCCTGCGCATGAAGATCACAGAGGTACCTCCCACGGCACTGGTGGCCGGGGCCGTCCTCCCGTGTGAGTCCCTCCGCCCCTCCCCACCACGTCTCCTCCATCTCATCCCCGCGTCCTGGCTGTGCAGTCCCGTCTGCCAAGGTTACTGCCGCAAGAACCCGGGGGAGCATACGCGAGACAGAGGCGGTTTGTCGGAAATAGCAGTTCATTGCCCGCCTGGCCCGGGCTCCTGGAGTCCAGCAATGCCCCGATTCTGGACATCCTCAGAAAGAAAGGAGTTCTTAGAGATGTGGCTCCCAGATTACGGTAGCTTCCCAAGTGTGTGCCCCTCTTTCAGTGTTTCACTCTCCCGACACAGCCCAGGAACCACCCACACCTATATGATGAACCGCAGGAGAGGAGGAAGTGAAGAGAGACTTTTCAGGAGGGGCAGTTTGCTGCAGCAGACCTCATCTTTGTCCTGAAGATCCATAACTGGTTCTTGAATATTCCAGAGAGGCCATAACCAGATTCATTTGTGCCCAAGCCAAACCTCAAATTCTGGACTTTCTATCCCAGGGAGGGGAAACCAAATTACCTTCCCCTTCTCCAGCCCTCGCTTTGGGTCAGGGGGTGTGACCAGGCCGCTGGTCTGCGGGCTGTGTCTGTAACAGAGGAATTCTGATTCAGTGAGTGGGACAGGAAAGGAACAAAGGGCAGTGAGTTGGTCAGGGTACCCGCTAAGTTGCTGTAACAAAGAAGCCCCAGAATAAAGTGGCCCCAAGAAAACAGGCGTTTATTTCTCTCTCACCTAACGGTCCAGAGGAGAGAGGTCCAGGTTGGCGGGCAGCTTTGCTCCCCAAGGTCATTGCTCGATGAGGTTCCCTCCCTCTTGTCTGCCACTCAAGGTGTCTCCCTCACCTGGACAGTTAACGCTGGGTGGAAGGCACGTCCGGTTCTCAGTCTCAGGAGCGGAAGAGAGAGGAAGTCCACACAAGGGACTGATTGCCTTTTAAGCAACTGATAACAGAAGTTGCACATTTTGGTTCTGCTCCAGTTACACTGGCAAGAACTTACACAATCACACTCAGCCATGGGGGAGGCTGGGAAATGTAGTCCCTAGCTGAACAGTCGCAGAGAAGAAGTGAAACCTGGGGAGGTCAGATTAGATACAGGCCACCCAGTTAAACTTGAATTTCAGACAACCAGTCATATTTTCAGTATAAGTATGCCCCATTCAATATTTGAGATATAGTTATATTAAAACATTGTTATCTGAAATTCAGATGTGCCTGGGCATTCTGGATTTTGATTTGCTAAATCTTGCAGCCTTCTAGGAGCTCACAGTCGTCTGCCACAAAGATTCACTGCACAGTTGTCTGTGTACCTAAAGCTGACTGCTTTAGGATGGAACAGCCCTCCATCTCCCCTGGAGCAAAGGAGGAAAGGATTCCATCCCTCAGAGCCCTTGCCGATTCTGTTTTAATATCAGACCTCTCTATGACTAGAATGACCACGTCTCTGTGCCTTCACATTTGACTTCAACTTGCACGCTCCAACGATGAAGAGTTCACACACTTTAGGAAGCTTGAAGCCCACACCACTGTCAAAAACCCTAAAATGTTGAGTTGTTTTTCCCTAAATTGAATCACAGTCTGGCCTTCTTTGATCGTAGCCCCACTGTTTGAGTCACACAGCAAAAGGTATCTCCTCCTCCACATGAAAACTTATTAAACAATGTAATGGCTGAGCTCTTGACATCAGAGCAGCACTTCACAGTTTGTAAGGTCCCCTCCCTTATACTGTAGCAGGTTGCCCACTACCCTCCCCACTACCACCCATCCCCCGACATGCGCACATTCCCCAGGCGCCTGGGGGCTGACCAGCCCCCAGGACTTGCATCTGATTTTTGTGTAACCTGGGATCCATCCTGATGACCTCCTCTGGAGGAGCCCCTGCTGGCTGAGTCTCCATGACAGTGTGAGGCTCAGAGCTGACCCGGCAGCCCCGTCCTCCCCCGAGGGTCCTGCTAGACGTCAACAATAATTATTATAGTGATATTATAACAGCAGGTTACCCTTGTTACATGTCAGGCACTGGACTAAACTTTCCACGTATTATCCCGTTTAATCTCTACAACAACCCCGTGAGGTAAGTACTGTTATTACCCAGTTCTACAGAAGAAGAAACTAAGACTCAGTTCTCAGCACGCAGCCGGGAAGGAGCAGCCCTGGGTTTGCTGCAGGCCTATCCAGCCTCAGAGCCTGCGCTCAGACGCTCTCTGGGCTTGCTTGGCTGCTCCCTCAAGGTTCCAGCCTGCACTAAACACACCATTGCAAAGCCCAGGCCCCTCTCCTCATGGCTCCTCCTGGAACAGGAGCTGCAGGACCCTCTGTGTCTCTTCCCAAACATGCAGCAGCCCCTCTGGCTCTCAGTGCCCCCCCAAAGCCAGGCTGAGGCCCAGCCCTGTGACCCTGTGAGCCGCTCCTTGGCTCTCAGGGACTGGCTGCCAGGACTGGGGCAGGGGCTGGGCTGGGGACTGGGACTCAGCTAGAGCCCTTGTCTTCTAGCTGGATAAAGACTTGGAAGAGGTCACCATGCAGCTGCAGGACACACCGGAAAAGACCACCTACATTAAACAGAACCACTACCAAGAGCTCAACGACATCCTCAGCCTGGGGAACTTCACCGAGAGCACAGGTAGGAGGAGGCTGGGCCCTGGAGTGGGGACCTGGGTGTCAGACACCAGCCACCCACATTCCATTTCACAAATGAAGAAGCTGAGGCTCAGAGAGGGGCGGGGCTGGTCTGAAGTCACACGACTAGAGCAGGAGCATCGGGAACCCACGTCTCTGACTACGGTTCAGTGTCCATTTGGTGCCTAGAGCTGGGACTTCTGTTTCTGGGTCCCCTGGGTTCCAGTTGCACTTGTAGACAATGTGCCGGCATTTCCAGTGTTGTTCTTAGCGCATAGTTTACCTCTACTTCTCTCAACAACATTGCGCAGTTTCCAACACACCTCATCAATGTCCAGGAAAGGAACGGCCAGTGAGATGTGACCTGACGCGCAATCTCACCAGCCACTGGGAAATACAAGCCAAAACAACACAAACCATCCTTTGCCTGCATTTCAACAAAATTTTAGAAGATCCCCTGTGTTGATAAGAGTGTGTGGAAATGGGCGTTCTCCTGCAATGTTTCGGAAGTCAGTCTGGCACTCTACCAATGATAGATGTTAAACCCCTTGACCTGGCAGTTCCTCTCACAGGAGCCTGCCCCTTGGAAACACTCCCACATGGGCAAAGACACAGATGTTCATCATAATATTACATGTAGATGAGAAAGACTGGAATTAACTTAAATGTTCATCATTTGGGATGGCTTTGTTAATTATGATGCAACCAAACAAGGCATATAATACAGCTATTAAAAAGTGAGGTGGATCGGGCGAGCCCCCGGGGCCTAGTGGTTAAGTTCGGCATGCTCTGCTTCAGCAGCCCGGGTTTGCTTTCCCGGTGTGGGCCACACCACTTGTCTGTCAGTGACCGTGCTGTGGCAGTGGCTCACATACAAAAGGAGGAAGATTAGCACAGATGTTCGCTCAGGGCAAACCTTCCTCAGCAAAAAAAAAAAGTGAGGTGGATCTATTTGTGCAGATATGGCAAGATCTCCAAGTGAAAAAAGCAAGATGAAGACCAGCATTATGACACATATAAATGCACACGTGTGTGTGTGTGTGTGTAAGCACATTTTTTAAACAATTTGGAAGAACAAACACCAAATTGTTAACAGTATCCACCTGTGTGGAAGGGACCAGTATGTGTGGAGGGTGGGTGAAAGGGGGTTCTTTTAGGTTTCATTTTATATACTTTTCTATTTTTTGCATTTTGTCATTAGCATATATTCATTAATTTGTTATAAAATTATTTTTTAAGTCAATGAAAAGTCTTTAGTTTCTTTTATTCTTATTACATAAGTAATAAGTATTCTTATTATAACAGCAATATATAAACTTATTATATAAGATATTAATCATAAAAAATGTTTAAATTGAGATAAGTAACATGGAAATTGAAGGAATAAAAATTATTCCTAGTAATTTTAGTACCTGGTAAAGTTAGGCATTTGAAATTAGTTGGGGGAGAAATGAATTATTCAACAAATTTCATTGGCATAAATGGGTAGCCATTTGGAAAATAAAGTTAGATCCTTACCTCATACCTCATACAAAAATAAATTCCAGATGGATAAAATATTTAAATATAAAAAGTGAAACCATGAATGTACTAGAAGAAAGCATAGAATTTAGTTTATAATCTCAGGGTGGGGGAAGCCTTTTTCAGTTCGCTGCAAAACAAAGAAACTACAAAAGAAAAGGTCGATAAATGGAACTACAAAAGAAAAAAAATGTTTTGTGTGTGTGAGGAAGATGAGCCCCGAGCTAACATCTGCTAATCCTCCTCTTTTTGCTGAGGAAGACTGGCCCTGGGCTAACATCCATGCCCATCTTCCTCCACTTTATATGGGACGCCGCCACAGTATGGCCTGACAAGTGGTGTGTTGGTGCACGCCGGGGATCTGAACCTGCGGACCCCGGGCCATCGAAGTGGAGCGTGTGCACTTAACTGCTACGCCACTGGGCCGGCCCCAAAAGAAAAATTTTTAACAATGCAAAAACCATCATAAGTACAGTCAAAAAATCAAACAATAAAGTAAGCCAAAAAATTTTATAACGTAGATTAACAAGTTTATTCCCTTATATATAAGAAAAAATTGTATATAATTATATACAAAGTATATATAATGATATGCAGATTAATAGGAAAAAGACCAACAACCCAAAAGAAAAATGGGCAAAAGAAAGTTCTCGTACAAGAAGATAGAAGTGGTTCTTAAGCTTAGGAAAAGACGCTCAATCTTGCTCCTTATTAAAGGAATGCAAATTAAGCCTGCAATGAGATACTATTTTCACTTATAAGACTGGCAAAGATTAAAGATTAAAAAGTTGCTGAGAGTTCAAGGAAATGGGGGAAAACAGGCATTCTGAAACACTGCTGGTTGAAATAGAAATTGTTCTGACCCAGAAATTTCACTTCGAGAATTATCCCTAAGGTTACACAGTCGACTCTTGTTATTCACGGTAATTATGCTTTATAAAGTCACTGTGAACCGTGAATTCATGAATCCTGAACCATTGCTCCTAGCGGAAATACAGGGTTAGGTTCCTGTAAGCCTCTTGCAGGTGGACATTTTTGCCAACCCATCAATACATAACTTTGTTTTATGTGTGTTTCTGTTTGAAGACACCTTATTTATTGTATATTGTTGCTTCATTAACATTGAGCTCACTGCCAACAGCATTATAACGCATGCCTGAACGAAGCTCATCTAACACATATTTTCTCCATCAGGCACATCACAGCTTAGGAATACTGGACAGCACTTCAGCATCACAACTGGGGGCCATTTTAAACAGCAAAATCTCCAACACAAAGCACAAAAATGTGAAAAACGTGGCACTTAACAGACCATAAAAAGGTTACTTATTTACAGTAGGAGAGCTAAAACAAGAAGGCAGAATATCAGCTTGTTCAGCCTCAGCTGGGAATGTGTGTGTTGGGTGACTCAAATTTTTCAACACCCTGTGTGTGTCAGCAAATGACTATGAAAGCATCTTGAGTATTGATTTGGGGTTACAAATAAATTTTAGCAGGTAGACAAGTTTGCAAATACAGAATTCATGAATAAGGAGAATTGACTGTACTCACATGGGTGCACAATGGCTTACCTATAAGGTTGCCCACTGCAGCAAAAAAATCCAACGCTCCTCCTCTCCAAACCAGATAAATCCAAATCCTTCAGGTGGGGACCAGGTTTTTATATTTCTTTAAATCTCCCTAGGGGGGGCCGGCCCCGTGGCTTAGCGGTTAAGTGTGTGCGCTCTGCTGCTGGCAGCCCGGGTTCGGATCCCAGGTGCGCAGCAACGCACTGCTTCTCCGGCCATGCTGAGGCCGTGTCCCACATACAGCAACTAGAAGGATGTGCAGCTATGACATACAACTATCTACTGGGGCTTTGGGGGAAAAAAATAAATAAATAAAATTATAAATCTCCCCAGGGGGTTCTGAAGCACAAGGAGAGTTGAGAGCATCCACGTCATCGTGTTTTGTGGCCACACAGTGTTTCTTTGAATGGAGGCCCCATACGTATGTGTTAGTATGTAATAATCCATTATTACTGGACAAATTCGGGTTAGTTCCCAACTTTTTGATATTGCAAATGATTCTGATTTGAACATCTTGAATATATCTTCACACATAAGGAAATATCCTTATTTCCTTAGGATAATTGCCAGAAGAGGAAATTCTCAGTAAAATATATGCACTTTCCATAGTGTTTGATGCTTATTGACAGCGTCCCCCAGAAAGATTATACCAATTTGTACTCCCACCATCAGTTTACTGTTGTTATTCTCTTCAATTCTTGGCAATCTGATGGAAAATATACCTTGGCTTTGTCATTACATCCCCATGCACTGGTGAAAAGGGCCTTCAGACTAGACCCTCTCATGTCTAAGCTACGTTGCCTACATTGGTCGACCTGATTTCCCCTCTATTTTCTTGGAGAAAAGGAGGTCACAGGGCATGTCGTACACATCCCAGCTCACCACATCCGTCCCTGGGCCGGGCTTCCCGGCTCCCTGCCTGGGTCCCCGGAAAGCTGCTGCAGAGGCCACGGCTTGGAGAATGCAGAGGGGTGATGGGCTCTTTTGTGTTCTCTCTCCTTGGGCAGCATCCTAACAAAAGATTGCATTGTTAATTTTTTAAAATTAAGTTAATAGAATGTATTGTGATGTTGTTGTTTTGTATTCAGATGGGGGAAAGGCCATTTTAAAAAATCACCTCGATCAAAATCCCCAGCTACAGTGGAACACAACAGAGCCCTCTCGAACATGCAAAGAGCCTATAGAAGATATAAACTCCCCAGAACAGTAAGTACCTTCTCCTGGACAACTGTTCCCAAAGAGTGCGTTACTCCTGCACAGCTGTTTACATTTTGCACCAGATTTTCACCTGCATTGTTTGATGTGAACTCTACAGCAATCCCAGGTCAAATTACATGCTCAGTTTACAGATGAGGAAACTAATGTTCAAAAGGGGAGGTGACTTGTCAGAGCGCACCAGCTGCTAAGTGCAGGAGATAGGATTCGATCTTCAGTCTGTCCAATATCAAATCCCACGTTCTCCACTGTAGCACATGCCTTTGTTATGTGTGAAATTCAGCCTTACTAAGTGCATTTATTTCAAAACAATTTACTGAGAGCTGCTACGTGGCAGACACAGCAGTGAAGGAAACAGGCAAAAATCCCTCCCTTCATGGAGTTTACATTCTACCTGGTGAGACAATAACTTAATTAAGAAAGCAAAACCTAGGGGCCGGCCCCGTGGCTTAGCGGTTAAGTGCGCGCGCTCTACTACTGGCGGCCCCGGGTTCGGATCCCGGGCGTGCACCAACGCACCGCTTGTCCGGCCATGCTGAGGCCGCGTCCCACACACAGCAACTAGAATGATGTGCAACTATGACATACAACTATCTACTGGGGCTTTGGGGAGAAAAAGGAGGAGGATTGGCAGTAGATATTAGCCCAGGGCCAGTCTTCCTCAGCAAAAGGAGGAGGATTGGCATGGATGTTAGCTCAGGGCTGATCTTCCTCACAAAAAAAAAAAAAGCAAAACCTAGGATGTCAAATGATTGGCGCTTTTGAGGAAAATGAAGCAGCAAAGGAGGTTTAGGGAGTGTAATCTTAAAGAGGATGGTCAGCGAAGACGCGATGAGAAGACAACATCTGAGCAAAGACCCAGACATCTCAGTTAGCTTTGTTCCCACTGGCAACTTTTAGTTCTTCCCAGCTTACAGCAGATTGCAAGCAGAGGGTAGAAATGTCAGGTCTGAAACTTGGCCCCTGGACCGTGACAGCTAGCCACGCGGAACCAGCAGAAACAGCCGAGTAACCAACTGCAGGGTCATTTGGGACCATTTAGTGTTAGGGCTGATAGCCCCTCAACCTGGCCAGCTCCAAGGTCTCGCCGACTTACAGCCCAGAGCATTTACTGAAGGTTACATGGCATTCGTCAGCAGTTCCCTGCACTAGAGTGTAAGCCCCTTGAGGGCAAGTGTGGGTCCTTCATAGGTCCCCAGAACTGAACACAGGCTCCGGCACTGAACGGGTTCTTGGCAAGCGTCTGTTGAATGAGTGAAAAGGTGAACAGGATCCCACCAAACAGCAGAGCGCTGTGGCTCTGACAACCACAGACAGAAGCCCACCTTGCCAAGGCAGACGGCCCTGGGGTGGTGCTCGGACAGGGCACCCTTTCCCAGGTCAGAGTTTATCCTTCATCTCCCCTTTTCCTGGGCTCTTTGCCGACACCCTCTTTCCTTAGGGAATAGATCATAGCTAACATTACACAGCTTCAATTTTAATTTCAGAATGAGATGCCCAACACTCTAATCTCCTGATTGCCTGTGAAGGTCTCAGGAGAAGCCCTTCTGGCCAGCGGGTCCTGAGGGAGTGGGGGCTGCACTGCATCTGTCTCCCTTGTAGTGGAGGAGAAGCTTGCCCTTCTTCCCATCTAGATTCTGTGGCTGATCTAATAATTAAGTTGACATTAAACAGATTAACAAGAGAAAAACAAATTTAATTTCATACGCACATATGTACATAGGATATGAGACTCAAAGAAGTGAGCAAAGCAGGAAGCTTTATGCCTTTTAGACAAAGAAACAATAACTCTGTGAAGAATTTACAAGACAGAGGGCTTTGGGCTAGGGGTAGTAAAATGGTAAAGAAGCAACCATTTATGGTTTGTTTATACAGCCTTCTTGGCCCCAGATTCGCTGTCTCTGGTGATAAGGTGCCGTCTACCCTCCTGGTACCTTTCACATGGGCGATTTATCTCCTGCTTTCAGGGGGACAGAGGGTCAGAGTGTCCTTCCTGGTCCAGCTGTTTCTCAAGAACCTTTAATTCAAAATAATCAATGTGCCAAAGTGGCCTTTTTTGGGGTAACATATTCTGAGCCCCTACACCATCCACCTCAGGACCCCATCAATGCCCTAGGTACGCTCCAGGGCACGCCTGTTGGGCTGAGGCAGCTGCCAAGAGTTCACCCCCTCCCCCACTAGCACGTGATTGAACAGACACAGCAGGAGTCCCGCCATCCCCAGTTCTGGTTTTGTTTCCACGAGAAAGTCACAGAGACTCTGTACCTTCCCTCATCTGTAGGATGGGAATAGCAATACTTCTTTTGCCTGTTGGGTTTTTCTGAAGATCTGGGGTTTCTCCCAGCTGAGTGGCCAGGCACTGGGGACACAGGAGGCCTAAGAATACAGGGAATGCAACTTCACATATGCAATGGAGGACTGCACAAATGCAGCTGAGCAGAGCAGGGGAGCAGTGGCCTGGGCACATGCCCCAAAGCAGCCTTTTCAACAATTAAGGTGACTTACTGACCTGCCGGTCTGAGGACTCTGATGAGAAGGGAGTCAGACGGCAGCTCGCTTTTCACTTGGCTCCTTCATCTGTCGTGCAAACCCACCCCATAGCTCAGCCCTGCCTCTGGTTTTTTCTGGCTGCATTTCTGGGAATTTACCAAGGGTTCTGGGGGCTTGGAGGAGGAGGGGCTCACTGTCTGAGGGCGTTAGCACAAAGGAGATGACGTTCAACTGCATCTTGAAGGGAAAGCAGTTCCTCAGATCAGGAAGTAGAGAAGGAGTATTCCAGGCAGAGGAACCAGCATGTGCAAAGGCATGGAAGGGCGCCCACAGCAGTGTTTTCAGGGAAATGAGCTGCCGGAGGGTAGGGTTTGCAGGGAGAGGGAGTAGAAGACTCACCTGGAGAATTTAGAAAGAGACACTTAGAGAGCCCCGAATGTCCCCTCCTAGTGTTGGAGAGAGAACGCCAGTCCCCAGGGAAGCCGAAAGACCAGGAGGGAACCTACTGGAATTGGCCCAGCAGGAAGGGCTGAGGTCCTGGGCCAGGAGGGGGCAGAGGAACCAATGAGGAAGGACGGAGCAGCTGAGAGTCGTTTCAGGGATGGAGCCCAAAGCCAAGTCCATTTGGAGACTTGCAGGGGTAGAGAACAAGAACTGTGTGTGTTTGCAGCAAAGCTTTGTTCTTAGGAACCACCAGAAGCTCAAGAAGATTGCTTCCTCCTTGTTTATTGTCATCTCCCTGGTTATTCCCAGGGCCATAGTTGGCACCTGTAGGCCTGCATGTAATACCTTCTAAATGAGTAAATGGTTAGATGAGAGGATGGACAGATCTTGGATTCAGAGAAAACTCTACTCCTGCCATCAGCTTCTTAGCCAAAGCGAGTCGCAGGAACTTTCTGGTGAGCAGCCAGACAGCCTTCTCTAACACCCCTCCTCTCTCTTTCTCTCCCTGCCGCAGCATCCAGCGCCGGCTGTCCCTCCAGCTCCCCATCCTCCACCACGCCTACCTTCCGTCCATTGGAGGCGTGGACGCCAGCTGTGTCAGCCCCTGCGTCAGCCCCACCGCCAGCCCCCGCCACAGACATGTGCCACCCTCCTTCCGAGTGATGGTCTCGGGCCTGTAAGGGTGGGAGGCCTGGGGCCAGGGCCTCCCCCATGGCAGAACCACTCGGAGCAGAGGCGTCTGCTACAGGAACACCGTGGGCTCTGGCTGTGGAGAAGCTGGGCGCCACGGCCGGCCTCACGGGACTGCTCGGATGGCACTCAGGCGGACGGGCCGGGGGCACTTGGCACCTGACCTCCCGCCTTATTGTGAAGTTCTTATTCTTTCACAAAGAAGAGGAATACAAATGACTTCTTCCTTAATGTCTGCAAAGAAGGAGGAGCTGGGATATTTGAAACTTTGCAAAAAAAAAAATCCTAGACAAGGAGAGAGTCACTAGAACTCCAGCTAGAAGTCATTGAGTGGCCCCGAGCAGCCTTGAGAAGAGGCGAGGGGCTTCTGGAGAAACCGCCTCTGCCTCTGCACACACATCACTGGCTGTGGCCCCCCGGGCCAGCCCTTCTGCCCTCTGGGGAAGGAGGTGGGCTGGCGGCCAGGCCCCCAGCTGCCAGTCTGGCCAACCCCAGCCCTCCTGGAACAGCGAGTCTGCAGGAAGGGCAGCCAGGCGCAGCTCCGGGGCGGGCGGCCGAGGGCCCAAGGGCTGGGGTACCAGGGCAGGCTGACTCGCATGCCTCCCGGTGGGACCTTACTCTCTGATAAATGCCACACATTAACACAACAATACCCGTTCCGGGACCGTGGGGATTCAGGGCATGCCACTGCAGACACGCTCTGCAGCATCCACCGAGAGTCGGCCGTGCACCCACCACGTCGGCCATGTCCTTGTGTTCGTCTCAGGTGTTCCCGGTAACAAGGGGGACCACCCGAGCTCATCATGGAATGTCTGTTCCCAGCAAACATGATAAAGAAAGATTGTGCACTTTAACCTCTCTCATCAGGGCCCAAGGGCTGGCTGGGTTGTTGTTTTTTTTTCCACTGACTTTGTTTTTGACCAAAGTGAATCAGGGGCATTCTGCTAGAAGACATCCCTGTAGTGTAGGGGAGAGAGTTGCTAGCTGAGGGCTTCCCTTGGCTTCCAGAAGGCGGTCTTCCATCCAGACAAGCCGGTGAGCTCTGCCCTTGGGGTCACAGGGTGATCCGTCAGCACACTGATTCTCCTTCACAAGATCACTCTTCCCTTTAACTGAACCCCTAAGAGCACCGGCCTGGTAGCCAGACAGACCTGGGTTCAAGTCCTCACTCCACTGCTGACTCCCTCCGTGACCTTGGGCAAATCACTGGTGTCTCTCTGAGCCTCAGTTTCCCCTCTAACAAATTGGGGTTGAAATAACACCCGTCCTGCCTACCTCACAGGGTCACCCTGAGGATCAACACTTGATCTCGTCCAGGAAAGCTTTGTACCAGGCAGTGAAGCGGCCCTGACCCGTGAGGTATCAGGATGACCATGACCTTCGGCCCTCCCAACAGCGGGGATGTGGCCCAGAGAAGCTCCCAGCACAACCCTCTGCCGGGATCAGCCCAGCTGGAGAGAGGCTCCCGATGACTTTTGTGACATTCCTAGACAGGTTTATTCTTTGCTAAAGAAAGGCCTGAATGACAACGTGCAGGACGGCTGCACAACCGAGCAGGCGCTCACTCCCTAAAGAGACCTAATGGCAGCTTCCACAGGCAGGCAATAATCTCCTCCCAGACCACTGCAGTCAGGAATATACGCTGTCACCACCAGGCTGTGACACAAGGGCCCACGGGAATCTTACCATCGCCAACATTTCAAAACACCCTGTTTCACGTAGCATAGCTTTCCCCTCCCCTCCCCACAAGAGAGGTTATGGAGGTACTGTAGCTTTTAGGAAAAAAAAAATGTTAACACATCACAGGTCAAGTTGAAGTCATTGTCTGTTTAGGCACTAAAAATCGGTGTTGTCACTCACTGTGTATTACCAGTATTTACTTGCTTTCTTGATTTCACCAAAACCAGATTTAATTTAAAGGAACACATTAATTTTTCAAAGGGAAAGAGTTAATTCATTGTACATAATGTATACACACACACACAAAATACTTGTAGAAATATTATTCCAGCATAGCAGGAAAAAAAAGACACAAAGTCTCGGCCAGTCGGAGGTGAGTGTGTGCGTCCTACCCCTCTGTGACTCCTGAGTGCGGTCTTCTAGGTAACCCACAAAGTACATTCTCTGTCTTAATGATACTGTAGGTTCACCCATTTTTTTAAATTTCCCCACAAATAACGAGACCCACAGAAGTGACTCTAGCTGTTTGACGGTTCTGTTCTTTTCTACGCAGCAAACACACCGTACATTTCCGAAGAGGCTTCAGCCTGAAGGCGTTTTCCTATGATGTTAGTGCACAAACGCTTTAAATTAGACTGGAACTGCCAGAATCAAATGTAAAGGAGGAATTTCTCGTACCCTTATTGCATGGTATCAATTTTTAATAAATTGTTGCAAATTTGTTTTTATGAATAAAAGTTAAAAACAACTGTCTTTAATGCCTACTCTTCCCAAAATTCAAGCAGATCAGGCCGTATTCCTCTGCTTGGAAACTCGGGACGGTTCTGGGGTTGCCTGCTCAGCATTGTCCCTTCCTTCCATCGTCCCTGCTCTCCCCTGCCTTGTGTAGACGGTAAGTGAGCAGCCCTGTTCCCTTCTGGCCACACGTGATGGATCCCAGAGTAGGACCCTGACCTGAGCTGGGCCAGTAGTCCCGTCCCCAGGATTCCTCCACATAGAGAAATTTAGTCGGCCACGAAAGAGAGAAATGAAGCCAACACAGAGAAACGGGATCAAGAGCCGGGTCGTGACGGTGTCCGACTTCTGGGCCAACTGTTCCTGAAGGCCGGCAGCACCCTGGGCCTTCTCATGCCAGGATGTTCAGGCCTCCCTCCGATTCGCAGTTCTCCCAATAAATCGCCCTTTTGCCTAGGTTAGCTCAAGTTCAGTTCCCACCAGTTGCAGCCAAAAGTTTCCTGGCTAATCTAGAAGCCTGACTGCCTCCCCAGCCCTGACTACCCCTCCAGGCCATGACGGCCAGCCAGTGGAGATTTGGCCCCATGCTGCTTTCCAGCCTCCGCACCACCTCCCCCTTGACCCTGTAGACTGTTATCACCTCCTCAACACTGGGCCCTCAGCCTGCAGCTCCGTCTCAGATCCTCCCCATCCTTCAAGGTACCCTCCAAAACACCCTCCTGGATCCCCAATATGAAATCCTCTCTTCCTATCTTCTGTGCTGAGGATGCTGTTCCTCTCTCAGCTCTGAGTTGATGCTCGTGCTGGCCCCTCCTCCCCACCCCAGACCATGAGCTCCCTGAGGACGGGAGTCACATCTGCTTCCTCGACGGCCCACCCACCATCAGGCCCTCCTGTTGGCTGAGAACAGGCCTGGATGAGGCCTTTGCAGAACTGAACGTTTTGGTTGAGGCGTGTCCATATTGGTTGCTGGGTCTGGAAGAGGGAGCAAGAGCCAGGTGGCCAAAGCAGGCTGGGGAGGCCCGAGGCCACATAACTGTGTGCGGCTCCAGAAATGGGGGCTGGACCTATAGACTTCACTGGAAGGCTGGTCCCAGGCTTGAGTTTTCTAGTGCCTGGGATCCTCAGTGGTGAGCCTGCCAAGGAGCAGGCCTCCTGAATCCTGGCTGGAGAGAGCCCTGCTCCGTGCCACCCTTAATACAGCCCTCCTACATGATGTAGGATGTTCCAGGCTGGGGAACAGGTCCACCAAGGAGGAGGAACCTACCCAAGGTCACCTAGTGAGTCCTGGCAGAGGCAGGAACAGAACCAGAATCCTGACTGGTCTTGCCCCTCTACCTGATCTAGACTCACAGAAATTAAGAGCTAAGCAGGACCTTAGGGGTTATCTCGTCCAACCCGTCATTTTACAGGTGGAGGAACTAAGGCCCAGGGAAAGCAGCCAAGGTCAAGCAGAAGGTCCTGAGATGGCAGCCATGGAACCCGACTGTCCCAGCTTTGAGTCCCCAGCTCCTTTCTCTCGAGTCCACTTCCTCACACTTGACCCAGAACCACAGGTAGAACAACCACAGCAGGGAGACACTACAACATGGAGACATTTCTCCGCAGCCTCAGGTTCTTGAGAAATCTTAATATTTCCTCACTAAATGTGGAATCACCTGATGAAAACGTTTGGTCTTTCCTCTTAGCACGTCTGAAAGAGACAACTGCCCAAAGGGTTGAAGAAAATGCTCGTGACCATCGTCACTGAAGCTCGTCGTGCCCTGCTTGGCCTTGAGGAGCAGGTTTCTGCCCCCTGAAGTCTAAAGGAAAGACCCGAGAGCAGTGTTGCACTTTGTTCTTTTATACAGGGTTCTCTCTGTCTTCCTTGGTTATGACTGGCTCATTTGTGAGGTAAAAATAAAATAAAGACTATTTCCCAGCCTCAAGGAGAGGCATCCTCAAGCCCTTTGAGAAAGCTCTGCCTGGGGGTCTCCTCACCCTGTGCTATGGAGACAACCCTGGGACCTACTCTGAGGGAGGGTGGGAAGAAGTTTCTGGAAACAGTGAGCCTGGGCACCAGCCAGAGGCCTGGCCTTCCAGGCAGTTCCTCATGCTCAGTAGTTTCCTCTCTACAAAGGTCCTCCTGGGATCTGGATCTAAAGGCTTAGAAGCCGGGAACCGGGAGATGAGGTGTTGCTGGCTTAAAAAAAAAGCAGACTGGTGACCACTGGCTACTCTTCCTGTCCAGCCCGGGGCCTGCCCCTCCTCTGACAGCACAGCCCAGCATGGGAGGCGGGGGGGGGGGGGGGGGGGGGGGGGGGGGGGGGGGGATACCTATGGGAGGGAATCTGGAGGGACCACCCCTGCTCCTGTCCCTGGACACAGGATTGGCTCAAAGATATGCTCATTACCTAAGCTCAGCCAATCAGAGCCCTTCCCAGAGTTTCCCGCCACAGTTTTCAGGAGGTCTCAATACTTGCTCTTCACCTGGAGAGCAATGGAGAGAGAAACTGAAGTCTGGTGACGTCACTTGGGCTCGAGGATCAGCAATGCCTAAAGATATATCTGCCCTTGAGCTTCTCGGTTTTGAGCTAATACATTCCTTTTTCTGCTTACAGAGTAGGGTTTCTGTCACTTATAACTAAAAGAAATCTGTGAGAGTGAGGGGGCTTCTCACGAGGGCTCACGGTTGCCTGAAACTTGTGAGAATTCTGCCCTTCTCCTTTCCCCTCACTTTGGGGAGACGTTTGGGAAATATTTCCGTTCCCCACACACACCGCTGGGCAGGGAGGGTGGGTAAGGAGGTGTGAGGGTCTTAGAAGCCTCAGGCAGCTAAAGAAGGGTCAGTAAGCCAAGCTGTGTGCCCCCAGGAAGGGCCCTCTGTCTGTTCTGCGCTCGCTGCCCTTGTCCCCTGCCTGTCCCCCACCTCCTCGGCTGGTCATACCTTGTTTGGCCCTGAGGATCAGGGTTTGTGAGGTCCTGGGCAGTAAGTGATTAACATTCTCTCTTGAAGAGAAAGTGAGTCCTTGCCCCACCTCCACCCCACGCCTGAAACCCTTAGCAAGTCCCACAGGCTCCCTCAGTCCTGCCTGTCTGCCCTTGCGTGGTCCTGGGTGGGTCCTGCCTGGAGATGACAATTCACTGCCTGGTTCCTGCAGGTCCCACTTCCAGGAGCCTCTGGCCCCCAGTGGGGCACCCACTGAGCCTTGCTCTTTGTCAGGGCCTGTGCTGGGTGCCAGGGGAACAGCAGTGAGCAGGACACAGGTAGCCAGAAGCTCCCAGACTAATGGGGGAACAGGCGCATAAAGAAGAAATGACAATCACATGTGATAAGCACCCACTTCAGAAAGGGGAGCCAGAGAATGCTTCCTGGGGGATGGAGCCTCCATACAGGGCTGGCTTCACGGGTGTGTGACCTGTGTAGTCACTTACGAGAGTCCTATACTTGGCTTAATCCTCTGCTGTCACTGTTTTGAAATTCTTAATAACTTTTGAACAGGGACCCAGCATTGTCAGTTTATACTGGGCCCCACCAATTTTGCAGCCAGTCCTAGTCCTAGACCTAAGATGAGTGGGAGCTAGCCAGCCAGAGAGGAAAGGAGGAGGAAGGCACAGGGAGGGAGCAGGCAGTCCAAGTCCTATGGAATGCGTGTGCCTGCTCGGGCCGCTATGGCTGCTCCGAGGCGAATGGGGTTGTTGCGTGTTAATCATTACATCAGAATCCATGCAGCCTGAGACCCCTGAATGATCAGACAGGATGTATCCTGTCTGTGTGTGAGGACATGAGTCATGTCTCAAAATCATCAGGCCTGGGTGCAGATTTCTACTCCCCTACTTCCCTGGCTGTATGGCTTTGGATGATTCACTCAACCTCTCTGAGCTTCTGGTCCCACATCTGTAAAATGGACATGATACCTCACCCACAGGCTCATGTGGGTGAAAGTGCTTTGTAAGCACTGAGCTAGTATTTGTTCTACTCCCAGACAAGAGGAATGCAAAGTGAACAGCTTCTATAAGTGCAGGGGACAGCCAGCAGTCATCTAATCTCCTGACAACAGAGTACACCTTAGGAAGGGAACTATTAGGGAAAATATCTTGACGTGCTGCGTGGAGGAAGGTGAGATTCTGTAGACAAGGCTAAAAAGGAGACAGAGGAACAGTTCTGTTAGAAAGGACTAGAAATTTGGAAGTGGAAGGAGAGAGAACAGTGAGAAAGGAGGGGGCAATGTTCAAGTAGCATGGCAGTGCAGCCAAAGGACTTTCGAGAACAGAGATGTCAAACATTTGATTTTAAGCCATTTGTGTTGCTATGAAGTAAACCCTCTTCTTCCCTCCACTTCACACCCTCCCACAAAATGTCCCTAAACCTTCAGGAACATTTACTATACAAGCAAAGTCTTGTGGGTTTTGGTGAAAATGAAAGAAAGGGATAAATTCCATGCTTAGGTGGAGGCCACAGTGGGGATAAAAGAAGAAGCAACCACAAGGTGCAGAGGAGAAAATATGCTCCCTGCACAAGCAGGGACAAGGAGCCAGAGGGGACCATGAGCGCATAAGCTCCCCGGAAACTCACAGAAGCATTGAGAAGGCACTGGCCTCTTCCAGCGCCAGGCACGGGAGGAATGGGAAGTTTGGATTAACCCCCTGTAGATCTCACCACGCATCGTCACTGTTGCTGACATCTAGGTTACCTAAGTAACGGGAAACATTTTATCCTCTAGATCCTTAACTCTCAAAGATCCTGAATGCAAAGGTAGAAACACTAGAAAGCAAGACCAGTAACACCGTGGTCATCAGGATCACAAAATAAAAGTCCACACTCTTAAAGCTTTGGAGGGGGTTGACATAAGAAGCTGTCAGCCCGCAGGCTCTGGTGGTGTTGAAGGGCTGTTAGCTCGGCCGTCTGCTCTTGAGGTCATGGCTGTCTCTCTCTCTGGTCTGCCACGCCTGTAACTGGAGAGTCCTGGCAGTCATGGGAGTTAGGGCTCTGTGCCAAGAGGAAATACGTGTGATTTCCCTCCATCCGAATTCCAATGCAAAAAGCCCAGGCAATGTTTCTAGAACTGAAAACCACAGGGACACCAGAGGGTGTTGACTTAAACTGTTTTTATAAGAAAGTTACTTAAATATGTCAAACTAGATAAAAATTCATGCTTACATTCCTCATACAAAAGCCAAACAAATTTATAAGTTAAATGCAAACAAAATGACAAAACCAATAAAAAACATATTAACAACATTGATTTAATGGTTTTGCTGAAAAGGAGTTTGCAGCTCCGACACACGCACAGCACCCTCTGCTCCCGGGCACGTTCCTCTGATTTGGGCCTGCCTGGTGTGATGACTCAATTATCACACCGCTTTTCTTTATTTAAACCACGGGGAACACTTCAGTTACTCAGCACGCCGTGGGATCATTCGGCCTTCACTCAGTTCTAACACACCACTTCTCTACTACATCCACCTTTGTTTTCTCTCCCGAGCTGGTGACAGTCATGGAGCCACCCAGATAAGACACACAAATCGGATGGTGATTGAGAGCCAGTGCTCATTAAGCACCAGCGAAGTGCTTCACAGGCATGATCTCATGTGGATCTCACAGGGACCCCAGAGCAGGAACGATTACTGCCACCCTTTTGCAGCTAAAGACCCTCAGACACAGAGTGGGAGTGCCGTCCGGGGTCAGACCGCAGGATGCAGGCTGGGAATTTGAACAAGGGCAGCCCAGAACACCCCTCTTTACTACGTCCTTAAACTGCATCGTCAGAGGTAGCTAGATTTAGATGACCCAGAATATGCCTATCTAATTTGTTTTAGATTATCTTGAAATGAAAACGCAATCTTTTTTAATTTCATAGGTTTGCACACCTCTGAGATTCATCCACGGCATTCCCTGGGCTCTAAACCGCAGTCTGAGCACCTCTGGCCGGGGAATGTGAGCAGGGAGAAGCAAGATAGAAGATGCTCACGCTTCTGGCAGCCCTGGATATGGTATCCACTGCTTAGATAGGACCAGGCTGGCAAAAACTGGGAAATACCCAAATGCTATCAACAGTAGAACAGAAAAAAAATCTGATATAGTGTATTCACAGAGCAGAATATTATGTAGCAGCAAGAATGGAAAAAAATTACAACTATGAAGGAATCTAAAAAATGCGCAGAGGGCCAGCTCCGTGGCTTAGCGGTTAGGTTCGTGCGCTCTGCTACTGGCGGCCCGGGTTCGGATCCCGGGCACGCACCAACACACCACTTCTCCGGCCATGCTGAGGCCGTGTCCCACATACAGCAACTAGAGGAATGTGCAACTATGACATGCAGCTATCTACTGGGGCTTTGGGGGAAAAAAATAAATAAATAAAAATTAAAAAAAAAATTTTTTTAAACACGCAGAGTGAAAGAAGCCAGACACAAAAGAGGACATACTGTAAGATTCCATTGGTATAAAGTTCAAAAACTAATCTATTAGACATCAGAATAGTGGTGACCATTGGTGGGGATGGGTGGTGGGGAGATGGTGTGAGGAGGGCTCCTGGGTGCTGGTAATGTTCTGCTTCTTGATCGGAGCACTGGTTACAGGGCTGTGTTCACTTCATGAAAACTCACACTTATGATGTGTGATTTTATATATATTGATAGATACATACACATATACATCTATTCACACACACATATTTAATCACACATCATAAGTATATACCTCAATAAAATATGCCTTTTCCTTGACAGGAAAAAAAATTAATGTAGAGTCTGTGAAGATTCTGCAGCCTACAGACAACAGCACACAACAAGCTAAGACTGAACATACTTGGGGGAAAGATTTCATGCAGGAAAGAGAGGTAAATGTCAAACCTCATCTGCTCTATAGTCTCAAGAAAAACTAGTAAAACCTGGTTCTACGAGACGAGAGATTATAGATAAATTGACGAGACAATGGGCTGAGACGAAAAGGAGAAAAGGTAGGAAGAGAAGGAAGGAGGAGGGAGGGAGGGAAAACTCTGGGCTCAAAGTAGTGTCAGAAGCTCACGCATTAACTCCTCCCCTCTCCCCATTTCTTGCTGCAGTGGCCCACCCAATGGGGAGAAATCCATGTGATAATTCTACCTGGACCATTTCTGGAAACTGGAGTAAGTGTCTCGCGCACACTCCTAAAAGCTCAAGCAGTTTCCTCTGTGTGGGAGAGTGGAGGAGGAGAGCAATACGGGCCGCCCTCTCCCCTGTGCGTGGAGAAGGCCACTTGGGAGTAAATTCTAACTCAGTAGTGGGAAAACCCAGTGGAATATTACCAGCATTTCTGAATTTGGTTTTGGAGCCTCTATTCTGAGTTCAAAGGACCACCAGATGTGAGGCTGTTATCTCAATGTGGGGCCTGCAGAGAGTCGTGATTTCTGCAGAGCAGACCCTACAACCACCCACCTCCAACTCACTAGTCACCCCCGACCCTGTACACACAGCCTGAAGGTGGGGGTGGGGGGTGTTTCATCAAAGAAGAGGCAAGAGAGTGTAGAGTTCATGGAGCAGCAGCCCCCACTTTCCCACCCCCTGGGGAGCAGGTGGGTATCAGACAAGTCCTCCTCTCCCTGAGATTGGGGGTATCCAAAGTATTCCTACATACCCTCTCCCCTTTGCCAAGTAAGGGACTGGCAACACCTTTTATGTGAAAACTTCAGAACCAGTGGACTGCCCAATGCCCAGGGCTGATGCTGCTGGGGTGTGGAGAAATGAGCCAGAGAAAGATGGCCCTGCTGAGGAGAGGAGGGGGGCCCAGGGAGGCCAGTAGCATTCCCACAGAGCAGCTTGGCAGGAGAAGTGAGTTTCCCATGAGTTGAGTGGACACTGAGGAAGGTTGTGGGGGTTTCAGCCATCTTAAGAGAGCTGAGGGTGGTCCACCTGTGGGGCCGGCTGAGGAGGAACAGGGAGGCTTCCAGAGTAGGCTTCTATATCTCCTTGCTGTTCTCAGAGCATCCTGAGGTCCCAGGTTAAACGTGAATGCAACATCTGTAAGAATCCCATCTTCATCTTCAATGAAACTCCTTCCGCAGTAAAACCCTTCACTTTTCCACATGGCTTTGCAGAAGTGAGATCTTTCCTTTCCCCATCCTTTGATCTCCCCATGTTATATGTCAAAGCGGGGAGATATGACCTGGCAGGACAGGTGTCCCCATTTGCTTAGCCTCTTGGAGACGACAGTTACGAGGTGTCTGCATGTGTTTGCCCTGCAGTCATACCTCCCATCTGGTCATGAGGTTTCTGAAGGAGCAGCTCTGGAGGAGGGGGAACTGGATAGTGACAAGCCTAGAAACAATGTCCTGGGACGTGGTTAAAGGAAGCCTTGGGGGCAGAGGGAAAGCACAGCACAACAGCTAT
Organism: Diceros bicornis minor; assembly: GCF_020826845.1. Classification (NCBI taxonomy): domain Eukaryota; kingdom Metazoa; phylum Chordata; class Mammalia; order Perissodactyla; family Rhinocerotidae; genus Diceros; species Diceros bicornis. The sequence continues at coordinate 8,453,903 of NC_080767.1, read as the reverse complement.
TACCTCCTATGGGAGGCCCTCATATATAAAATGTGTTGTCCTATTCCTCGTTTCTCCAAAGGGACAAAGGAGGACAAACTGCAGCAAATTCCAAGGGGACAGTTGACTCAGCAAACATAACAGTTTACATAATGGAATGGAGAGCCTCATGGGGAAGTGGCCTCCCGTCTCTGGAAGGGTTCAAATAGGGAGGCTGGAGAGAGAATTCCTACACTGAGTGAGGAGTTGGAATGGATAAGCCCAAAGACCCTTGTTTCTGGGGTTGCAAACTGATGAGTGCATGTCATATGAGGCAAATAGATGTGTTTGCTTCTGTTAAAGGCAGCCCCTGGGGTATGTGTGGACTGGTGGATCATGAAGCCATATCACCTCTTCAGAACAAGGGCCATTTTACATTTTTAAAGGAACAGTATTCCTCATTGAAGGAACATTACTATCTAGTTGACTCCCATTTAGAAGAGCTCAGAGCCTCCTGTTACTTAATGAAACCAGCAATAAACAGAAAAACCATCTTGTCTGCTAGTCTGGAATAAAAATAAGAGAGTTTGGACAATAACCTGTATCAAATGAATGTTGGGAGGTCCCTACTAGCTCAAAGAACCTTTGATTCCTGGAACTCATACTAATATTAGTAGCTAACACTTATTAAATGCTTTCTGTGGGCCAGACACCATGTAAGCACTTTACGTGGCTTAGCTCACAGAGTCATGTAAAAGCATTATGGGATAGGTGGTATTATGGTTATCTTCAGTGAGACAGATGAAGAAAGTCAGGCACAGAGAGGTTGAATAACTTGTCCAAGGTCACACATCTAGTGATGATAGAGCCAGACAAACTCCAGAGACACTAGAGAAGAAGTGATGAGGGTACCACCGAGATTTGATGCTTCGTTTCCCTCTGGAATTTCCTCTCCCTACCCTTTAAATGATGTTGCTATACTTCTTGCCAGGCATACCAAGAAGGTAAAACACAGGAGTCTAGTTTTTCATTTCCCTGGTTTATAAATTTGTAAAAATTAAACTAAAAATATTTCCCCATTTGATTCTTTAAAATGTAAAATATTAAAAAAACAAGTTTTGGGGGGCCGGCCCGGTGGCACAAGCAGTTAAGTGTGCGCACTCTGCTGCGGCCTGGGGTTCACCGGTTTGGATCCCAGGCACGCACCGACCCACCGCATAGCAAGCCATGCTGTGGCGGCATCCATATAAAGTGGAGGAAGATGAGCACAGATGTTAGCCCAGGGCCAGTCTTCCTCAGCAAAAACAGAGGAGGATTGGCAGATGTTAGCTCAAGGCTGATCTACCTCACAGGAAAAAAAAAAGCAAGTTTCGGGGCTGGCCCAGTGGCGTAGTAGTTAAGTTAGCAGGCTCTGCTTTGGAGGCCCAGGGTTTGCGGGTTCAGATCCCAGGTGTGGACTTAGGCACTACTTATCAAGCCATGCTGTGGCAGCGTCCCACATGCAAAATAGAGGAAGATTGGCACAGATGTTAGCTCAGGGCCAATCTTACTCACCAAAGTAAAAAAAAAGCAAGTTTCTCTGAAACTAAAGTTCCTTTTGCAGAATCCGGTTCACATTCAGAATTTGAAATGGAATATGAAATAGAACAGTGTTCAGTGTCTGCACTGTCAGGTCAGTCCTTTCAAGATTCTATAACTAAATGCTGTGAAACACGTTCTTGACGTGTGGAACTGGATTTCCATCATGTTCAGTGGTGCAAAATTTGACTGCTAGGGGGGACTGCATTACGATGATCCTGCCAGGCAGCTGGAGACCCTATTTTGACCTCTGAGATTATGTTATATTATGAAGTATACATGCAAAACTAAGCATTTTTTCTGTTTCCCTAATTCAATATTTTATAAGAAAACTGCCAATGAGAATCCTGTTTGAAAATGACTTATGGGTTTAAATGAACCTAATAACCTTAAAAATTATGTATTTGAGGGGCCAGCCCAGTGGTATAGTGATTAAGTTTGCATGCTCTGCTTTGGCGGCCTGGGGTTCGCAGGAAAAAAAAAATAGGTATTTGAAAATCATATGTGTCAAATAAACGTGAATTCTTTGGGCTTATTATCAATTGAAAATGATATTACTCAAAAATAGGTATGTTAGAAAGTATATGATGATGTTTTGCTGACCAGAACGCCTAAAAATTTTTAAACATATTTTTGATAAGACTGTACTCCTTCCTTAATAAGAGAACTAAAATTATCCCATAATAAGAGAAGGAAAACATTGGACATGGAAGACAACTCCAAGTAACTTAAAGCGTAGTGTTCCTTAGTGCATGTAATAAACCCTTATATTGAACACAAATACATGATTTTGTTGATAGAAAATGTGTTTCTCTAGCCTTCACTGAAAAAATGGGTTGAAGGAATGCGGAAGACGTATTGGTTTTAAGGATGTCACATTATTAACCTGCCTGTTTGGGATATGTTGTGAGGGGAGGGGGTATTGCCTGCTGCCTCTTTTAAGCCCTTTGACAGAAAAGCCTGGGAACACCCGGTACACCCAAGGGCAGTACACCAAAATGGCCACAAGGTGTCACTTTCTGATAACCTCTTGCTAACACTGTCCTCCCAGGGGAAGGAGGGGAGGGTGGAGTGGGAGGTTGACTATATTTCCATGTAATAACCAGAAGTGCATCCCTAAGGATGTTCACTAATAAATGCATCTAGATCAGCAGGGGTTTCCCTCTAATGTCCCTAAACCCGAAACTTACATCTTTTTCTTCCCTCTTCATTTTCTTTTCCTCTGGAGCAACCCTGAGCCTGTTGATATTAGTGCAGATTAGGGATACCAATGCGAAAATTTTCCATCATTACATTTTTGGTCGTCACAAACATTCAGTGGGATGTCTTGGGTAGGAATTATGATCCCTATATTACAGATGAGGAAACCAAAGCCCAGAAAGGTTGTAATCAGCCAATGAAAATTCCAAGGGCCAGGTTTCCTGACGCCCAGCACCCCACTGGGTACTGTACACCCTGCCCCTCCCCGGTCCCTCAGAGCGCAGGGGTTGGGAGCAGGGTTTGACTATTCTGCTTTTCAGAAATTGATGTAAAATATTTTATACGAAACTGTCTGATATAAATTTGTCTTTATTTATGTCTATAAAGTAAGGCTTCGGCGAGTCTTCACAGGCGCTCTAGGCCACTTTGGCTGGGTCTTGGATGGGTTTCTGAGGAAGCTCACTCTGTTGTTAGGAGTGTGTATTAGCTTGCTAGGGCTGCTGTAACAAAGTACAGACTGGGTGGCTTAAACAACAGAAATTTATTGCCTTACAATTCTGGAGGCTAGAAATCCAAGATCAAGGTGTGGGCAGGGCGGGTTTCTTCTGAGGCCTCTCTCCTTGGTTTGCAGATGGCCGTCCTTTCCCTGTGAACGTTGAAAGGGAAAAACGGTAACTTTATAGCCAAGAAATCTGGCAGAAACCACCTTAACCAACTGATCGAGGTTAACATCACCACGTGCTATCACGTACCCGGATATTACGTGATGAGAGGGGCGCTTCACCTCTGTGGTGGTCTCCCTGAAAACCCATGACCCCCGTCTAATCATGAGAATACACCAGACAAACCCAATAGAGAGTATTCTACAAAACAGCTGACCAGTACTCTTGCAAACTGTCAGAGTCACAAAAAACAAGGAGAAACTGAAATACGTCACAGTTCAGAGGAGACTAAGGAAACCTGACGAATGTGGAATCCTGGATTGGATCCTGGAACATTAGTGGAAAAACCTCTAGAATTTTTCAGGTAATTCATGTATTTGAAATTATTATATTTTTTTCAAATATCTATCATTACTTAGCTAGAAAACCTAGAACAACAAGGTATGGTATTTGTTTTATTAAGAGATTTTTAGTATCCAGAAATGGATGTTGAATTTGATCAAATACTTTTTTAGAAAATACTAAAATGCTCATATTTTTTGTACTACAGATGTAAATTTTTTTGTTATTAAAATATCCCTGCATCCCTAAAACACTCCCTTCTAGGTGTATATAATTCCTTGTAAAATGCTGGAATCGATTTGCAAATATTTTATTTAGGATTTTAGCATCTTAATGGTATAGGAATGGCCTGTCACTAGAAAGTAAGAAATACTTGTCTGTAAAAACGTTTGGGCCCAAGACTTCTTCTGAGTTGTTCTTTGACAACTCTTTATTTTATGGTTACCATTTTACGTTATCATTTTATTATTTATGGTACCATACCATTTTACCATTTATTTTATGGTTACCGTTTAACAGATTTTATTATATATACAGGTAGTACTTTGAAAACAATATTGGCAGTTTATATTTTCTGAGCAAAGTGGCCAGTATTTTCAAACTTATCAGCAAAGAGCTGTAATAGTATTCTTCAGCAAACTTTGTAATGGCCTTCTCATCCTAATGTTATATTCAGGTGTGCTTTCTACATTTTTATTTCCTGCCTAGATTTGCCAGAGACTCCTTTCATAGGTTTTTCCAAAGTATCTGCTGTTTTTTTGTGTGTGTGAGAGGAAGACCAGCCCTGAGCTAACATCCATGCTAATCCTCCTCTTTTTGCTGAGGAAGACCGGCTCTGAGCTAACATCTATTGCCAATCCTCCTCCTTTATTCCCCAAAGCCCCAGTAGATAGTTGTATGTCGTAGTTGCACATCCTTCTAGTTGCTGTATGTGGGACGCGGCCTCAGCATGGCCGGAGAAGCGGTGCGTCAGTGTGCCCCCGGGGTCCGAACCCAGGGCCACCAGTAGTGGAGCGCGCGCACTTGACCGCTAAGCCACGGGGCCGGCCCCCAAAGTATCTGCTCTTGAAGTTATTTATAAATTGTATGGATTTCCTGTTATCCAAGTAATTTTTTTCAGTTTTTATCTTTATTAATTCCTTCCTCCTGCTTGAGTCTTCTCCCCTCTCCTGCTAACATTTTGAGTTGAATACTTTTTTATTTTCTTGTTAAGCAATACAAGTATTTAAAGATATTAAATTTCCTCTGAGATCAACCTTGGCCACATGCCATAATAGCTGTTATTTGCTGAGTGATTGCTGTGTGGCAGATGCTGATGTAGGTGTTATGAGTATTTTCTAATCTTCTCTCCAAGCCTGTGAGGCAGGCATTATTATCACCATTTGATAGATGAGTGACTTGGAGCTCACTTAAATCACTTACCCAAGGTCACACAGTTAATAGTCATTGGCGCTAGAATTCTGATACTGGAGTCCATATGACACCAGTGACTAAGCTCTCAATGCTGAACTTTGATATGTACAGTTTTTATTGTCTTTCAGCCTCCCCCACCAAATAGTTTACATGGCAGCTTCTATTCCCCCTCTCACCCAAGGAAAGAGGAAATTTGTTGTTTTTGTTTCCAAGAGATTAGATTATTTGATTGACTTTTTTTGGTATTATTTTCAATTTTTCAGGTATTGTGGCCAAAGTACTTGCTGGCACAAAATTTTCTGGAAATCAAAATGTCTTTTTGGGGGCCAGCACAGTGGCGTAGTGGTTAAGTGCACCGCTCCACTGCTGGCAGCCCGGGTTCGGATCCTGGGCGTGCACCGATGCACCTCTTATCAGGCCATGGTGTGGCGGCATCCCATATAAAGTGGAGGAAGATGGGCACGGATGTTAGCCCAGGGCCAGTCTTCCTCAGCAAAAAGAGGAGGATTGGCATGGGTGCTAGCTCAAGGCTAATCTTCCTCACAAAAAAAATTGTCTTTTTGACATGGAACATAACATAAAAAGACTAAATAATCCCTACCTAATTAATATGTCAACTTTAAAATAAAACAGCCAGTTATTTTCCCAGCAATATGAGTTTATTCAGGAATAGCAAAGGAATTACAATTCTTCACGTGCAAACTACAGAGAACCACAGGCAAGTCCAGAGAAAAAAGGAGGAGCTCTTGCTTTCCTAGAGAAAAAGGGGAAGGTGGGAGGGGCTGTTCTACATGAAAGTTCATTGGAGGAGAGCAAGAGTTCAGGGTGGTGCTGGCTCCTCACTGGCTGAGCTATGGTGTTTTCCATTGGCTGGACTTGTTGCCTGGCAAGAAGAAAATCTTCCTATCTCCCACTGGGGTAGTAAAGTAGTAGCCACCCCCGTGTTGGAGATGCGGTCTCTTCCTATTTGGGATAAGTGAAGGTGAGTGGTAGGGCGTGAGAGCTCCCTCTACAGATCTTCCCGACTCCAATTTTAGTTGAGGTTTCCTTTATTAATTTTCACAAACTCAACCTTATAGCATTCTGATCTCTGTATCTTTGTTTGTTGTGGTTGTTTTCTAGCAAATTTTACAAAGGCTGAAAGTGATGTGTTAAAATCTCCCATTGCATTTGTAGTATTTCTGAGTTTTCAATGGTGTGAATTCTACAATATAATCTACCATCCTCTTTGTGGCTTACTGCCCTTTGCCTCGAGGTCTACTTTATTGAGTTTTAATTACAGCTAACATTTACTGAGCATTTACTCTGCCCCACACTCTGTGCTTCACACGTATTGCTTTATTTAATTACCAAAACAACTCTAGGGGTAGCAATAGGTGTGGATCCAGGTTTTGTGGGGATTGGAATTTATACAGTATTGAAGGCCTTCTTAGAAAAAATACAAAATTGGATACGAAAATGGATATTTATTTAGAATGAGAGAATAAATCATAACGAATTGAGAGATCTCTTCTGGCATTTGGGAGAAACGCTTCCAGGTAGCAACCTCGCCACCTGAAAAACTACAAATCCCAGCGGCCCCTGAAGGTGAGCTAAAGCTTCATTAGCTTCACGGTAAATCCCCCTCCAGAGGTAGGTTTTTTCCTTAGTTTCCTTAGTTCCTTAGTTTCCTTAGTTCCTCTTCTAGTTATAGAAGAGAAGACCGAGACTTAGGTTGAGTAAATCGCTCAAGATTGCAGCGTCGGGATCTGAAGATCATGCAGATAGACTGCAGAGTCGCGCTTTACCCACTGCCTCCCAGGACCATCACTGAGCATGCGGGAGGATTTTCTTAAGGATGGCAGGGGGAGAGACGGGGCTAGAAAGGGCTGGAGAGGAACAGTGAAGCCCCTAAAGAGGCAGACGGAAATGGGCTCCACAGCCCAAGTGGAGACATGCGCCTTAGACAGGAGGGAAGCGGAGAAACCTTCGGGCAAGAGGTAGGAGGCAGGAAGGTGAGCGAGTTAGTCAGGGCCTAGGTACACTTATTTATTTGTTTGTTTACAAATGTCCTGAGCCCAAGCCCGCCCCAGGCGTGCACTGGGCTCCCGCAGGCAGCGGGCCTGGGCGCCCCATCCTGTTAACGCGACCAGCCCGGAGGGAGGCGCGTGGGAGCCGGGACAGAGGCGGGGTGCCCGCGGTCGGCTGAGAGTTACGAGGGCGCTACCGAAACGCCGTGGGTAAAACGCGGGCGGGCAGGGCCCACGAGCCGCACGCGCCCCGAGCGGCGCCGGAAGTGGCGCCACCGAGCCCGGCGTCCTTCTCAGCCAATGGCCGCGCGATGCGCCGGCCGACGGTGATCCTCGTGGCACCTGGAGAGAAAAGGCGGGGGGCCCATAAGGCGCGAGAAGGGACCATCCTTCTGCGTTATTACGCAGGCTACCGGGGCAGTGTAGCCAGGGACAGGCGTCTCTTCTCGCTTCGCTCCCGCCGGCTAACCCAGCTCAGTGACACCACGCTTTCAAACCGAGGAGCGCCTCACGCCCGGAGTTGCCCTCAGTAAAGATGGCAAACAGGCGGGGAGCTGGGGGGAGGGAGCCGAAAGTAGGCGGGTGGGAGGAGCCTGCGGGGGCGTGTCGAGGGCGTGGCCCGGCTGTCGAGAGGCCGGGAGGGGCGTGGCCAGACTCCCCTGCAGACTTTTGGGTCAATGAGGCGTACAGAGGCCAGCGAGCGGAGTCCCTCCGTGGTCTGCCGGAGGCGGGTCACCACTCGCTCGACCCCGCCCAGATAGCTCCTTCTTGGAGGTACCCCCTGATCTCCGAGATTTAGCCAGAGTTGGGCTGCCGGCCTCAGTCCCTCGGCGGTCCCTGGCGGCGATGGAGGGCGCCCAGGAGAGTCCCGCGGAGTCGAGCCCCCCCGCCCCCGGGTCTGAGGAACCCGCCGGCTCGGCCAGGAGCCCCGAGGTGTTGCCTCCCGAGGAGTCGGAGGCCTGCGCCCGGCCCCTGGAGATGGCCCCCAAGAAACTTTGTGGATATTTGAGTAAGTTTGGGGGCAAAGGGCCCATCCGGGGCTGGAAATCCCGCTGGTTCTTCTACGACGAGAGGAAATGTCACCTGTATTACTCGCGGACCGCGCAGGATGCCAATCCCCTGGACAGCATCGACCTCTCTAGTGCGGTCTTTGACTGCAAGGCGGACGCCGAGGAGGGGACTTTCGAAATCAAGACTCCCAGCCGGATTTTCACCCTGAAGGTAAATGGAGCGGTTTTTTCCTTTTCAGCCGGGCTGAGTTCTCAGGGCACGGCCGGGCGCGGCTGGGTGGTCACAGTAAATTTATAGGAACAATGATCACCGACCCGGATCACCCCAATGAACCCTGGGTGCCCGGGATTTTGTGCTTTCCAAAGCGCGTTCACACCCATTTCCCCGTTGGGTTCCTATGACAAACACGGGGATGGTGGACTCATATTACTACGGATCAAGAAACTGAGACATAGAGAAAGGAAGTGACTGCCCGAGGTCGCGCGTCTTGAGAGTGCAGAAGCCCGTGCTTGGAGTCCGATAGGCTTTCTACCTCCTAGCACTGCATCGAAACTTTTACTTTTGGGTGTGCGTAACAATGCAGTTACCTTCACTTTCTTACTTGGGGCTAAAGTATAGTCAAGATATGAGTTTTATAATCCTCTCTTAAGGCCGGGATTCTGAATCACTTTTCTTCTGTTTTGGCCAAGGTGGGGGAATGCTGAGGAAATGCTGGCAGGGATTGGAAGATAAGCACTTTGGTTTCACTGATCAGCCTAGATTGTTCGTCCAGGCATGCCTAAATCTGTTTGCCCGTCAGTGGGTTTTGTTTTGTCTTCATGTTTAACTGAGAAAGCCTGAAACAGTGGAAAGGCCGTCTGCTTTGAAATCAGGCTGGCTTGGATTCAAATTCTACATCAGCTACTTACTAGCTGTGTGACTCTGGGCAAGTTACTTAACCTCTCAGAATCTAGGTAGTTTGTGAGATTTAAAATAAGGTGTGTAAGCATCTGGCACATCATAAGCACCTCCAAATTGTTTAATTAATCCCGGCACTGTAGAATACAGCCTGGCACCTAGTGGCTCAATAAATGTTTGTTGAATGAACACATGGTTATGGAACCAAGGTCAGAATGTTCATGTCAAGAAGAGGTGCTCCAGAACTTAATTGGAAAGACAGATCTGGGCTAAGAGTTCTGGGATTCACACTCATCAGAGAAGAGGGTGCCAGGAGGCAGCCTCCCCCCATCCCTACCTCCAGCCAATTTGGCGTCTGTTGAGACCCCTAGGTGGAGCCCACAGCTTCAGTTCCCCTTTATTGGCTGGGCCTGGCTGGTGGCCAGGGGGACCAGCTACAATAATGCAAACCAGGAATTCCAGGTCAGGCAAGGCAGGCATTTGAGAGTTCACGTGGTTTACGGGTCATGTGTCTCCTCCCACAGGTTGAATGCTGTCTACAGGTTCTCCCACACACGTCCTTTACTATTCCGTTGGTCTGGGGGTGTGCCTTGCTCTGTGCTAGCCAGGCACAGGGTGTGGACCCAGGTCAGACCTGCTGCCTGGTGCTCAAACAGCCTAAGGTCTGGTGAGGGAGACTGACAGGGAGACGGGTCCACAGTAAAATGTTCTACAGACACTGTGATAAATCTGTACCAGGAAAATGTGGTGATGGGGGTTGGGGGCTAGGGGTGGGTGTCAGCGGTCAGCTCCACTGAGTGGGAGGAGCCATCCAGAAAGGGCATCATGGAGGAGGGGACGACACTTGAGGCTTGAAAGAGGAAATAGGTTTTCTACAAGCAGACAGGAGGGAGAAGGATATTCCAGGCCAAGAGAGCCCCGGAGCAAAGATAGGAAGACAGGAGACAGCCTGAGTGTCCGGGCAGGTCACAGGAACCTGGGGTACAGAGGGGCCTGAAAGTTGGGGTGGGAGAGCAGCGACCTGAGGCTGGGGCATTTGTGAGTTAGGCCAGGGAGCCTGGACTTTGTCCTGTGGGCTGTGGGAAATTGTCAAAGAGCTTTCAGCAAGGCAGCACCGTGAGATTCGAATGTTTAGAAAGCTCAGTCTGGCTCTTGGGTAGAGAACAAATTAGGAGAACGCAAGGCTGGTGATCAGGGAGTTCATCGGAGGGGATCAGGAGAGAATGATGGCTAAGCCAGAGCTGTGACAGTGGGGAGGGGGACAGGTGGGGGTGGCTAGGGATATGAGGGAGGAGTTGGGATGGTTTGTGTAACTGGCTGACTGGTTGGCCCAGTCACTGACAGGAGGGAACCCAGGATGGGGACACCACATGACATCCAGGTATATGTCCCCCTCAGTAGACTCTTACGTTCCAAGAGGATAGGGGCCATGTGTGTTTGCTGTCCACAGCATATCCAGTGCCCGCCACAGTCCCTGACACGTAGCGTAGGTGCTCAGTATCCACTTATCTAATGAATTAATAAGATGGGGTATTTGGGTGGGGGCTGGAGCTTGTCAGCACAAGGTCATGGTGAAGCCCTGGCAGGGGCTGAGGTCTCTCAGGGAAAGTGTTTAGAGAGAGAAGACTGGTGGGCATCATTTTATCTTATTTGATACCCCGTGATGGGCCGAGGGCCTCTTTGGTGGAGCCCTCTGGCCTCGTGGGCGCCTCACCTGTGGGCGTCTTGAGAGGGGGTGCTTGCCCTGGTTGCCCGGGGCCTGCTGCTGTCCTCACATGACCTTGACTGTGGGCAGCTCTGTGAGGCCCACCTCCCACTCCAGGCAAGCTGCCCGGCTTCTGCAACCCAACTGATCCCAGGCCTTCTCTATGTAAGTGACAATTTCCTGGCCATAAATTACAACAGAGCTCTGGTCTAGAAGTGGGAGACTCGGGTTCTGGGACCAGCTCTACCACCACCTGCCTGGGCAACTTCAGAGCCTTAGTTTCTCCATCTGTGGAAGGGGCTGGTCACTCCTGCCCTGCCTCCTTCCTGGAGGATCTGGCAACATAATGGGTGTGAGAGTAGGTATTTAGACCGTTGAGTGCTGGTTAACTAATGACCAGCATCAGCCGTTACCTCATTTGCGGGGCCTGGAGGGTGCCATTATGTTGTTGTAGTGTGCATATGGCTTCCCAGTCCCCAGTCATAGCCATAATTTCAGTGCATCCCCAAAACAGGAGGGATTCTCCCCAGTCCACAGAAAGTCAGCTAAGACATTGAGATGTTGCACAGGGAGTTAGTGATGGTACCAGGGTCCCACCCAGGTCAGAATGTTGAAGCTCGTTCCCTCTCTCTTAGCATCTCCAGATTCCTTTCTCCAGCGAGCACGTTTTGAGCACCACTCTGTCAGGTCCTGTGCTGGGCACTGTCCTTCCCTGACCTCAGTTCATCCTCATGACTGACTGCCCTGTGAAATGAGTGCTGTCATCACCATAGGACAGACGAGGAAACAGAGGCCCAGGAAGGTCAAGGACCCTCTGAGTGGGAGCCCAGAGCCTGATGATCTTCTGTAGCCAAGAAGCCTGTGGTATCTCAAAGGTGGGCCCATCCACAGTGACAGTTTTTTCTGGGAAGGACAGAGTCACCAAGCCTCCGCATCCAACACCCAGTGCCACCGTGCGGGCACAGGGCCTTGCCAACTAACCCTTGTGCTTCTCAGGCTGCCACCAAGCAAGTGATGCTGTACTGGCTGCAGCAGCTGCAGATGAAGCGCTGGGAGTTCCACAACAGCCCGCCTGCGCCTCCTGCCGCCCCTGACGCTGCCCCGGCTGGGCATGGGCCCGCCCTGCGCCTCGAGCTAGGTACCCAATGGGCTCCCTCCTGCCCACACGCCTGGGGCTCTTGGTCACCAAGCCTTTACCCTCCTGTTGGGAGTGAGTGGGAGGGACCCTCTGCTGAAGAAGCAGAGAGCCAGGGCTGGGACTGAGGATCAGCTAGGGCAGCAGGATAGCATCAAGGGCAAGAGTATGGGCTCTGAGGCCAGGCTGCCTGGTTCCAATCCTAATCCTCTGTGGTCTTAGCCAAGTTGCTTAACCTTTCTGAGCTTCTGTTTCCCTCTCTGTAAAATGATACCTAATTATACCCACTTCTTAGGGCTGTTATGAGGAGTAAATGAATCCATACACTTTAAGTGGTTGGAACAATGCCTGCACATGATCAGCGCTCAATAAAGGTCAGCTGCTATTATGGGACGGTCTCAAGAAATGAAACTTTCGTGGAGTTGCTGTGAGGAAGGTTAATGAGAAGTTGAGGTTCTTTTTCTTGCCTCTTACACAAATGCTTTTGTGCTGTAAGTTGGGTAGATGAGTGAGTTCATCCCTGGTGTTCCCATGAGGCAGGATCCTCCCCCCACGTGGCCCACAATTGAAGTTTCTTGATCCTGCATCCTAGAACATCCCAGCATGGAGGAGTCCCACAGATCATGCCCTCCCACCCCCATCCCACAGCCAGGAGTGTGACTGGCAGGTTTTAGTCTCCGGACAGACCACCCACAGCTTCCCCTGCAAGAGCCTGGAGAGTGAGGTCCCAGCACAAAGCCAAGCGGCTAGGATGCCTCATCCTCACTTGATGGGGAAGCTGGATGGCTGGGGGCAAGACTTGTGGCCAAGTGCCTCCTAGAACCCTGTACCCGGCTGTTTTTTTTTTGTGTGTGTGTGAGGAGATCAGCCCTGTGCTAACATCTGCCAATCCTCCTCTTTTTCTGCTGAGGAAGACTGGCCCTGGGCTAACATCCATGCCCATCTTCCTCCACTTTATATGGGACGCCGCCACAGCATGGCTTGCCAAGCAGTGCGTCGGTGCGCGCCCGGGATCCGAACTGGCGAACCTCAGGCCGCTGCAGCGGAACGCGCGCACTTAACTGCTTGTGCCACCGGGCCAGCCCCATACCCGGCTGTTTTAACATGTCCCAAACTGAGCTCACCTGCCCTTGACCCTCCTCCTCCCCCAGTTTCCCTTCGTCAGTAAATACCCCCTGTTTACCCAGTTGCCCCAGTAACCAGGAGCCCCCCTCGCCTCTTCCTGGTCTCAGTTAGCCAGTCCAGTCCGTCACCAGTGCTGGCCACGTGGGCCCGCTGGCCTGCACGTCAGACCCGGGTACCCCTCAGCGCTGTTGCCCTGGGTCAGGCCTCAACTCTTAGCTGGAAAATCACAGCAGCCTCTTCTCCAGTGTCCCCGTGTCCCAGCCTGCCACCTTGGACCCATCATCCTCACTGCAGCCAGAGTGAGCTTTCTAAAATGAAAGCCTGAGCCCCACCGCCTCCACGGCCGCCTGCCACGTCCCAGTCCCAGTCCCAGCGTTTCAGCCCAGTGCTCAGGCTCGTCCTCCTCGTCTCCCCTCTGCCTGCTCCCCCGGCGCCCACCTCCTGCTTTACGCTTCGGCAGCACCAGGGGCATCTGGTCTCTTTTCTGCCTGGCAAGTTCCTGCGTCTTCTCTGGCCAAGCGGTGGTGTCACCTCCTCCTCTTGCCAACCTCCTCTGAGAAGCCTTCTGGAACTTTGCCAACTGGGCTTTGTATGAGCCCTCAACAGTTTTTTCAGACGGTTCTAACGAGGCCTGTCACATTGTGTTCTAATTACAGTGTCCTTGTGAGTCTCTGCCCACTCGCCCTCAAGGGTGAGGGCCATGTCTTTGTCCCCAGTACCTGCTGCCCTCCCTGGCACATGGGATATTTGTTGAGTGAATGTGTGAGTGAGCATTGAATTTTATAACTAAAGGAGGAAAAGAATGTAAAGCCCTCAGCATAATGCCAGGCACGTATAAGTCCTCAATGCATGGTGGCTGTCCTGACAATGTTGTTATTATATGTACACAGGTACACTAGTACTATTATAATTGTTCCTTTTTATTGTTAATAATAATCATTAGTAATTTCTTCAGAGAACTTTCTGGGTGTTTTTTCCTTGTGAGGGCTTTCTTTGGGGAAGGGTTTGTTTGCTTTTGCTTCTGCACTTCTACTCCACCCCCGACTCCCCATCTGCCAGAGAGCCACACAGCCCTGGCTGTGCGGAAGGCTGCTGCGGGCTGAGCTGACACAGTTGCCAGAGGAGATCAGCCTCGGGCTAGAAGCAACAAGAAGCTCTCCCTGCACTGAAGTTGGAAGAACCAGGTTATCGAAAGAATGGCTTTGGGATCCCACAGGTTCTTCTGCTGTGCTGACCCCTTTCCATTCTTGAACTCTGTGGCTTCAGTTCCGCACGCTCGGCGGGGTCTTCTGGGCCAGCCCCTGCTGTGGACCTGGGGGGAGGGGAGCAGTGGCCATAATGACCAGGGTGCCAGTCTCCCCAGGAGGACGCTGGTGGGAGACGCAGGAAGCAGGGACACTGGCTTCTCTGAAGCCTTTCCTGTCCCGCAGCAAGCCTTCACCCTGCTGGACCCAGGGCCCCTGCGAAACCTTCCCCAAGCCTGCCTGAAAGGACATTTCTGGAGTCTTGTGCAAGCTGGCAGGCCCTGGATTAGCTGCCTGGAGCAGGTTGCCCCACCTCTCCAGTCTCCACCCTTCCTGGGAGGAAGCGGGGGCCTGCTCCCAGGGTGGTGAAAACCAACAGACTCGCAGCTGACTTTGAGTCACAGACGCCTCGTCTTGTACCAAGTGTCTTATTACTGCCCTTGAGCAACCTGCAGGCATGTTCTCTACAGCTTTTAAGTGTTCACACCTTTATTTTATACTTTACCTAAATATTAGTCTCCACAAGAACCAAGAAAGATCAAGGGGAAGCCAAGAGACTTATAATAGCAATAATATGTTGCTGGAGTAGGACACAATTTACGAAGCACTTTTATAAATGTATATCATCCTAAAAATATGCATACCACCTCCTGACACTGTCCTGACGCCTTCCATGATTCGTCTGTCTAATCCACACAGTGAATTATGAGGTGGTTACTGTTGTTCCCATCTTACAGAAGAGGAGACTGGGCTCACAGAGGTGAAGGGGCCTGTCCAAGGTCACGCAGCAAGAAAACGTTGGCACTGAAATTTGACCCCTAGTCTGCAGACTCACAGCCCCTCCTCAGGCTGGGGCGATGACTGACCGGGTGTCCAGGGCCCTCTGGGAAGCAGTGACCTGCTGGCCCAGGCCCCTTTTCTTGGGCGATGACTTCTTCCTGCTGGTGAGGGGGCAGCCTCTAGGGCTCAGGCAAAAGGAGCATTACAAGTAAATGCTGAAAATTCTTTGTGTGGTCCCCTCGCTGACGGCGTTTCTCCAGGCTGGACAGGGGCCCAGAGGCCCCAGACCAGAGCCCTGGGCCATCAGTTCCACTTCCTACAGAAAGTGCTCCCTCACTGTGGTGTCACTGTCGTGTGCCACGCCCCCCCGCCCCCCTGCACTGGGAGTTCGTGCAGTGCTGGGACACCCCTTTGCACTGGGAGTTCGTACAGTGCTGGGCAGCCCCTCTCTTCTGGGAACTGTCTGCTTGTCAGAAAGGCTGCTGTGATAAGCCACATGTTTTGGTGGACAAGCGAGGAACTGCATTTGAGTTCATGGCTGTGCTACCAGCTGTGTGACCTTGGCCACGAAACTCACCTCTGAGCTGCTGTTTCCTCTGGTGGATGCAGCCAGTGGTGACATTTACCACTAAGACTTATTTCTGTGTGGCCTCAGAGTAGATCTACGGCCACAGGTGGAAGTCAAAGAAAACAGATATTGGCAGTTAGGGAGGTACTTGCTAAGACATTAAAATCTTAAGACAAATTGTAATTTTTTTGTTTATTCTGAGTGAGGGAGAGTAAAGATGGTTAAAGTATTGATAAATGAGAAAACCTTAATTATTTTGAATCAGCTCAAAGTCTGCACCAAAGATGACTTTTGAAATATGCTAGTGCACAGTATGGGGCTTTATGGTTTTCTAAGTATTTTCTCCTACCTTAACTCTGAAGGAGACAGGGTAGAGAGTATTCTTCCTGTTTTAAAAATATGGAACCTGAGGCCGGAAGACGAAGAGTGATTCCCAGCCAGGTCACAGCGCCTTCCCACCGGAAACATGGCTTGGCTTCACGTCTTCCACCGGCTACACCAGACGTAGTGTAGCCATTTCTAGTCAGCCAGCTTCCTTCCTGCTCCTGCTGAAACCCCCAGGGGGCTCTGTGGTTCCAGCCAGATGAGATCCTGTTATCCACCCCCTCTCGTTTGTTCTTTCCAGCCCTGTCTCCTCTCCGTCCCTCCCAGCATCCTCAGCTCTGGGTCTGGAACCCCTTGCTGCTGCCTGTCCTTCACACACAGCAGGATCCTCCCTCACCCCTTCTGCAGGTCCACATCATCTCCAGCCCTCCAGGCCCAGCTCCAGTGCCCTTCCTACAGGAAGTCTTCCCTGACTTCAGTTGGAAGGACTCTGTCTCCACCTCCCAGACCTCCCCCGCACATTATCTGGCCTGTCCTCCAGCTTCCACCCACTTGGTCTTCTGAAGGGTGCCCTTCTCCCCTGCTCCTATGCTTGGAGCTTCCTGCGCCTTTGATTACATCACTTTCTCCAGTCCCACCGTAAACGTCAGGGGAGAGGCCCAGACTGTTTGGTAAGAAAGTGAATTGAAGGAAGGAACTCAAAAGAATGACGCTTGGTTTTCTAAGTGCTGGCCAGCCTGCTGGATCTGAAAGAGCCTAGTTTTTGTGGTTAGTGCCGAGTCAATTCCCACTCCTAGCAACCCTGTGGACAGCAGAGCGGAACGCTGCCCGGTCTTTTTTGCCCCATCCTCTCACCTTCCTGCACTGTATCAGACGGTGCTCTGCTGCTATTCATAGAGTTTTCATGGCCATTTTTTTCGGAAGTGGGTGGCCGGGTCCTTCTCCTAGTCTGTCTTAGTCTGGAAGTTCTGCTAAAACCTGTCCACCATGGGTGACCCTGCTGATATTTGAAATACCAGTGGCAGGGCTTTCAGCATCACACCAACACACAGCTGCCACAGTATGACAATGGCCACACAGGTGGTGTGCTTCCCTGACCGGAAAAGAACCCGAGCTGCAGCGGTGAGCACGCCAAATCCTAACCACTAGACTACCAGGGCTGGCCGAAAGAGCCTATTAGGAATTAACAAATGTATTGCTTGCAGAAAGTTTATTTCTGAGTAGATTGAACAACTTTCCCTGGCCCCCACCATTGTATTTAATGTTTTTGCACTCGCGCCCTTTTTGCAGATGTAGTGTGAAAATAAATTTCCTCTGCCCCTACATTTTTTACCATCTCAGTAAGAGGAATCCACATGAAAGGTGTGTGCTGCCCTGCAGGCTGCAGGGGCTGTCTGATCAAGGGCTGAGCATCCTGTGAGTGGCTTCAGTTCTCTTCCACTTTTTGTCACACTCAAAACCAACTTCTAAATGTTTCACCTCCTCTCTCTTATACCTCAGATAATGTTTCCTTAGCCTGGAAACCTTCCTGAACATTAAACCTTTTGAAGTACTAACTATATAAGAGTCATTGTTTAAGCAGAACATTTGGGAAACATAGAAAAGTAGAAGAAAAAGTAGCCATAAACCTATCACCCAGAGACAGCCAGTGTTAACATTACGTTAAGACCTCACACCGGCCTTTTATTTAAACGTATTTTGGATCATATAATAATACAAAACATCCTGCTTTGCTTGTTGGTACTCAGTATTATGACCTTAAAATTTCCCTATGTGGTAAAATCTCTTTGTAAACATCCTCTTTTGATGAATATATATTATTTTTCTGTTTATAACAGTAACCCATGTTTACTGTAGAAATTTGGGGAAAAACAGTAAACTGTACTGAGAGTAGCCTGCTCACTTCTAATCCCGTCATGCAGTGCTGGCCACTGTCGAGACTGCAGAGTGTAGTTCTATGAGACTTTTTCCATACAATTGAGATCATACTATAACCTTCATTTATTATCAGGCTTTTTCCACCTAATATTATGTCCCATGCACAGTCACCACGTTCTTAAGCGTTCTTCATTAGCACTGTTTTAAATGGTTGAGTGATAGTCCATTGTCTGAAGGCATCGTGTTTTATTTAACCTTTCCTCAGATCCTTACGTTATTATTTTATTATCATTATTTTATTTATTTATTATTATTATTTCCAGTTTGAGGCTAAACAATGCCGTGATGAACCTCAGCCCATAAAGCTTTGTCTGCATTTCAGACAACTTTATAATGGATTCTTAGATCTAGAAAGATCTGTGCTTCTGCATATTTTTAATGGGTTTCTGGAAAGGCTGTCCTCGACAAATGCAGCATTTTACTGGTTGCAGAAAGCCTGCCTCTTTGGCTGCTATTAACCTTTATAAGGAAGGCTTGCTCGTGCCGCCCGCTCCCACCGGAGCTGAGCCCATAGCACCCACCTGTCCAGTCTCTCCAAGTGCAGTGACTTGGTGGATGATTCCCTTTTCTTTGTTCCCAGAGCAAGAAGAGGCGGAGCTGGAGGAGTTCCTGTGCCCCGTGAAAACGCCCCCTGGGCTCGTGGGCGTAGCAGCTGCCCTGCAGCCGGTCCCCGCCATGCCCTCGGCCCTTCAGAACATTTCCCTCAAGCACCTGGGAACTGAGATACAGTAAGTGCCAGTGGGGCTGAGGGGCCAGCTAGGCTGCAAGCAGCCCCTTCTTCAGAGCTGACAGAGATCGGGGTGATTCCCCTGCAGGGAGGTGGGCCTGGGGAGGGGATTAGGGGCTTTATTTTGAATTCATCATGTCATTACTTTAAAATATTAAAATTGTTCTGGTTTTAAAAGTAGTGCATGTTCTTTGTAGGAACTTAGAAACATCTAGAAAGGAATAAATTTAACATTACCCCTAATCCTGTCACCCAGACAAGCATTCTTAGCATTTGGTATATCTCTTTCCTCCGCATTCTTTAATACACATATATACGCGTAATTGACATCACATTGAATGTAATGTGGTGGTGGCTTCACAAATGTCTACGTATGTCAAACGCATCAAATTATTCACTTTTAACATGTGTAATTTATTGTACATCGATCATAGCTCATCTACTTTTCCATTTCATAATGTATTATCCATACAATTTCCCATTGGCAGGCTTTGTTTTAAATAGTTTATAAGAAGAAAGCAGCCAGGCCTGGCTTTGGAGCCGAGCTGCCTGGATTTGTATCCTGGCTCCATCACTTATGGGCTGTGCTGCCCTTGGCAACTTGTTTGATTTCTCTGTGCTTCACTTAAGTTGTTGGTAAATGTCGATACAGCAATGCTTGCCTTGCAAGATTAGTGTGGGGGTTAATGGGTTAATGCATGCAGACTGCTTCGGAACTGTGCTTGGTGGTTGGTAAGCACTTAATAAATGTCTGCTCTAACCGAAGGAATGGAAGCTTTAGGAATTCAACCCCAATACTGATCCTGTTTGGGTGCGTGTTTTCTGTGTGGACTGCAGACACACTGGGACCTCTTAGAAAAGAGTGTTCGCTGGACTTGGATTGGAGAGCCCTGGCTCTGTGTGACTCCAGCATAACATTTCTCTTGTCGGCTTCAGTGTTTGAATTCACTTGGATAACGAGGAGCATAGTGATACTGTTCCCAGGAGAGAAGCAGGTTTTAGGGAAAAGACAATGAGTGTCCCTTAGGGCCTACTGGCTGGAGGTAGAACTAGCCAATAGGCATTTGAGTGGAGGGGCCTGGAACTCAAGAGAGAGGTCTGAGCTGGAGAGAGAGACTTGGGGGGTATGGGCACGGTTGAGCCACCCAAGGTGAGTGGACAAGGAGGGTGCCCTGCAGGAGATCTTCCCTCAGGAGGAGCTGGAGGAAACTGGGTGCATTGGGAGCCTACCATGGAGGAGAGGGGGCCTGAGAAGTCCAGCCATCCAGCCAGTGTATCCAGGGTGGTCTCACCAAGATTAAGCCAGGTTCATGCCTGATGAAGGCTGCAAAGAGCAGAAGTGGAGCAGAGAACATGCAGAGACCAAGAGAGGAAGGAAGTTTCAGGAACAGTCAGTTACTTCCTGCCTGACACATGTAAAATGTGAGGCAACACTGCAACATTCCCTGGACTGCTGAGAGCCCCGGTAAGACCAGGGTTGCCCTTGTCTGCTGCACCCCCTTGCCCTGGCTGGTCTTGGAGCTTGCTGTTGCGTCTGCCATAAGCCCAAGTCATACTCAGGGGAAGGGAGGAGGGGAGCTTCCAGAGCACTGTGCTACGTGCTTCACACTCTTGTTGAGTTGTCTGGACAACCTGTAAAGTGGGATCATAACCGCTAAGTTCTCAGACCATGGAGTTAGATGTCCAGGGCTATTGCTCAGCCCCACCACTTACTAGCTGTATGACTTTGGTTACTTATCCTTTCTGAATCTCAGTTCTCTCTTTACAATGGGTGATGATAGTACTTACTTCCTTGGGCTGTTGTGAGGATTAACTGAGTTGGCTTAGAGCCTGGCCCCTCGGAGGGCCCAGTCATTGTTTGTCATGGATATTGTTCATTATTCCCATTGCAGATAAGGAAACCTGGGCCCAGAGAGGATAAATGGCTTGCCCCTGGTTATCCTTCCAGAACAAGTCTTATGACCACTACCCCCATGCTGGCCAGGCCTTTCAGACCTGGAGCTAAACCTACACAGAAAGTGATCTGTGAACTGCTCCAAGAGAAGTCAATTTATGAAATGGAGATGCCTCTGCCAAGCCAGTGGTTTGGCTGGGTGGTGGCCGCCCAGACTGTGTCAATAGTTGGCGAGCTCCCCATCCCCAGAGGAGATGTGCACAAGGGCTTAGAAGGCCCTTTGCTGCCCTGAAGTTGGGGTTTCTGTGCCCTCCTACACCCCAAGGCTGACCGCTTGTGAGCCCCTGGACATGTTGGGGAGGCTGCCGTTCCTGGGCAAGAGGAAGTGTGGGCAGCAATGATGGTCCCCCCACCCAGCCAGTGCCCCTGGCTATAGGGATGTACCCCTGGGTCCTCACCAACTCATGTGCCTTGTGGTTTGTGAGATGCATATAACGGGACTCAGCACAAAGTGATACTCAGTGTATAGTGCCCCTCGTGGTCATTGTTATTCTTTTTAATATGACCACCACCCTTTTATTTTAGATGGTGAAAGGAAGAACTCAGATGAGGAAGTGACTAGCCCAAGGAGTCAGGAGCTCCCTATAATAGGCCCTTGGTGATAACAGAGCAAAAGGAGTCAGAGACCAAATGTCAAGGTCAGATGTTAGAAGTCCTGAGTTCTAATTTCTTCTCTGCTCTTAACTTAACTGATTAATTTTTCCCTCCATCAGTCAGCTGTACTTTCCGTTAAAGTACAGTCTCATTCTTTTCCTATTCTGGACCCAACTATACCAAAAAACTGGGTTTTGTTTTAAAAATAAGTTTCAGATCAAATGATGGTTCTTTGAAAAGATCGACAGAATTGACAAACTAGACAATTTAGCTAGACAGACCAAGAAAGGACATAAGAGTCAAATTATTAAAGTCAGGAACAGAAGAGGAGACATTACTACCGAACTTAGAGAAATGAAGAGGATTATAAGGAAATACCATGAAGAATTCTATGCCAACAAATCAGATAACTTAGAGGAAATGGACAAATTCCTAGAAAGACAGATTACTGAAACTGACTCAAGAAGAAATAGAAAATCTGAATAGACCTGTAATAAGTAGAGATTGAATTAACTACCCATACACACAAAAAAACAACTAGGATCAGATAACTTCTCTGCTGAATTCTACCAAACATTTAAAGACGAATTACTAGTAATTCTTCACAAATTCTTCCCCCAAAAAAGAAGAGGAAGGAACACTTCCCAATTCATTCTATAAGGCCAGTATTATCCTAATACCAAAACCAAACACAGACATCACAAGAAAAATTTTTTGAACATCCAAACCCTTGACCTAGAATTTCCTTGTGCTAATTTTGCCAGCAGGCGTGCTTTTTTCTAACTCACCTCTTCAGAGAGGGTATGAACCTTCAGGAGTCCCAGCTTTATGTAAGAATTTCAATTGTAACTCCACACTTTGCAGGGTCCAAAACCTTTTTTTCTTTCCTCCCTTGCAAGCAGGGCTCTGACTTCTGTATCAACAGTTGATCCCTTGATCACAAGAAAAAAAAATTGTAACTATGCTGTGGTGATGGATATTAACTAGATTTATTGTGGTGATTATTTTGCAATAGAACATATATCGAATCAATATGTTGTATACCTGAAACTAAATATAATGTTATATGTCAATTATATCTCAATAAAAAAAAAAATTCATCCCTGGACAAACTCGTGTCCCAGTCAACTTTCACAACAATAAGCTGCAAACGAACACTTCAGAATTCAGTGTCATGTAATAAGCATTTATTCTCACACATCTGGGTTCAGCTGGTATGTTCACCTGGTCTGGACTCTAAGCCCTTGGTAGGATCTAGGTCTCCCCATGCATTTCCCATCTCCCATGGACTGGCAGCTCCCTGAGGCCTGTTCTTCAAGAGGACAAGCCCTGCATGCAAGGGCATTTTAAGCCTCTGTTTATATCACATCTGCTAACCTCCCTTTAGCCAAAGCAAGTCACAGCCACGCCCAAGGTCAAGGGGGCGGGGATGTAGTGGAAATGGAGGGGAAGGAGTGAATCTTTGCTGAACAGTCATCCAGTCTACGTATTCATCGTATTCATCGTCCTCTTTACTTCCCACTTGAGTTTCACCTTTTTCATGTTTAGTCTCTAGGGATTTCCCTTCCTTTCTTGGGAATTCAGCTAGATGTTTAAAAAATACGTTTTGTTGGGCCGGCCTGGTGGTGTAGCGGTTAAGTTCGCGCGTTCTGCTTTGGTGGCCCGGGGTTCGCTGGTTCTGATCCTGCGCGTGGACGTACTCACCACTCATCAGGCCATGCTGAGGCAGCATCCCATCCAGAAGAGCTACAACTCGACAACTGTGATACACAACTATGTACTGGGGCTTTGGGGAGAAAAAAGAAAAAGAGGAAGATTGGCAACAGATGTTAGCATGGGGCCAAACTTCCTCAAAAAAAAACTGTCTTGTCTTTATGTAGCAGCTGGGTGTCTGTGGAATGCGGGTTTTCAGAGTCGTTTGTCCGCCACACTGCTAGAAGCATACATCGTACCTCGAGGTGATACCGCACGGCCAGGACTCTGTCCAGGTCTACAGACTCGCACATCCTCTTGTTTCCTGACCATGCTCTTGCTGCCCCTTGAGTAAATCATCTCCTAGATCCATGTTTTTCAAACTGTTGACCATGACCGCACTAGGAAATACATTTTATTTTATAGCTCAGTACGCATATATGTATTTCACAGAATATTTACCCTTTCTAAGTGGGGTGCATTCTGATATTTTCCATTCCATTTTTTAAATGCTGGTCGTGATACTAAACAGATTTTATAATCTACCAGTGGCTCACAACCTGCAGTTTGAAAAGCAGTGACCTAGTGAACTCCTTTAATCATTTCCTCTTCTTTGTTATTAATTCTGGAACATGTCTACTTTTATCTCTTTGCAAAGGGAAAATACTCAATTGAACTGTCTTGTCATCCAACCCATTATGAATTTCTCTGTGGTCTGTGGTCCCAGGCCAGCCTTTGGTGCCACCTAGTTCCTTCCTGCAAATCAACCATATATTGAGCCTGCACTTTGGGCACCTGCACCCCAGGGCCAGGTGCCCACAGGCGTGCAGGTCAGTCAGTGCCCGGTTCTTGAAGAAGTGACACCGTTATTCAGCCCAGACAAGTAATTGGTCAGAGGGTGGCCCCTTCATGAAGTGCAGTGAGCTCCTTGGAAGCTGTCAGATGATCAGTGAAGGCTTCAGGGAGCACAGATCTGAGCAGGGGAAGAAAGCAAGGGGAGAGTAATGCCAGGAGATGTCTGGGACTTTTCTCAGCAGAAGTAGGGAGCCACTGATGATTTTTGAGCTAGGTAATTACAAGATGAGATGAAGGTTTCCAGAAAGTTAGTCTGACAAGTCCATTCAGCATTCATTCAACACGTACGTAGTAAGTACCCTCTGTATTTCAGGCACTGTTCTAGGCCTTCAGAATATTTCAATGAACAAAACAAACGTCCCTGCCTTCTTGGAGCGTATACTCCAGCAGTGGAGTTGGGGGCAGGGGAGTCAAGCTTACCTTGTTTGTAAGCAATACTGTGTGTGGCGGGTGGTAAGTACGATGGAAAACTGAAAAGGAGAATGGAGGTGGTCAAGAGTGGCTCGGGAGGGGTGCCACCTGCAGGGCGCCTGGAGCCTGGCAGAGGATCAGGGCGTGGCTGGGGTGGGGATGCGGCCTGAGCTCCTGCAGTGGTGGTGGTGGGGGGAGCGGAGGGGCAGCATGGTGGGGCTGTCAGCCTCGTGTTCCTGTTCTTTCAGAAACACGATGTACAACATCCGGGGCAACAGGCAGGCCCCGGAAGCAGGCCACAGACCTCCAGGGGGAGATTCTCCACCAAGCGGGGAGCCTCGGAGGGAGGAGCAGGCCTCGCCCGCTGACCCCAGCGCCCCAGGTGAGCCTCCGTCCAGGTCTGGGCTGCCTTCAGAGACCGACTGAATGCCCTCTCTCCTCCCCGGAAGCCAGCATTTCTGCATTTGTGTGTCAAAGATGGATCTTTCCAGGTCACTCTTCCTGGGTTGCCATGGGTCTAATGGCAATGACGACTCTTCTTTTTTTTTTGTGGTAAAATATTCATAACGTATAATTTACCGTTTTAACCAACTTTAGGTGTAGAGTTTAGTGGCATTAAGTACATTGACCTTCTTATGCAACCATCACCACCATCTATCTCTAGAACTCTTTTCATCTTCCCAGACTGAAACTCTTAGCAATGATTCTTAAAGTATTCAAAGGAAAATATCTCTCACTTTTTCTTTCTACTGTTGTTTTTTTTTTTTTAAATAAGGAAAGGATATAGAAATGCTTTTCTGGGGTGATGAAAATCAGATCTGCCTGAAGAAGCAGAGCAAATGACCTTTAGGTACCCATCCCAGCCATGACATAGCCTTGTATTATTTCTTTCACAAAATGTGGGTGACCCCCACCGTCTGGGGGGTTTGACTTCTTTGAAATTGGCATTGGTGCCCTTAGAATATATTTTGCCTTAGAAGCAGTTAGGAGAAAACTGGCTAAGGCAGCACTGCCAGGTCTTCTCGTGGCAGAGAGGAGGCCTGGGCTGTGGAGAAGTGACTCTAGAAAAAGCACCTCTTCGGAGCAGTGCCTGGTGAGGCCCTGCAGATCACTGGGAACAGGCCAAGAGAAGATCAGTACTGGATTGAATCAATAATAATAATAATAATAAAACTAGCACTTATCCGTAGCAGTTCCTTTGTGCCCGGGCTACTCTGAGCACTTTTGTTTTTGGTAACAGTTTTATTAAGATATGATTCACATGCCATGCAATTCACCCATTTGAAGTACACAATTCAATGGCTTTCAGTTTATTCACAGAGTTGTGCAACCATCATAATCAATTTTAGAATGTTTTTATCACCCCAAAAAGACAGCTTCGTCCCTCAGCCATCAGTCCTGGTCTCCACCTCACTCTGGCTCCAGGCGACCACTAATCTGCTTTCCGTGTCTATACATTTGCCTGTTCTGGAGGGTTCACATAGATGGAATCTACAACATGTGGTCCTTTATGACGGACTTCTTTCCCTTAGCAGAACCTTTTCAAGTTTCATCCGTGTGCGCAGAGCGCTTTACCTGCCTTAACGTATGTAATCCTTGCAACAACCTGAGCAGTAGATACTGTTGTTGTTTTCATTTAATAAATGCGGAAACTGAGGCACAGTAAAGTGGAGTGACGAGCTCACGGCCGCACAGTGAGGCACAGAACTAGGATTCAGGCCGAGCACTCTGGCCCCATACTGCTGCCTGAAGCCTTGTTTTCTAAATCAGTGATTTTTCAAAATACTACTGCCGTGAAACCTTGACGCCATAAACAAAATCTAATATACAAAGCAGGTAAAAATAGAGTTGAGGCCTGGGCGGAAGTCTGGGCTCCCCTCGGCTCTTCCCGCCTTGTATCCCTCCAGTCAGCCCTGAGGCACCCCAGGAAGTGCTAGGGCACTGATTGAAAACCACTGCCTAGGCCTTGTCTTCTCTAGCTGTAAAATGGGCACAGTGATCCCTACCCTGCCTGCCCTCAGGGTTGGTGGACAGTGGTGTCATCAGAGGGCAGAGGGCTACAGGGAGCTCCCTGCTCTCCTAGACCCCGAGGCAGGAAAGAGAAAGCGGCTTGCTTTGAGCTCTGCGGTCTGCTTTGTACCCGGCACAACCGGATTTCTTTTAAGTCTGGAACAAGACCATTCTGTTCTTGTGCCCAAAAAGGCCACGGAGTTTCTGGTCCCTGGCACCTACTAGGGTAGTTCTTTATCTGTTCAAGGCTGCTTGGCCGGCCCTTAGCCTGGTCCCCAGAATAAAGATGCTGTCATTTGGCTCATCCCCCCAGTCCTGCCTGCCTCCTCCCCTGGGATCCCATACCACATCCTTATTTTTAACACCTTAGTCGCAAAAGGATTGAGGATAGATTATTAAAATACATATCAGGGGAAAGTAAATGAGTAATTTGGGTTAGGAAATTAGATAAGATCCTAGAGGGTAGCTAAGAGTGGGCAGCAGATGTGGCCCTGAGCTTCTCAGCGGCCAAAGCAAAGAGGGAAATGCAAGTGGTTAGATTATTTCCAGTGTCCATAAGACTGAACACGTTTTCTTGGAAGAAGCAAAGCTTTTTCTGGCTTTAAGGGCTGAGGGGAGTTTCTCCTCTTGGGGCCTTATAACAGCATGTTGTTGTAGGGGAAGAGGGAGAATCCCCTTCTGCCCTTTCCTTTAAGGTTCTTCTGGCTGGCCAAATAATTAACAAGACAGGTTAGCAGGAGTAAATAATACCAAGTTTAATAACATGTATACATGGGAGAAAGCAGGGACACTGTGTTTCTCAACACAATAGCAGAAATTCTCGTCTTAAATACCACGTTTAGCCAATGACAAAGGAGGATGTTGGGGGTGGGGGGAGACAGTTACAGGAGATTACCACTAAAGCACAGTAAACGAGAGTAAGGTTATTATGCAGATTTAAGGCCTCACTATCCACATTGATAAGTTTCTGGAAATGAGGTCATCCCCCCTCTTCCCAATACAGAGAGGGAGATACCTTTACGAATGGAGATTTCCCTTATAAATGTAAATGTTTGTCTGGCAACTCCTTGCAGGGCCATCCAGAGAATGTGGCCAGAGAGAAAGAACTTCTGATAAGATGCACTTGTTGGTGCCTTTCCTATCTATTTTACATTATATTACAGCCATCAGATAGAAGATCTGTTCCAGGAAGGAGTTAGTATGTCAAATTCTTTAGGCAGTTATCGGGGGAGGTCAAATGTCCATCAGAGAAAACAATCAAGGTAAGGAGATATATTTCAGGGTGGCCAAATCTTGATCTCCCACAATGTGTATGTGCCATGTAAACAAGATTCTCAAAGTTCCTTGACCAAATAATCAGGCCATTAAATGTCCCTGGATGCAGGCTGATGGCAGAGCCCTAAAGTATAGGCTGAGGACAGGGCAGGACAAGTTGGCTAGACTGAGCGCCTCTGATGTTGAATTTGGTTTAAGAATAAAATTTAGCAATGGTCGGCAAATGTTTTTTGTAAGGAGCCAGAGAGTAAATGTTTGAGGTGGCGTGAGCCATAGGTCTCTGTCGCAGGTACTCAGTTCTGCCCTTGTGGAGTGAAAGCAGCACAGACAATGCACCAACAAACGGGCGTGACTGTATTCCAATAAAACTTTATTTAAAAAAGCCAGCTGCGGGCTGGATTTGGCCTGTGGGCCATCAGTTGCTGACCCTGGCTCTAGAAGAAATAAAAGGACTGTGCAGCCTTGAGGCAGTCAGCTGTGGGAAATGTCTCCTAACTTGTCTCATAAGAATCAAAGAGGAGTTTGAGTTACTCTCTGGGGCAAGCATGCAGAGTAAATATTCCATGCTCCTATCAGCAGACAGATCTGTGTACTTCGAAAATCACCCAGAGGGTAGAGGTGGAATCCTGACATAAGAAACAAGACTTCCTGCCAGGGCTTGTGCCTGAGGAGGTGGCCGCCTGGCAGACACCAGCGGGTAGTAAGATGGCCCATGCAGGCTGGGATCCAAGAGTAGGGGACAGGCCCAGTTCAGAGGATGGGCTGAAGGACCCGGCCAGCACAGTGTAAATAATGTTTATATCATCCAGTTGTTCTCAGTTTGATCCCTGGACAGGCTGCATCAGCATTACCTAGGAACATTCCAGAAATGCAAATTCTCCAGCCCCGCCCCAGGCCCATTGAAGGAAAAGCTCTGGAGTAGGTCCCACGATCTGCATTTTCCCAAGCCCTCCAGGTGTTTCCGCAGCAGGCTCAAGTCTGAGAACTACTGAGGCCACTGATCGGAGCCTCTGTTTCTTCTCTCGAGCAGGGAGAGATCCAGCAGATTCTCCAAAGCCCACCCCCAAGTCCTCTCTGACCAGCAATCTCATTCAGAAAGCCAAGCGCCAGAACAACACCTTCCCGCTCTTCGGCGAAGGACTGGCGTGGAGCCGGACTGGCCAGGAGAAAGTGTCAGCCTTGGAGCAGCAGGTTCTGGCCCTCACGGAGGAGCTGAAGTCTCAGAAGGTGAGCTCTAGCCCCAGAGAGGCCCAGGCGCCAGGAGACCCCTCTGAACCTGGAGCCTTTGGACAAACGAGAGACAATGCGTTAGCCCGGCTGGCGTAGGCTGGGCTGTGTTCCTTAAGGGCCACGTGCAGGTGGTTGGAAATGCTGTGCTGTTGGTTCCTGAGGAACATGCTGTCACTCACACTAGGTGACAGAAGGCCACCAAGAGCAGCATCTCTGGAGACCTACTTTAATAATTCTTTCTTGGACCCCTCCTGGAGGACTGTGCTTGGTCTGACCCCATACCCAAAGAGGGACAGTATTTAGAGGAGGTGATCTGTATGTAAGGTCCTGGGAGGGGCCACCAAAGGAACTGGAGGATCTTGGACCTGGCAGCTGGTAACTGGGTGCAGCTCTGGGAAGGACTGTCACAGGACAGAGAAAGCAGGCGGGTCTGCGTGGCCCTGGGGCTGAGCCAGACCCAACAGGGGACAGTGACAGGAAGATTTAGGCTTAATAGAGAAGTTAATTATAGAGCTACATGGTCATTGTAAGGCAGATCACACACATACACAGACATTAAAATCATTCGGAAATACTATAACCCAGAGAGTAAATCATGTTTACATTCAGGAGTGACCATATGAAGTAGTGAGCGTCAGACGGCAGGGAGGCGAGGGGCTTGCAGCGCTGGGCAGAAGGCTCTCTTTGGCACCATAAAAGCAATTAAGTTAGCACAGTTGTTATTGAAAATCCCAAGGGTGGTGCCTGGTGGCATCTCCAGGAGGTGGAGGACCCAGTGGAGGACCCAGGGGATCCCCACTGAGGACCCAGGCTCCTTTTCCTCTGCAAGGAAGGCCTAAGCTTTTATGTTTGAGTTTTATGTTCCTGAGTCTCTGCTTTGTTTCCCAGCTCTTGCTCCTGGGGAGGTGAGGGAGTGTACTGTATTTATTTCTGAATGTTCTCCCTCTTGTACATTTTTCCTTTTCCTTTCTGTTCTGTGTTTGGAGAAGGCAGTCCAGAAAAATGCTCTCCTTACCTATTTTGCCCCTCCTCTGCCTTTCTTGCCCCTAAGCAGGTATTAGGGGAATCAGCAGATGCTTCATTCCTGGCAGGTCAGGGGTTACATTTAATGAAGTGGCTGGTGATTAGAGCTCTCAAGGAGGAAGCTCATTCATTCGTATGTTCTCAATTTATTTGTTTATCCCCCAGGTCTTCATTGAGGGCCTGTTATGTGCACGCAGTGTTCCGGGTGCTGGGAACAAACAGACGAAGGCCCAGCCCTTGCAGAGCTTACATTTCGTGGCAGAGAGCAGCATTAAGCAAATCAACACCCAAATAATTATTACAGCATGCCAAGTCCCCTCTGATGCCAAGTATCAGTCCAGCTCTCTCTCTTCTCCTCCCATCATCTTTGTGTTCCTGTTGTGAGGCTGCTGGACGCTCGTGAGAGCTGAGAGGGCATAAAGCCGAGCTGTAGCAGCTGCCTGATCCCTGGACCAGTACAGCTTAAGTCCCAAACCAAACCCTGGACAGGAAAAGAAATCTGGAATGTAAACTCCGCCTCTCCTGACACCACACTTTCCCCTTCTTTCTAGGAAATATGTGCAGCCTCCCTTGCCTCAGCCTTTCCTTCTAAGGCATTATGAATTGTCAGATGAAGGAGAGAGGCCCCAGGAGCCCTAGATTCCGTTTAGGTTTGCCCCGATGGCTATGCGCCCCCGAAGGACCGCAGTAAATGAAGGCGAGCTCTAGATCAGTGAGGGCCACCCAGGCTGTTAACCACTCCCTGCAGTGAGAGTGAAAATGTCAGGAGGAAGTTGTTCAAGTGTTAAAGGATCTGGACTTTCTTCCTAGTTCACTTTCCAGCACACCTCAGCCCCGTCCTTGGGCAGAGAGTCGGGAGAACAGGTCAGGCAGTTTTACCTTTGACTCGCGATGGGAGTGGATTTGCCTGCTCTCTGACCCATCTCGCAGTTGCACCTCAGTCCGGTGGGCGATTCAGAGCACAGGCCTTTAACTAAGATGGTGCAGGCCCCAATTCCAGCCCTGAGCAAGTTTCTTAACCTCTCTAAGCCTCTCTTCCTCCTCCGTAAGTGGAGTTATAACCATGTTTACTGGAGAGCCGTGTGTCCGGATTCATAGAGCCCCGTGCCTTCATTATTTCAGCTGGTATTGTGGTGTTCCCTGCCCTCCTTGTTGATTCCTTTCTGCCTTACAAGGAGTGACACACCCCTGAGTGGCTCTGGGAAGATGTGAGCCCACGAGGGCCTCTGGGAAATGTGCTTGTGGGGCACAGCAGTGATAGAGGTCAGGTCTTCATTCCATGTTAGGAAGGGGGAGTCCCAGCCCTACCAGCTCCAGCCCAGATACCAAAACCAAAGAGGGGAGATAAGGAGACTGACTCTCGGCCCAGAGGTAGGAGAGAAGAGGCAGCACAACCTCGGGTGCCCAGCGGTGCCCCAGGCACTCAGAAATGCTGGTCAGAGAGCACCTCGCCATCTGAGACCCTCCCAGTCCAGTTCCTCAGCTGGGGAAACAGCCCCCTGGACTTCCCCGGGCCCACATCTACAAGATGCCCTCCTGTGACTCTTCAGTGGGAAGGCACCATCTTTCTGCCTGGGAACTGAGAGTCTTGTCCTGGCTCAGACAGCCAGCTGGCCACTGCCAATAGCTTTAGTGATCTTTTAAGAATTTGTATCTCGCACTCTGTTGGATGCTATGGAGGGCACAGAGGTATGTTGGGGCCAGATCCCTGCCCTTGGGGACCTCACCGTCCAGTGGGGAAGAGACGATATGAGCACAAATAACTGCTGGTATTAAGTGTGGGCCCAGCTCTGTGCTGGGGCTTTCGTGCATTTTCTCTAATCCTTACAACAATTATCAGCCCCCTTTTCCTGACAAGGAAACTGAGGTTTTGAGAGGTTCTGCATGCCCAGGGTCTCCCAGGGGCCGAACCAGGGTCCAGAATCTGGTTTCTCTGCCTCTAGAGCTTCTGCCCTTTTCACTGTGCCATGCTTGAGGGGCTCAGATAAGCTAGGTGACTTGCCCGAGGTGACACAGCTGGAGAAGCCAGGACTGGGGCCCTAGTCTCCTTCTCCAGGTCCAGGACTGTCATCACAGCCTCGCTGCCTCCTCCTTGGGCTCACGGTATGGCCCAGGACCAGACACAGCACCGTAACTGCTCTTTGAAAAAAGTGAACACACTCCCTGTGCCTCCCTGGTGTCATATTAAACCACAGAGCGACTCTGACACCCATTAAGCCATTGTCTGTCCCAGGCCCCTGCAGCCCTGGCCCCACAAGAGATTTGGACTCCAGGAGATAGCACCAGATGGCTGCTTGGCCGGGCGATTCAGGCCCTCCGAGTTGACAGAATTGCACCCAGCCTGAAGGCTGTCTCTCTGGCAGATGGAAGGCTGTTGTTTGTGGTCATGTTGGCCATCTGTTGGCTGCTGGGAATGAGGAGCCCCTGGGGCACTCTGGGGCCAATTTAGCTCACTCCAGGTCACATGGTGAGGGCCCGTAATTTAGGAAACTCGGTGGGGGAAAGTGCAGCCTCCTACTTCCCTAGAAGCCCAGCCAGAGACTTCAGAGTCCACTCCCCCGTGCAGGGTACAGGCCTGGGTCCTGAAGTCATGGAGGGATGGTCGAGAGGGACCCTGGCTGTTTCAGCTTGGGGAGGGACACTTGCCACCCTTTCTCTCATCCTTTCCACGACTCTCGGTGGAGCAGGGATCATTGTCTCCATTGTACCTACGAGAAAGCTGAGGTTCAGTTTTCTGAAACACCCTCATTAGACACACACTCGTGGATCTGGAATGAGAACCGAGGCCTCTGGAACTCCAAAGCCCGTGTTCCTTCACCTGCACTCAGCCAGCCCTTAGGGGTCAGTGGCCGACGTGCTGGACTCCCAGTCCAGTGCTCTTTCCTCGAGCACTGTTGGGCCCACCTCCCTTGATTTTAGTGAGTAATGAAAGTATCAACTCTTTAATTAAAGATGAAGGATTAATTTTTAAAAGATGACTTATTGGCTTTTAAAAATTTAAATGAAATGTCAACTTATGACCAGTTATCAAAGTCTGAGATGGGCCAAACAATGATTTGATTAAGGAATATTAAAAGTATCACTTGATCAGCTCTTCTATTTCTAAGAATTGGTCCTAAGGCATTGCTTATAATTGTGGGAATTGGAAACAGCCCAGATGTCCATCCTTGGGGGTGGCATTAAGGGAATTCATCCACACAAGAAATACTCTTGAACTATTGCAAACAGTGGTGTTGCTCGGTACTGACCAACATGGAGAGTGCCGTAGCATATCAGAAAGACAAAAGCAGCTTCAAACGGGATGTATTGCAAGCTTCTCTTTTTGTTTTTAATATTTCTCTATGGTGTGTATGTGCGTTTTTGTGACTGGCTTATCTCACTTAGCATAATGTCCTCAAGCGTCATCCATGTTGTAGCATGTGACAGGATTTCCTTATTTTTTAAGGCTGAATAATATTCCAGTGTGTATATATGCCACATTTTGTTTATCCATTGACCATCAGTAGACACTTGGGTTATTCCTACCTCTTGGGTATTGTGAATAACGCTGCTGTGAACATGGGTTGTTTCCATTTTTAAAGACATTTAAAGAAGCATTTCAATGCAAAATACATTAACTAGGCATCATGGAGAAGTGAAGGATCCTGGAGGAGGAGTTGGGAGCCCTCTATTACAGCCTGTTTTCCCACTCGTGGGGATCCACCAGGTCCCTTTAGTCCTCTCCTCCTTTCTTGGGCTTCAGTCTCCCCAGGTGACAGCAAGGTGAGTGGACCAGGTGGTTTCCCTGCCAGCCTCCAGGTTTTCTGAATCGTGATCCATTCCCCTCCTCATCTTACACTTCCTACTCCAGCTCCATCCCTCTCCCCGGATCCTTTCTCCTTATCTCATTCTGGTGCAGGGATTCTGGTGTGGGAGGAGAGCCTCCTGGGCTGGTGTCTTGGTCTTGGATTTTGAGAGCCAGATGTGGGCAGGGAGAGACAGCTGGATGTAATGAACTGGGCTTCAGAGTTGACTCTCCCAAGGCTGGGGGAAATGTACCCACCTGATCTGAGCCCAAGGCAAGTCTGAGCAGTGGTCTCTGTAGGTTATTTCACCAGGCAGTCACCCACGGTAATCTCCAGATCTCAGGTGAACCAGGAAAGGGTCTAGGCTTCTCAGTTACCCTGGAGCCACAGGAATGTTAATCTCTCTATGCACAGCCCTGGGAAGCTGATTTCTTCATTCCCAACATTCCGGTTTGGTTTGCAACCACCCTCCCCACCCTACCTTCTGGCCACACCCAGCAACTCCCACAGCTCCACACACGCTCCCCTGTTCGTCTGGGCCTTTGCTGAGCTGTTGGCGCAGCACCATCTGGAAAGCCCTCCCAACCCTCATCTCCCACCCGCTGATCCTCCTCCCCCACCCCCTGACCCTCCTCCCCCACCCGCTGGCCCTCGTCCCCCACCCGCTGACCCTTGTCACCAACCTGCTGCTTGACCATCTCTGGCCCTCCTCATTCTTCCCGATCAGTTTAAACTGCTCTGCCTTTCTATAGAATGCACTGGTGTTCCCCCACCTGCACCCCAGGTGGAAGTCATTGCTTGGTGCTCTGTGCCCCCACAGAGACCCTTGCTTCCCTCTCTTGCAGTAAATAGTTCCATTACACCTTTGCTCCCACCAGCCTTAGTGGTCCCTGAAGGTGGGAACTGTGTCCAGTCCCTCTCTGGGCCCCAGCGCCTGGCACAGGGCCTGGCACTGAGTGGGTGCTTGATAAAGGTCGATTGGATGGACGGACAGATGGATGGATGGATGGATGGATGGAAGAGAGAGAACCAGAGAAGGGTTCTGCTACCAAGATGCATGCTAATTTGGTCTTGTCATTAGCTTCTCAAATAAAATCATGATTTTGGGCAGTTCTCCAAAATGGAATTGTTCTTAGCAAATAACCCTATCCAGAGGATCCATTTATTTAAATACTTTGGCATGCATGCAGTTAATGCATCTCCAGGAAACCATGTTTTTCCAGATGAGACTGGCACGGAGCACAGTATTGTAGCCTAAAGGCCCTACCCACCAGGTCTGAGGTTCATGTGGGCTGCCTGCTGAGCTGAGCTACCTGGCTTTTGATATTCAGATCCTGGCCCTAAATGAATTCACCTCCCTGCTTGGGGGCAGGACAGGTCCCTGAGCGCTGGGATGCTGGGAGCTGAAGGCACAGGAAGCCGAACCTTGAGTTTCCACATGAATCAAGTGCCCCTGCCGAGGAATAATTCGAGGTCCGTTGCTTCTGAACTCTAGTGCTTCCTTGCACCAGCCTTGCAAGTGTCGTTTGGGGGGTTGAGGGGGCTGGGTACAAGTGGATTGAATGAGGCTCTCTGTGTGGGGCTTGGCGTGAGGATTGCCAATGGGTGTCCTCTGATGCCATCTCAGCTCGATTGGTAGTGACTGCTCAGATGCTGTGTTCAGAAGGATTCTGAGGCCTCAACTAGGCTTGGCAGGAAGGAGTATTGAGATTAATTAGTAATGTCTGCCACAGGGGTGACGTTGCTGCCACCCCTGCTTTCGTTACTGACCAAGCACAGGTTTTGGAGTCTGGGTGATATGGGATTAAATTCCACTCTACTCTGCTGGGCCTCAGGTTATTCATCTCTGAAATGGAGATGCAATAGTCAGAGTATGGGCTTAGCTGCTGTAACAAAGAAGCCTCACAGTACTGTGGCCTAAAACCATTTGGCAGTGTGTTTCTCTCCCACATTCTCATAGGAGACTCCAGAGGAAAGTGAGCAGTTCTGAGCTGGTGGGGCAGCTCTGCCATCCTCTCCATGTAATTTCTGCTTGTGGCCCAAGGTGGCTGCCAAGTCCAGCCATTTCCCAGCGAGAAGGAAGGGGAACTGCACCCGGGGAGCCTGTGTGTAGTGGTTTTAATGATATGACCCAGAAGCTGCCCACATCATTTGTCATACCCGTTTAGGCAGAATAGTCACTCGGCCATACCTCACTGTAAGCTTGGCTGGGAAGTGTAGTCTTTAGCTGGGGAACCATGGGTCCAGCTAAAACTTTCTTGAGCAGAAAAAGAGGAAGTGGGCGCTGGGATGGGATGCCCCAGGGGACAGTGCTGGCCGCCCCTCAGGGCTGTTAGGAGAACTGGCAATAGCACACGCCTCGCCTCTGGCACCTGCCAGCCTTCCCCGAGTTCACGGGCGCTCCCCTCCCCTCCCAGGAGCTGGTGAAGATCCTGCACAAGGCGCTGGAGGCCGCGCAGCAGGAGAAGAGGGCGTCCAGCGCGTACCTGGCGGCGGCCGAGGACAAGGACCGGCTGGAGCTGGTGCGGCACAAGGTGCGGCAGATCGCGGAGCTGGGCCGGCGCGTGGAGGCCCTGGAGCGGGAGCGGGAGAGCCTGGCGCAGACGGCGGGCCTGCGCGAGCAGCAGGTGCAGGAGCTGCAGCAGCACGTGCAGCTGCTCCTGGACAAGAACCAGGCCAAACAGCAGGTCATCTGCAAGCTCTCGGAGAAGGTCACCCGGGACTTCATGCAGCCCCGGAAACAGCCCCCCGGCCCTCCAGATGCTGCCGACAGGGACTTCCTGAGCCAGCAGGAGAAGATGGAGCACCTGAAGGTAGGGCCCCTCCCTCCAGGCCCTGGGCCCTTGGGAAGGATGCTGCTCTCAACACGAAGGGTCTTCTAGATAGAGCAAGGGTAACCCTTTTTTTTTTTTAATTTTATTTATTTTTTCCCCTCAAAGCCCCAGTAGATAGTTGCATGTCATAGTTGCACATCCTTCTAGTTGCTGTATGTGGGACGCGGCCTCAGCATGGCTGGAGAAGTGGTGCGTCGGTGCGCGCCCGGGATCCGAACCCGGGCCACCAGCAGCGGAGTGCGCGCACTTAACCGCTGAGCCACGGGCCGGCCCGTGGGGTAACCCTTAACACTGGAATATTTG
Organism: Diceros bicornis minor; assembly: GCF_020826845.1. NCBI lineage: Eukaryota > Metazoa > Chordata > Mammalia > Perissodactyla > Rhinocerotidae > Diceros > Diceros bicornis. The sequence continues at coordinate 8,417,321 of NC_080767.1, read as the reverse complement.
TTATTTGACATACACGTTGGTAGAAGCATTGCAACACACTTCCTCACTTTTTTAACCTGGTTAAGGAAGCAACGTGACCTTTTCATGATATCCTAGGCTGAAAAGGGAGGGCATCTCTAGATTGTCAGATTGAGAGATGAAGGGCCCAAGATGGAGTTGGAGCTCCTGAGTGCTGGACCAGCTCAGTCTGGGCCTGGCCCGGTCAGCCTCCTTTAGTGCCATGCCGATGCCTCAGGAGCCCCCAAGTGCCCGGGTGGCCCTCCCCGGCAGTCCCGCACACAGTACAGGTGACCGTGGCCAGCTGTGACTTGCTCGTGATAATGGCAGTGATCACTGCTCCTAGTTATAGAATGTTTACTCTGTTAGGCACCGTCCTAAGTGCCTTCCTGCATCATGTCACTTAATCCTCACATCAACCTACAAGGTAATCCCGTGTGTGCTCCCACTTTACAGACAGGAATGCTGAGGCTGGCAAGGTGAAGTAACTTGCCCAGGGTTGAGTGCTGAGGAAGTGGGGGGACTGGAACTGGGGTGCAGCTCCCATCTCTGGCTGGTCTGTCCGCTCTGCTGCCTTCTCGCTTCGTTGCCTCTTCTAGCTACTGCCACCATCCCTGCCTCACCCTAGCCAGACTCAAGGCCCTCACCTGGGGATGGCTGCCCTCCCACGGGGAGCCATTACAGCACGGGGACAGGAGCTTCATTTTAGGTGTCATGCTGGCCATGGGCTGCAGCCTCCTCTCTAGAGGGTGGTGACGGGAACCGCCAGACCACCTGGAGGGCTGGGATAGGGGCTTATGGCTCACTGTCCCTAAAGGCAGCCGGAGAACCTGGGCTGGTTCTGCCCCAAACCCTGGCACTCGCAGCCACAGACGTAGACATAGTATAACCATGGGAACTCCCATGCTGCCATATCACAGAACCGCTGTTGGGGAAGGAAAAAAGGAAATCTGGAAGCTTTTGAGAGACCAGTGGCAGTGTGGTATAGTGGTCACTGCACAGGCTCTGAAGCCAGGCAGACTGTTTGAATCCTGCCTCTGAAGTGATCTCACCTCTATGCAAAATGACCTCAGCAGTCCATTCACAGAGTTGTTAGGAGGATGGAGGAAGATAACATGAAACCCAGATGCCCTTCCCCTTCTTTCAGCATGAAACACCACAGAACCAGTCTCTGACTCTTTTCTCTTAAAATCAGAGATTCTTCTGAGTTCAAGGTGGAAGGAGATCCTTTGAGGCGCAGACGCAGCCAGGCTGTTAGAAGGCTCTCGGGCCTCACGCGGCAGCGGGCGGTGGACACTGCCTCCCTCAGACTGCTCTCCTCCTCTGTTCTGCCCTCCCCCGCCCAGTGTCTTCCTCTGTGCCCTTCCTGCTGGAACCCAGGGCTGAAGACCCCAAAGAGCAGCCGGGAGGGCAGACAAATAGATCCGCCGGCTGCCTCCAGACTGCCCCAGAAAGCTGACCGGAAACTTGCGCTTGTCTAGGAGACCAAGCACCCCTGCGTTTGCACATTCAGGAATTTAATTTGTCAGTGAGCCCGGAGGGGAGGAGACCCCGGCTGTGATTCCCATCAACCAGACTGACGTTTGCAGCTGATCCTCGGAGGCCCCGCATTTTGTGCTTGCAAGCATTGCTAGCACAATGCGTAAGGAACTAGAGTTCCTTATGTGTTAGTCTGTAGGTGTCTGATCTAGAAAAAATAGGAGACCCATCAAAAATCCATTGTCTTTTTTTTTTTTAAAGATTTTATTTATTTATTTATTTTTCCCCCAAAGCCCCAGTAGATAGTTGTATGTCATAGTTGCACATCCTTCTAGTTGCTGTATGTGGGACACGGCCCCAGCATGGCCGGAGAAGTGGTGCGTCGGTGCGTGCCCCGGACCCGAACCCAGGCCACCAGCAGCGGAGCGCGTGCACCCAACTGCCAAGCCACGGGGCCGGCCCAAAAATCCATTGTCTTTAAGTTGTGGACAGAGCGTCGTCCCATTTCCTGCTCGCCCTGTGGTTGAGGACACCCAGCTTTGAGGAAATGCCCCTCGTTGAAGCTGTCAGTTTGAGAATAGCATCAGTGACCTCTTCAGTATCAGAGCTGGGGAGACTCCGAGGCCTGGTCTGCGCCTCATTTTCTGGCGGGGACAGCTGAGCCCTCTGGAGGGGAAAGGACTGCTCCAGGGTCGCACAGCATCGGCAGCAGGATTGCAGCTAGACCCAGGTCTCCCCACACCCAATCTGCTGCTTCCCTAGCCGCGCAGGGGCTGGTCCACGCAGCATTTCCCGAAGAGAGCCCGGGTTCCTGGTCCCTTGTAGGCGGCCGGCAGACTTCCTCCTGTCCCCTTTCTTCAGGTGTGTTTTCCTCCTTCACCTCCCTGGTGACTGTCACGTGGCTTTTCTCTTCTCTGAGGTCTTTTTTTCCTCCTACAGTTCCGAGCCAGGAAGATCACTCCAGGTAGGGCGATGAGCTGAATGGGAAGGTGCTGCCCAGACGCCACCCCACCCCACGCCCACTGCTGCTCCAGGAGGCGCTCACCCCTGCCTCGCTGTCTAGGCTGGAAGCAGGGCACTCTATGCGACATGTCCAAAGCCTGGGAAATGCCCGTGAGCATCTTCTGGGCCTGGGATGAGGAATGAGGGGTGGCACCAGGAGGCAGAACCGCTTGGTGGTGTCAGGTAGACCCGATATGCTCCCACCCAGCAGAATTTGTCAGATCCTACCGTGGACTGAACATACCTGGGTTTGCATCCTGGCTCTCCGTGCTGGCTGCATGACTGAGGAGACCGTACCTTATTGGGCCTGCTTCCTCATCTGTAAGTGGCAGGGATAGGACTTGAGTACTTACCCCACAGCGTGTGGTAAAGATTAGATTACACACGATGATGAATGTGAGGGAAATGGGCCGGCATATAGTAGGAACTCAGGCAGGCTAGCTCTTGTCTCCCTTGCCTGGAGGCCTGTTGCATTTCCCCAGGCGTTTGGGAAGGATCTGCAGGAGCAGCAGTGGGAAGCCTTCTCTCGGCAGGCGAAGGGGGAGCACGTGGGTAAGAGTCGCTCTCGAGATGTTGAGAGCGCGGTGAGGGAGACGACACTCGCACTGCACTCACCACGTGTCACCATGCTAAGCCTTCCGCACATATTAACCAATGAGATCCTCCTAGCAGCCCCTGAGGTGGTACTGTTATTAGCCCCATTTTCCAGATGAGGGGATGAGGCACAGAAAGGGTGAGTAACTTGTCCTGGGCTCTGCGATGAAGGCAGGATTTACATCCAGGCCGCCTGGCCCTGGGGCCTGTTCCCTGACCACTGGGCAGCTCCAGCACTCGGGCGGCGCCTGCGGCGCTGCTGGGTTCTTGTTGTACTGCCCGGTAGGAGAGGGCAGACAAGCCTGCTCTGTGCGCATTCAGCCAGGAGACCACCAAGTCCCACCTTGAAGGGTGGGACTAGACTTTTGGTCCAGGTGGATTCCAGCGGGGAGGGAGCTCAGAGAGCGTGAAGGCAGCGAGTGCAGTGGTTAGGACTTGGCTTTAGAGTCACACAGACCTGGGCTCAGTCACACCCTGCCTGTACCAGCTGTGTGACCTGAGGCAACTTACTGATCCTTTCAGAGCCTCTGAGACCTCATCTGTATTACTCTCTGGGCTTCTGGGAGGAGTAACTGAGATCGTGTCAGGTGGGGAGAGGAGAGTGATGGTGCAGGGAGCACAGGCCCGCTAGCCTGTGTGGTCATAAGTTTTCTGAATCCCCGGACGCTGCAGAGTAAGGTTGTCATGGGCATGAAGAGTAGTCCTGGAAGATCCTGATGCTCATAGGAGGTTGGGCCTGGCACTGCCCACAGGAGAATCCACACCAGTCTCATCGCCTCCTTCCACGTAAGGAGAAGGAAATGGAGGTCGTGGGGGGAAAGCAGGCAGACACTTGCCCGTTAGAGTAGCCGGCACCCCTGGCAGCATTGCCAAGAGAAGGGAGCCCAGGGCAGGGACAGGCTGGAGAGTAGGAGGAAGTCCAGGCTGGGGAGTTGGACTGCCCAGGTCCAGGGCAGGAGGAGAGAGCAGAAGCAAGCATAGCCTGAGTAGAGCCCTCAGCCCAGGCACAGGGACAGAGACGAGAGCAGGGGAGGCCAGGGCGGGGGTGCGAGCCCCAATAGAGGGGTGCGGGGGCGCGTGGTGAAGTCAGCTCCAGGAGCCCTGGGGGCCTGTGGCCCACCCACTCTGTCAGCCGTCTGGGTGTGAATTGGAGCTTCTGGGCTGGGAGGGACCTTGGAGATCATCTTGGCCAGAATGAAGACCCACCCAGGGAGGCTCAGGATCACCTGTGAGCTGTGCGCAGGTGACCCAGCCCTGGTGGTAGTGCCACAGGCCAGGTGTGATGTTCCTAATTTTCAGGTAAATCATGGCCTCTCCAAAGTCATCCCTGTAATAGCATCTCTCACGCTCACCTACAGGCCAGGACATTTTCTCGAGTGGGAGAGAAAGGGGTTGAGGTTCAGCTCGTAGATGCCCTGGAATTGCTAGGTGTGGCGGTGAGCATGTGCTGTGTGTTTGAATGGCTTCTGCAGCATCCGTCCAGCAGAACGAAGACAGCGCCACTGCTGCGGCTGGGGCTCCTCTTCTCTGAGGCCCAGGCTCCTGCTGGCACCTCCCTGGCGCTCCGCCAGCTTCTCCTGCAGGCTCCAGCGGCAGCATCTCACTGCCTCCACTGGACAGCTTCAGAGGGGAGACTCCAGGCTCAGAGACGTACATCACAGCCTCAGCCGTGTTCAGAAACAACCTGAAAACACCCAGGGCTTAAATAAAAAAATAACAGGAGAAGGATTCTAACAAAGTTATGGTAAATTCACCCACTAGAATAGTCATCAGACATTAAAAATGATCATTGGGAAGCATATGTAACAACATAGAAAAGTATTTACAAAGTGACACTAAGTAAAAATACTTTCCACCAAAAGTTACTCAGTATGATTGCAAATATATGACAAAATATGTTTATTTTAAAAACAAACACTACTTGAATGTTTGTTATGTTTTGGTCCCTGTACTTAGTGTTATGACACTTGTTACTTCACTTAGTCTCCCAGCTGCCCAGTGGGGTAGTTGGTATTTGCCCCTTTTACAGATGAGGAAACAGAGGGTCAGAGTGGTTCAGTGAGGCCTCCCAGCCAGAAAGTCAGAGCGAGGACTTGAACTCCAGGCCTAGTGCTCTCTCCACCATATCATGCTAGGATCAAGACTAGAGAAGGAGGATATTGGTCATTTTTTTTCTTTCAGACTTCCTTTTCTGTTGCCATTATTGGAAATTTGTAAAGAAAGGCAGTGTTGGCAGCTCATTTGAGGGTGAGGACCAGGGAGATGTTTATGGTACAACTCAGTAAATGCTTTGCTCCCTTCTCCAGGACGACATGGAAGCATACCGGACCCAGAACCGCTTTCTCAACTCTGAGATCCACCAGGTCACAAAGATCTGGAGAAAGGTGGCGGAGAAGGAGAGGGCCCTCCTGATGAAGGTGAGAGGCGGGAGCCTGTTCTGGCCACCTCCATTCCCAGCCACCCTTCAGTCCCCTCACATCATGTCCCTGTCTCACTCTCTCATTACCTGTCTGCTCTCTCTCTGGACTGTGCGCTTCATGAGCTGTCTTCCAAGTATCAGGGATCTGTGCACCGTTGCTATCACTGCTCTGATCGCAGAGGTGCAGAGGAGCAGGCGGGCGGCCACTGTGGTTACCCCTCCCCCTCCTGGCTAAAGTAACTTCCAGGGAATGTAAAGCGCTGGCATTCTTTTTCTCCCTCTTCATTTTTCCCCTTTTGGGAGCCAGGTATTAAAGACTAGACGTTCAAAAACAACGGCATATATGGGGGAAATTAGAAAGTGACTGCACACGCTCAGGGAAAGGCTCAGAAAAGACCTGAGAAGACCTTAAGTTCATACTTCAGGCTGATCCTTGCAGAGAGACAACCTACAACAATCAAAGAAACAAAAACAGTTTATTTACTTTTTTTTTTTTTTTTTTTTTTGAGGAAGATCAGCCCTGATCTAACATCTGCCAATCCTCCTCTTTCTACTGAGGAAGACTGGCCCTGGGCTAACATCCGTGCCCATCTTCCTCCACTTTATATGGGACGCCGCCACAGCATGGCTTGACAAGCGGTGCGTCAGTGGCGCGCGGGATCCAAACCGGTGAATCCCGGGCCACTGCAGCGGAGCGCACGCTCTTAACCGCTTGCGCCACCGGGCTGGCCCCCAGAAACAATTTAAAAAAAAACCCCAGCAAACTCTAAGGAGAATATGATTTCCAGAGTTACCACAATATTAGATTCAAATGTCCAGTTTTCAACAAAACAATCACAAGGTATACAAAGAAACAGGAAAGTATGGCTCGTTCAAAGGAAAAAAATTAGTCAACAGAAAGTGGCCTTGAAAAAGACCTGATGGCAAATGTACTGGACAAAGATTTTAAAACAGTTATCTTAAAGATGCTCAGAGAATTAAAGGAAGATGTGGAGAGTCAAGCAAGCAATGTATGAACAAAATGGAAATATCAATAAAGAGAAAACCTACAAAGAAACCAAAAAAAAAATGCTGAAGCTGGAAAGTAGAATAACTGAAATGAAAACTTCATTAGAGGGCTTCAAAGGCAGAAAGAATCAGTGAACTTGAAGATAGGACAATGGAAATGATCGAGCCTGAGAAACAGAAAGAAAAAAGATTGAAGAAGAGTGAACAGAAAAGTGATCTGTGATCTGTGAGACACCCTTAAGCAGACCAACATACCCATTATATTGTGGGAGTCCCAGAAGGAAAGGGGCAGGGAGAATATTTGAAGAAATAATGCTACAAACTTCCCAAGTTTGGTGGAAGACATGAAGCTCATCCAAGAAGCTCAACAAACTTTAAGTAAGGTAAACTCAAAGAGACCCACACCTCAAGACACATTGTATCAAACTTTCAAATCCCAGAGACAGAGAGATGTGTTGGAAGCAGAAAGAGAGAAGCAACTCATCACATACAAGGATGCTCAGTGAGCCGATTTCTCATCAGAATTGTTTTTTTTTTTTTTTTTGGTGAGGAGGATTGGCCCTGAGCTAACATCTGTACCAATCTTGCCTCTATTTCGTATGTGGGTCACCGCCACAGCATGGCTTGATGAGCAGTGTGTAGGTCCGCACCTGGGATCCAAACCCACGAACTCAGGCCACTGAAGCGGAGCACGCTGAACTTAACCACTACGTCACCGGGCTGGCCCCAGCTCATCAGAAACTTTGAAGGCCAGAAGACAGTGGGCTGATGTATTCAAAGTGCTGAAAGAAAAAAACTGTCAACCAAGAATCCGTATCTGGCAAAACTTTCCTTCAAAAGTGAGAGAGAAATTAAGACTTTCAGATAAAAGCTGAGAGAGTTCATTACCACTATACCTGCTGTGCAAGAAATGCTCAAGGGGAGTCCTGCGGGGTGAATGAAAGGACACCGGACAGTTTCAAAGCCGTATGAAGAAATAAAAGATCTCAGGAAAGGTAAATACATGGGCAATTATAAAAGCTAGTATTATTGTCACTTTGGTTTGCAGCTCCACATTTTTTTTTTTTTGTGAGAAGATCAGCCCTGTGCTAACATCTGCCAGTCCTCCTCTTTTTTGTCTGAGGGAGACTGGCCCTGGGCTAACATCCATGCCCATCTTCCTCCACTTTATATGGGACGCCGCCACAGCATGGCTGGACAAACAGTGCGTCGGTGCACGCCCAGGATCCAAACCGGCAAACCCCGGGCCGCCGCAGCGAAGCGCATGCACTTAACTGCTTGCGCCACTGGGCAGGCCGCAGCTCCACATTTTGTTTTCTACATAATTTCAGAGACTAAAACATTTAAAAGAATTATTACTTCATGTTTTTTGGGCACACAGCGTATAAAGATGTAATTTTGTGGCATCAACAACCAAAGGGTAGGGATGGAGCTGTAAAGGCGCAGAGTTTTGTATGTTATTGAAGTTAAGCTGGTAGAAATTCAAATTAGAATGTTATAACTTTAGGATTTTATTATTTTGATTTTATTTTATTTATTTATTTTTTATTTTATTTTTATTTTTTTTATTTTTTTTGTGAGGAAGATCAGCCCTGAGCTAACATCCACGCTAATCCTCCTCTTTTTGCTGAGGAACACCGGCTCTGAGCTAACATCTATTGCCAATCCTCCTCCTTTTTTCCCCCAAAGCCCCAGTAGATAGTTGTATGTCATAGCTGCACATCCTTCTAGTTGCTGTACGTGGGACGCCACCTCAGCATGGCTGGAGAAGCGGTGCGTCGGTGCGCACCCGGGATCCGAACCCGGGCCACCAGTAGCGGGGCGTGCGCACTTAACCGCTAAGCCACAGGGCCGGCCCTAACTTTAGGATTTTAAATGCAATCCTGATGGTAACCACAAAGAAAATAGCTATAGAATATACACAAAAGGAAATGAGAATGGAATTTAAAAATTTACTGCAAAAAACTAAACAGAAAATAAGACAGTAATGCAGGAAGTGAGGGACAAAAAAGCTATAAGTCATATAGAAAAAAATAGCAGAATGACAGAAGTAAGTCTCCTCTTATCAGTAAATACCCCAAATGTAAATAGATTAAACTCTTTAAAGACAGAGATGGGCAGAATGGATAAGAACACATGATCCAACTATATGCAGTCTACAAAAGTAGACTCACTTTATATCCAAAGACAGAAATAGATTGAATGTGAAAGGATAGAAAAAGATATTCCTTGCAAATAGTAACCAAAAGAGAGCAGGGGTGGCTATACTAATATCAGACAAAAAAGACTTTAAATTAAAAAGAAAAGTTACAAGAGACAAAGACATTATATATTAATAAAAGGTTCAGTGCATCAGAAGATGCAACAGTTATAAACATTTACACACCTATTAACAGACTAGCAAAATAAAATATATGAGACAAAAACTGACAGAATTGACAGGAGAAATAGACAGTTCTACAGTAATAATTGGAGATTTTAATACCCGACTCAGTAATGGGTAGAACAACCAGTCAGCAGATAAGTACGGAAATAGAAGACTTAACTCAATAAACCAACTAGATCTAACACACATGTACAGAACACTCTACCCAACAGCTACAGCATACACATTCTTCTCAAGTGCACGTGGGACATTTTCCAGGAAGGACCATACATTAGGCCACAAATTGTCTCAATAGATTTAAAAAGACAGGTATACAAAGTATCTTCTCCAACCACAATGGGATGAAGTTAGAAATCAACAACAGAAGTAAAACTGGAAAATTCACAGATTTGTGGAAATTAAATAACACTCTCTTTCCTTTTTTTTTTTTTTTTGGTGTGAGGAAGATCAGCCCTGAGCTAACTTCCATGCTAATCCTCCTCTTTTTGCTGAGGAAGACCGGCTCTGAGCTAACATCTATTGCCAATCCTCCTCCGTTTTTTTCCCCCAAAGCCCCCGTAGATAGTTGTGTGTCATAGCTGCACATCCTTCTAGTTGCTGTATGTGGGACGCGGCCTCAGCATGGCCGGAGAAGCGGTGCGTCGGTGCGCACCCGGGATCCGAACCTGGGCCGCCAGTAGCGGAGGGTGTGCACTTAACCACTAAGCCACAGAGCTGGCCCCTAAACAACACTCTCTTAAACAATGAATCAAAGAAAAAATCACAAGGGAAATTAGAAAATACTTAAGAGACGAATGAAAAAAAACACAATGTACCCAAACATATGGGACACAGTGAAAGCAACGCTAAGGGGGAGATTCGTAGCTATAAATGCTTAAAAAACAAGAACGATCTCAAATCAACAACCTAACTTTACAAGTTTACATTTTTTTTTACAACTTGATAACTGTACAATTTAGGAACTAGAAAAAGAACCAAACCCAAAGCTAGCTGAAGGAAGGAAATAATAAAGATTATAATAGAGATAAATGAAATAGAGAAAATCAGTGAAACCAAAAGTTGATTCTTTGAAACAGTCAACAAGATTGACAAACCTTTAGCTAGATGGACTAAGGAAAAAAGAGAAGACTCAAAATCAGAAATGAAAATGGGGACATTACTACCAATTAATAAAAAGGATTATAAGAGAGTACTATAAACAATGGTACGCCAACAAATTGGGTAACCTAGATGAAATGGACAAATCCCTAGAAACATAAAACCTACCAAGCTTAAATCAAGAAGAAATAGAAAATCTGAACAGACCTATAACTAGTAACGAGATTGAATCAGTAATCAGAAATCTCCCGACAAAGAAAAGCCCTGGACCTGATGGCTTCACTGGTGAATTCTACCAAACATTTAAAGAAGAGCTAACCCCAGTCCTTCTCCAACTTTTCGAGGAGGGCACAGACTCGTGAGGGAGTCGAACACAATCAGGGTGCAGTTGGGCACACAGGATTCTTTGGGGCCCAAAGGGAAGAAGAAAGTCAGGGGAGGCTTCCTGGTGGAGGTGCCTTCTGAGCCAAGTCCTAAAGGTGAGTTAGTGTTGTCCAGGCAAACAGAGTAGAGAAAGGCCTTCCAAGCAGAGAGACGTAGTCAAGACCTGTGGGCTGAGAGGCAGGGAGGAGGGGTGGGGAGGGTGAGCCAGGAGGCTGAGGGTGAGGAGTTTGGAGGAACTCTGGAGGAAACGGGGTTGTTGAAGGGTTTTGAGTGGGAGGCCCTCAGTCAGACTGAAGTTTTGAGAAAACTGCGGTGGCTGCTCGGTGGAGGGTAGACTCAAGGAGGCAGGCCTGGAAGCAGGGAGACTTGGGAGTCTGTAGCAGAAATCCCGGAGGAGGGTGTTGGTGAGGGGACTCAGGAAGCGGCCCGGCGGTGGAGGGACGAGGAGGTGGGAGCCAGGTGGAACGGGGGGAGAACAGGCTCGCCGGGTGGCTTGTTGACGGTGACCGGGCAGGGGTGCAGCAGAGTGGCACCTTGGCCAGGAGGCTCCCCCTCTGCCACCCCAGGGTGAGACAGAGCCAGGCTGGCCCAGAGGTCATGGCAGTGTGACGAGGCAGATTTTTACTGTCCCATCTTACAGAGAAGGAAAACAGGGCCCAGGGAGGTTGCCTGCCTTGCCCAGCATTGCCCAGCTTGTCTAAATAGAAACACAAAAGTTCAAGGCAGGGGGAGGGGCAGGCAGACGGGAGTGTGAGTGTGTGTCCGTGAGGTGGGAGAGAGGTGGTGTGTTGGAGGAAGTGAAAGAGCCCACCTGGTGGCAGCAGAGAGCACAAGCACAGTGTCCAGAGCTGCATGTCACTCCCCTGGACACTGCTCAGTAATACCACCTACAGAGAGCTTGTTCTGGGGCTAGCGCCCTGGGAAGGGCGTTACGCACATCAGCTTGTCTGACCTTCGCCAGAATCCTGAGGCAGACTCTATATTAATCTCCACTGTTTGGACGAAGAAGCTTAGGCACAGAGAGGTTAAGTAACTTGGCCATAGGTCACCCAGCCTGCAGTGGCTGAACCTGGATGGGACTGCAGGCCATGCAAGAGCCTGTGCTGCCCCTGCCCACCTCTCTGCTCTTTCTTCTGAATCCCACTCCAGCTCTGGGCCTGGGCCTCTCTTGCCTGGAGCCCTTTCTGCCTTGCGGTAAACACTTGGGTTCGGGGCCCATCTCCTTCTCTTATATGAAGGGTGGGGCGGGGAGGGGATGGGAGATGAGAGCTGGAAGAAGGGCTGTGCTGCCTAAAGCTGTCCAGGCCTCAGGCCTTGGGGGCAGCCAAGCCCAACCAGGTGGCCTGACCAGCACCTCCCCACCCCGCCCCAGTGTGCCTACCTCCAAGCCAGGAACTGCCAGGTGGAAAGCAAGTACCTGGCGGGGCTGCGGAGGCTGCAGGAGGCCGTGGGGGACGAGGCGAGCGAGTGCGCGAAGCTGCTGAGGCAGCTCAGCCAGGAGGCGCTGCAGTGGGAAGCCAGCGAGGCCTCGGCGGACAGCGTCGTGCTGAGCCCCATCGGGTAAGCCCAGCGGCCCCCCAGGCTGGGTGTGCATGACCTGGGGTCCCCAGCTGCCCTGCTGCTGGTTCCTGCTGACCGTGTGCGAGCACTGCACACCCCTTACCTCCTCGTATCTTCAGATGCATGAGCACGTGGTTGGGGTGAGCCTCATTTTACAGCCGCGGTGGTGCAGGCTCAGAGGAGGCAGCCCCTTGCCCAAGGGCACACAGCACGTTAGTGCATCAGCCTCTAGAGCTCTGTTTTCTCTACTTCCCCAGGCTGCCTCCCAGAGGTGTTTGTCAGAGAGGGGAGAGGGGGAGACAAGCCCTTGCAAGCACAGCGGACATGGGCAGTAAAGTATAACAGAAGGGGCTGTGGCTGGGGTCAAAGCCTCTGGAGGTTGGGTGGCCCAGTGGCAGGAGCCCAAGCTTTGGAGCCAGACCTGACTTTCTCACTGTGTGACCTTGGACCCGTCACCTAACCTTTCTGAGCCTCATATTCAGCCTCCGTAAGATGTGGGCTAAGATCCCTTTGCAGGATCAGTGGGATTAAATGAGGTAGCACATGCAGAGCACACGGTAGGGGCAAATAAATGGAAGGCCATCTGGAATGTGTCCCCAGCTGTCCCACCTCTGCTGGTCATTGGTGCTGTCTGTTCCCCATCCATCCTCGAGCTTACTGGCTGTGGAAGTGGGGGTCTGTGTTGGCAGTGCGGGACTCCTGGGGGCTGAGGCTGCATGAAGTAGTGAGAGGGTCCTTTATATTTGCACAGAATGAAGGAGTGCATATCTCTTCAGCACTCACCATGTAGCAGGCACTGTCGAGCCCCCAGCAGTTTACATCAGGGGTCTCACTGGGTCTTCATGAGGCAGAGCAGGAGTTCCTGTACCCGTTGTACAGATGAGCAAACTGAGGTTTGGGGAACTGAAGTGACTGGCCCAGGGCTGCATGGCTAACTCACAGGGAAGGCAAGGCAGGAACTTGCCCAGGGTCCCCCCTCTCCCTGCTGCCCCATATCTGGGGAAGGGCGCCACGAGGTGTTGCTGACACGGGCTTTTGCTGGCAGTGAGTATGACGAGTATGGCTTCCTGACGGTGCCCAACTACGAGGTGGAAGACCTGAAGCTGCTGGCCAAGATCCAGGCGCTGGAGGTGCGCTCCCACCACCTGCTGGCCCACGAGGCCGTGGAGCGGCCGCTGCGGGAGCGCTGGGCCGCCCTGGGCGAGCTGGCGCCCTCGGCCGAGCTCAAGCAGCTGCTGCGGGAGGGCGTGCCCCGCGAGCACCGGCCGCGGGTCTGGAGGTGGCTAGTGCACCTCCGCGTCCAGCACCTGCAGGCCCCCGGCCGCTACCAGGAACTGCTGAGCTGGGGCCAGGCCCGCGAGCACCCTGCCGCCCGCCAGATCGAGCTGGACCTGAACCGGACCTTCCCCAACAACAAGCATTTCACCTGCCCCACCTCCACCTTCCCCGAGAAGCTCCGCCGGGTGCTGCTGGCCTTCTCTTGGCAGAACCCCTCCATCGGCTACTGCCAGGGCCTGAACAGGTGAGCACCGTAGCCCCAGGCCGCAGCCTTTACCTTTCAGAGCACCCCTCTGTCTCTTTGGACCTCCCAAGAACCCAGAGAGGTGAGCCCAGGAGGCCTGGTCCCCACCGTACAGATGGGGACAGGCAGGTGAGAGGATGTGTTCAAGACAGAGATGGCCGGCGCTCAGGGCGCCTGGGCCCGTGCCCTCTCCTTCGATCTGTGCTCAGGGAAGTGTCACTCACACAGAAAGTTGTGTCGTGCGCAGCCCAGCTCATACATCCTAGGACTGTCTGGGTCAGGGATCAGCTGCTTCAGTAAAACCCACTCAGAGGAGCCCAAGGAAAAGAGAATTTGTAAATGTCACAGGGGAAGCTCACAAAAGCCAGGAAAAGGACATAGAGCTAGGACGAGATGTCACTGGGAGCCAGGGCCACTGCTCTCTCCAACAGGGCTGCAGCATGGCACAACCCCAGAGGGCGCCATTCATGCCGTGTTTCCTGGGCATGCTGTCCCCTGAGATTGTGCAGCACCACAGTACTGCTCTGCAGCCCTCTGTGGGGCGTGTTCTCTGCCTCTCTCACTCTGCGTCTGCTTCCTTCTCTCAGAGACCAGCCTTTCTGTCCATCATTCCCTGGACACTTAGGGCCCTTCAGGGCTGTCAGCATGGAGACCTCAGCCCGAGTCCAGAGCCCTTCAGCGAGTCTTCCCGCGTGTTGGTACCCTCGTGTCCCAGGCCCAAATTCCTGAAGGAAGGAATCTCGTTGGCCCAGCCTGGATCAATTTCTACTTCTGGTCCAACAGCGGCAGATGAGGGATCGGGGATGGGGGCAGGGAGTGACCTGGTCAGGCTGCCCTGTCCAGGACTATGGGGGACTCTCAGGAATGCCACCAGGTATCTCGATAGAGGTTGCATGATCTCAACTGTTTCCCAAAGCAAGATTTGTTTCAATTTAATTTAAACATATACATACTCAAGCAAAATTTACATAAGCCATTCTGCTCTTTTTTCAGAATAGGCGGTGTGTGACATTTATTTAACACAGAATAAACCTTCAGAGTGTCCCTACTCAAATCTGAATGGTTCTCAAGGGTAGATATTTTTGATACTTTATTTCCAGCCTAAATTGGGTGAAATTGAGCATATACATGTACAATTACTGGGAATTCCAAGTGAAACCCCAACAATAATGCCTCAGTCTAAGCCTCCTGGGAAAACATGTTCAGATTTCATGCTGCTCTAGACGTCTGCTACAGGGGATGTCTGTAGAAATTCATTCATTCATTCATTCATTTATGCAACAGCTAAGCAAAAGCTTGTGCACTTCTCATCTGTTTGAACATGGTTAAATCCAGAAGGGACAAAACTTGCAAAGCCTCTTTAAGAATAGCTTTGCAGGGGCCAGCCTGGTGGCGTAGCGGTTAAGTGCGCGCACTCCGCTGTGGTGGCCCGGGGTTCAGATCCCAGGTGCGCACTGACGCACTGCTTGTCAAGCCATGCTGCGGCGGCGTCCCATATAAAAGTGGAGGAAGATGGGCACGGATGTTAGCCCAGGGCCAGTCTTCCTCAGCAAAAAGAGGAGGATTGGCAGATGTTAGCACAGGGCTGATCTTCCTCACCAAAAAAAAAAAAAAAGAATAGCTTTGCAGGGTACTGGAAGCTATGAGATTAGTATGAAAATAATAATTTTTGCATTTCATGCAAAGGTCAGGTAGGAACTAAGACTAAGGGCCTCTTAGCTGCCAGGGGCTTTGCATACGACATCCTCTAATCCTCAGGAAACCCTGTGGGGCAGATTTGAGGGCCCCATTGTCCAGAGGAGACAAGAGAGGGTCTGAGAAGCTAAGGAACCTGCCCGACGCCTCACCATGCGTGAAAGACTTGACCCTGGTCTCCGGCCCCAAAACCCGGGCCTTCCTCCCTCTGCCCTCACTCGGAATGGAACCTGTGGCAGAATGTGCTGAGGGCACCCAGAAACCTTTTTCCTGATCAGATGTAACTTTTTGAGAGGAGGCATGGGGTTAGCCACATACGGGCTTTCTAGTCTAATCTGTGCTGAAGGGGCAGGGGAAAATCCTACAGCAGGAGGGAGTCTTGAGATAGGCCTCATAGAAGGAAAGAGGCAGCACAAAGGCTGCCGAGGGGTAGATAGGAACAGCTGAGGCTGAGAGGAACAGCTGAGGCTGAGAGGGGGAAGATGCTCAGAGGGTATTTCTTTACCTCTTTCTCTGAATGCTGTTTTTACCGATAATTGGTATTTAGGCAGATATTCATGCTATTGCTTTAAATAGAAAGTTATTTGTAATAGAGCCTGTTTAAATGTGAAAAGTGCATTGCGTTCTTTCAAAGGCCCTTAAACCCCAGCCTGCAGGCCCCTGTCGGTTGTCTGAGTGCTGCCGTCTAGTGGCGGCCATTAGAACTGCGTGTGTGGTGCCTCAAGGATAGAACCTGCTTCTAAGCCACAGATCCAGCCTGTTCAGAGGGTGACTGATATTATGGTAACGATTTAGTGTGAATTTAGAGCAAACCTTTTAAAGCCATTTCCCCTTAAAATATAGGTGGAGTGCTTTAAAAGCTTTTTCTTTCCTCCCCCCCACGCTGCCTCCTCTGCAGACCCACTTTGGGCCTGAACGCCCTGGGCTGGCGTCTGGCTGCAGCCCTGAGCAGTTGGTGCGCCCTGGTGGGGCCCAGCAGCCGCTCATCACTGACCTGTTTTTCCCTTTTTCACTCATTTTACATGTACAACTCAATGATCTGTAGTAAATTCACAGAGTCGCACAGCCGTCACCACGTTCCGATTGTAGGACATTTCCGTCACCCCTACAGGAAACCTCGTGCCCCCGTGCGGTCACTGTCCAGTCCCACCCCAGCCCTGGGCAGCCACCGCGCTACCTTCTGTCTCCGTGAATGCGCCCCGTGTGGACGCTTCGTATGAGTGCAGCATGCAATATGTGGTCTTTTGCATTGAGCTTCTTTCGCTCACGTCATGTTTTTGAGGTTCATCCATGTCATAGCATGTATTTTGTTTCTTTGATTACTGAGCAGCATCCATTGCATGGAGGGACCATATTTTGATTACCCACTCTCCAGTTGATGGGCATTTGGGGTGTTTCCACCTTTGGCTGTTAGGAATAACGCATGAACATTCCTGGGCAAGCCTTTGTGTGGATGTGTGTTTTCCTTTCTCTTGGGTGTATTCTTTTTAATGGAGGCTCAGTTTTCATTGTCTAAATGCACCATAAAGTATTTAATTTTTCTTTTTGGTTTCTTTTTTTTTAATTTTCTTTTTTGTGAGGAAGATCAGCCCTGAGCTGACATCCAATGCCAGTCCTCCCTTTTTTGCTGAGGTAGATTGGCCCTGGGCTAACTTCCATGCCCATCTTCCTTTACTTTATATGGGACGCCGCCACAGCATGGCTCGACAAGCGGTGCATCGGTGCGCACCTGGGATCCGAACCTGCGAACCCCAGGCCGCTGAAGCAGAGCGCGTGCGCTTAACCACTGCGCCACCGGGCTGGCTCCTCTTTTTGGTTCTTATGAGAATGCTGCCACGGATATTCTTGTGCTTGTGCTATTATTTCTGTAGCATCAAGACACACAAGAGTGAACAAGCCATGAGGAATACACATCTAAAATCTTCACTAGCCCTCAAAAATTTCCAGACGCCAACAGGAGAGGCCCGTAGAGAGGAAGGGAGACCTGCCAGGAGTCAGGGAGGGGCAGCCGGTGCACGTCCAGGGTGGGAAACAGGCTGGCCGAGGGTAAGCAGCTTCCCAGATCTGTCCCTCAGGAGCTAAGCCCCAACACAGAGGCCAGGCCAGCGAACCTTCCTGTTGCTGGAGATGAGAACCCGTGGCCTGGGCATCCTCAAGGGGACCAGTCTTTGGGCGGCTGAGAGCAATATGATTTGGAAACAAGGTCCCTCGGGCTCCCCCGAGGAGGCGGGGCCTGAGTGCCCACCAGGCATACTGAGAGCACGCCTGGATTCAGAGCTCAGTTGCACCTCGTCCCCGGTGGCATTATTGGGACTTTCAGAAACAGTGGTGCCCACTCCTGAAGGTCCCAGACCATGAGTAGGGCCTTCCATGGGTGGAATCTTCTCAGCAGGATTAAACCTCCCTTTTGACACAAAAGCTCTATCCTTCTGGTTCAGGATTGAGTCCAAAAATTAAAACAACAACAAAAAGTAAAAATCACTGAACATCACCAAGAGGCTCACACACAAATCGCTGACCTTTCCTGTGTGCAGAGATCCCGGCCGATGCCGACAGCCGCTCCAGGACTGAGCGCTTCCTGGGGCTCCAGTGGACGGGGTGAGGACACCACTCTGCCACCAATGACGGGGGACCTTGAACGTCACTTTTGCTTTCCAGGCCCTCGTTTTCCCATCTCTGTAATGACCAGGGGTGACCAGTAGGAAGCAGCTGCCTGGAGCCTTGTCTTGTGAGAGTTTCTGAGGCAGCCTTCAGGATCAGTGGGAAAGAGTGCCATGATCAGTTAGTTCTGTCTGCCCTGGGCACAGACAACGAGAGTGGTGGCCAGCGTGTCACATTCACTATCCCTGAACTAGAGGACCTCTGAAGGCCCCCCACCTCACCCCATTTCCAGGAGACCGCACTGTTCTGCATCCACTCAGCCCAGACTCAGGAGGGTTTGTACAAATATTTTAGCCAAAATGGAGAGAAATTCCTTCCCAATCTACTGGAGAGAGAAAAGGGATTTCTTTTTTCTTTTGAGAGAATTGACCCTGTTTCTAAAAAAAAGCGTGACCCTCAGAAGAGGCTGGAGGTTGCAAATCCAATCTAGTCAGAGCCCAGAGAGCATAAATTTCTGGACAACGCAATGTGCTCTTGAAGTCTCTCCAGAGTGTGAGGCTTCCCAGCGCTGACCGCGGCGTCCCCCTAAGGGTGTCCCCCAGGGGCAGAGGATACAGCATTCCCCAGACCTCTCTGAACAGGGACCTCGTGTTCACCTGGCATCTCGAGAGACCAGTGCGTTTTGGGAAATGTGTTCTTGGCTCGGCCCTGGATGAGGCCTGCCAGGGAAGATGGGAGAAGTGGAGGAAACAGCACTTCTTCCAGGCCGACATCCCTGCTCAGCACCGGGCCTGGGGATGTTGTTTCTTATCCATGATCTCACTGGAGCCTCGTGATAGCCCTGGGGAGAGGGGAAGCAAAGGAGGAAAAGAACTCTGTGGACTGAGTGCCTGGCATGTGCCAGACGGGGAGCAAGCACGGTGTGTGTGTCTGCTCCCTCAGACGCCTCATAGCCCCGGGGGAGACACTGTCACTCCCCCTCTGCGGGTGAGGAAAGTGAGCTCAGAAATGTTAGCCCTGGCCACGGCCTCCAAGCACGTGGACAGTAAGGTGAGGAGGGCTGACGCTATAAAGCGCTCACTGTGGGTCAAGCACGGGGCTGGGCATTTAACGTGTGTTTCCTCTGTTCATCCTCCTAACGGTCCTGTGATTACTGTGAGGAGGCTGAGGCTCAGAAAGGTTCAGTGACTTGCCTAAGGTCACCCAGCAAGGAAGCGACAGGACCAGGGCTCACACCCAGGCAACAGGGCTCCAGAGCCCCTGCTCTAAGATGACTCGTTGCTCTGGAAATCCCCTAGGTGGCCCTCTTCAAAAGCACATTTGTCTCATCCTGGGCGCCAGGAACTCCAGCCAGGTTGGGGAGTGGGGCTGGGCAGGACATCCCCGAGGTGGCTCCCTGGCTACCTGGCTGTGACTTCTGTGGGTCACTCCCCGCCTCCTTCCCTCCCACTCCAGGCTGGCGGCCATCGCTCTGCTGGTCCTGGATGAGGAGGAGAGTGCCTTCTGGTGCCTGGTGGCCATCGTGGAGTCCATCATGCCGGCTGATTACTACAGCAAGACGCTGACGTCGTCCCAGGTGAGCCGCAGGCAGGAGGCTGGGGGCCGTGAGGGCCGGTCCCCCTGAGTTGTTCCTACTCACTGGTGAGTCTCGGAAAAGTCAGGAACCCCTCAGGCCTCCATTTCTCCCCCTGTACAGTGGGCCAGTAACCCCTGTCCGGGACGGCTGGGAAGTTCCAGTGAGCCGCTGCCCTTAGAACTGTTGGGGCCCTGCCCCGGGATAGACTGCTGTTATTCCGCCGTGACGTGACGTTCCTCGTTAGAAACAGTTGATTTCCTGGGGGGCGTGGGGGGCAGGGAAACTGCAGTGTGACTTCCTGTTGCCAGTCGGGAGTTCCAGAACGGAGGTCAGGTAGGGTGGAAGGTGGGACTGGGAGGATGGGACGTGGTGACTCTTCACACACGCTCCTCGTTCCTACTGAGAAGCAGGCTGCCTGCATCATCTCCGTACCTCCTCGACTGCCCTCTGAGCACAGGCCAGCCCTGAGCCGGGCGGAGCTGGTTCACAGCCGACCGCCAGCAACCAGCTGTGTGGCCTTGGCAAGTGACGTCACCTCTCTGGACGCCAGGCCTGCCCGCCTTTGAATGGGAGTAACAGCTACCTCCTGGGCTTGTTGAGAGGTGTAAATGCAAAACCATTTCAAACCTCCCGCCTCCAGCCTCTCCCCCTCCTGCCTCCTCCTGCCTTGTCCTGTTCTTCCTACTTTACAGAGAGGGGCCACCCCGAGGGAACCTTCTCACTTCCCACCCCAAACCTACCAAGCCATTACCTGCCCCCGTCCTGTTCATTCCTACTGTGATCGCCCAGTGCTGATTCCGCCTTCTGGGACGCCCACCGGGTGGGGAAGTCAGGAGACAGTCGGTGTTCAGGTGTGGGACAGAGGTCAGGGCTGGACTGAGGAGTCATCAGGAAGGAGGTGGTGACTCAGGTAAGGGTTGTCTTTGCTGCATGGAAGGGAGGCCAACCTAACAGAGGCTCAAATGGGGGATTATTTTTCTCAGATACTGAGAAAGCTGCAGGCTCCTTCCAGCTCTCTGCTCTGCTGTCCCTGGCATGCGGCTTTCATCCTCCTGCTCATCACCTCGTGGTCACAAGATGGCTGCAGCACCTCCAGCACTGTGGCCCCGGTCCAGGCTGGAAGAAGCAGAGGGTGAAAGGCAGGAGCTGGCTCCCTTTCAAACAGCTTTCCCCACCCAGCAATTTCTGCTCCCACCTGGTGGTCAGAACTGTTCACATGTTCCCTCTACTCACAGGGCAGGCTGGGAAATGTTCCATATTTTATCTTCAGGTTTTAACATCTCTGAAATTGAGGTGTGTTGTATAAGCAATGTGTGGTGGTGGTTTCTTTTTTTTAGTATAAAAAGTTTCAAATGTGCAGAAGAACAGAGAAAATCACGTAATGGACCTCCACATATCTGTCACCTAGTTTCAGTAATTACCAACACCGGGAGGCCAGTACTGTTTCCTTCAGACCCCCACCCACCCCTCCGCTTTGATGGTCTCACTGTAAATCTCAGACATCGGACCAGTTCATTCGTAAAGCCTTCTGGAGGTTCAGTGGTGTCTTAGATTGAGTGAATGACCCAGGTTTTGAGCTGGACACTTGGCTTCCGCAGTGGACCTAGGGTTCTGGGAGAGGAAGGAAGGAAGGGGGGGTGTTTGACACAGTGGAGGCTAAAGCCCGGAAGGGACTTAGACAGAGGGAGAGAGCTGAGAAACAGCAGTCCTGGGAACGGAAGACAACAGGAGGCTGACGTGGGCTCGTCACAGAGGTGGGAGGCAGACGACACAGAACGTGTCTTGGAGCCAGGGGAGGCACCAGTGCTGCGGGTAATTAACCGAGTCAAGAGAAACAAGGAGGGAGGCGTGACAGTGACCACACCGAGAGGGCATCGGCAACATGGCCCAGCAGCACCCCCTTTAGGAGGGTTCCTCGATGTCCGGTGTGGCAGGACAGTGTGGCTCCTGACACGGGCCCCCAGGACCTCGCCCCAGACGGACACACTGAGGGTCTGAGTGTCGTGTGCCAGGTCCAAAATGGGTACAGAGAAGCGGCCGTGGTGTCAGCCGATACACGCCCGAGCTGCGCTGGCCCAGGCTTTAACAGCCCACAGAGACCTCCGCGTCAGAGCCCGGTGCTCCAGCCCGGGAGCAGGAGAGTGATGGCCGCTGTACCTTCTCCCGGCCAGGCTGGGCGCTAGCTCCTCCGGGCGCTCCGCGCCCCCAGGCAGGGCGGGACCTGCTCTGCGGGCTCCGCGATGGTGTGTGGACCGGCTGGGTGCAAAGGGGCGGGCAGGGAGGGAGGCAGCCCCTTCCCTGGGGCGGCAGCTGACGGGCCCTCTCGCGGCGGCCAGGTGGACCAGCGGGTGCTCCAGGACCTCCTCTCGGAGAAGCTGCCCAGGCTGATGGCCCACCTGGGGCAGCACCGCGTGGACCTCTCCTTCGTCACCTTCAACTGGTTCCTCGTGGTCTTCGCAGACAGTCTCATCAGCAACATCCTCCTCCAGGTCTGGGACGCCTTCCTGTATGAGGGCACCAAGGTAGGGCGCTGCCGGGGGGGGGGGGGGCGCAGGAGGGTCCCGGCCATTCCCTTTGTTCCCCTGGGTCTGGATTCTGCCCGTGGAGAATGGGAGCACGTCTCGTGGGAGCAAGGCTTTATAACTACAGTGCTTTGCCCACGTGAGGGAAGCAGTGCTTCTGCCTCCAGGATGCATCCTAAGGTTGGGGGATTCCTTTCCCGGAGAGGAGGCACGAGCGTGACCCCGGAGGCACATCCCTGCTGTGTTCGCTGCCTCTCCAGTCACCTGGGCCCCTCCCGCTCTTCCTCCTGTTTGGACTGAGCCCCGGGTTGGGAGGCTGGCGCTTGGGTCTGCTCCCAGCTCTGCCTCTTGCCTTGCTCGCGCCCTCTGCCCCAGTGTCCCCGTGGTGGTTGATAACGTACTGCACCGCACAGTTTCCAAAGCACCCTCAACCCCCAGATTGCAAACTGCGCTCCCCTTGGGGTTCCCAGTCTCCCCCTACCCCGGCCTGCCCACACACATTTTGCCTCCAAGCCTTCAACCTCTGCAGCCTGTGTGGGGACTCCCATGCTGCCTGGGCCTGTGGGTTCTCTCCCTCTGGGGATTACCTGCCTTGGCCCCCAGGACCCGTCTGAGAGCCCGTCTCTGCCCCCAGGTGGTGTTCCGCTACGCCCTGGCCATTTTCAAGTACAATGAGGAGGAGATCCTGCGGCTGCAGGATGCCCTGGAGATCTACCAGTACCTGCACTTCTTCACCAAGACCATTTGCAACAGCCAGTGAGAGCCCACCCTGCCCCCTCCACCACCCCCACCACCCACACATGTCCCCCCAGGACACAGAGCAGAGGGGAGGCTGAGGTTTGCCAAGTGTAGGTTCGTTAGTGATACTGATCCTCCAGTACAGCTGAGAAATCTTTAGGGACATTCCGCTGCCTCAGTGGTCATCTGTCTGCCCCTTAACACGGCATTCGAGGCCTCCATGCAGTTTCATTTCTTGCCCACTTTTTCCTGCCCCAGCACCCATGCCCTGTGATCCTGCCAAACAGAATTATTTGAGTTCCTAGGACAATACCCACCCCTGGGCTTTTGGCCTTGCAGGTTCTTCTACTTAGAATGCCTCCTTACCACCTCCATCTCCACCATCTTTGCCTGGCCAACTTCTACTCATTCTTCAACACTCAGCACATGTGTCACCTCCAGGAAGCCTTCCCTGACAGTCTTGCTTTAGTGGTTTAGAGCTCCCATAGCCCTAAGCTTCCTCCTCCTTCAGTTCATATCACTCACTTTGGGTGGAAACTGTCTTCTTCTTCACTGTTTCCGCTCCAGAAGGTGAGCTGCCTGAGGGCAGGGGCCCGGGCCTCAGCCACAGGGGTGGAATGAATGCGGGTGCCTGGGAAGGCCCCGGGGGACGGGCCCTCGTGGGCCCTGTGCCGCGGACTGACTGTGCGCTCCCGCAGGAAGCTGATGAGCATCGCCTTCAACGACATGAACCCGTTTCCCATGAAGCAGCTGCGGCAGCTGCGGGCCGCCCACCGGGAGCGGCTGGAGGCGGAGCTGCGGGAGCTGGAGCGCCTGAAGGCGGAGTACCTGGAGACCCGGGCGTCCCAGCGCCCCCTGGTGCCCGAGGGCTGCACCAGCGAGGACGAGGCGGACGGGGACGCCTGACCTGGCCCTGCCCTGCCCCGAGCCCTTTCACCCTGGACTGGCAGGCCCCAGGAGGACAGCCGCGGAGCAGAGGTCCAGCCCCCTGAGCCCCGTCACCAGGGGACGCGGGGCAAGTCCCTTCCCGTCTCTGGGCCTCAGTGTCCCCTTGGCACGTTGTCTGCTGTGAAGCCGTCGGTTGGGTTTCCTCAGGAGGCACACCCAGGATGCCTCCCCTTTCTCACTTCCTCCTCAGAGCACTTCAGCACCCAGACAGCAAGAGTGCTGGCTTTATAGGTTAACCTTGAATGCTCTCTGAGTTTTATCTGTGTAAAGCCATGTAAATATTGGAAATATTTCAAAAGCTTTGGAAGTTAACGCTTCTCAGTAGCCACGTGTTCCGGGGTGTCCCGCCTCTCGGGCCTTCCCAGCTGGACATCTCTGGCCGCTGTTTCTGTGGGCACCTCTGCAGGACCGCTCGCCCTCCTGGTTCCCGAGGAGCTGGCGCCCTGTGCATTTGGGCTTCTGTCTTTCTGGGCGACAGAGCCTCCCCGAGGCTGGTCGGGCCTACCAAGGCCTGTCTCCTGAGCCTTGCACCTGTGCTCTCCTCTCTGCTCACAGCCCATTGTGGGGGGTCCCCAGGGGGAACCCCTGCCCACAAGAGGACCTTGGTGTGGGGGTTGGGCAGAGAGCCCCTGGTCAGGCGCTCAGCTTCTGACCTCCCACCGCCAACTTCGCAGGCTGGGGCAAGGAGCATCACCTCTTCTCTGAAAAATGGGTGGTTGGAGGGTGGGGGAAAGGTGGCCTGTGCCGATTCGGGGCTGGCTCCTGTAGAACCCACTGTGCAGGAACTTGTTTTCAGTTCTGGGCTCTTCCAGGCCCTTCCTCAGCGGACAAAGGCCTCCCATCCCCCTCGAGGCAGGGAAGTCAAGGCTGCACGAGTGGTTTTGGCAGCCCATTCTCAGCAAAACCCGTGACTGTGCCGGTACAACCTTGAGCTCAGAAATGTTCACTGTGGAGTGGGGGTGGGATTCTCACATGGAAACCTCTAGCTCTGATCTGAGGCTCCTGTCCAGGGCAGGGGGGAGGCCACGCCCATCACGGGACCAGAGACAGGCCCTCCATCACCGACGACTGAACTTGAGGGGCCGGCACACCAGGCACCCAGTGCCCCCACACTGCACCCACTACACAGCCCTGGGGAGGGGCGCTCAGGGGCCCTTACTCCCACATTCACACTGGCTGCTGGCCGGCCCAGGGACCCCGGGCTTCTGGGGCTTGACGGTCTTTCTTGTTTCTGCTAAATTTGTGTCATCTGCTGAGGTGCTTCCACCACCAGACAGTATCTGTGAAGTGTGATGTGGTCTGGGGGGGGGTCCTGGCGGCACCCCAGCAGGCTGGGTGCTGGAGCCCTAAGGGCCATCAGCGAGGAGACAAGGGGTCCAGCCTCCTGCAGCTCCCAGGAGGTTAAAGGAGACCACACCCGTGCTGAGCCTGGGACTGGCACAGAGGAAGTGCAGCCAAGGGCAGCGAGCGGCCTTTCTATGAAGAAAACGTCACCAGGGGCCCTGAGGCCTAGAAAGGCCCAAGGCTCCAGGCCAGACTGGCCCAGTTGGTGCCTCAGACTCCAGCCTTGAAATTCAGATTTTCTCCTCAGCCAAAAAGAAAACAACCCCAGATCAGACGGAGGCTGCCAGGTAAATGGCACCCTCCTCCGTCTTCCCTCCCTACTCCTCCCACCTCTTCCTTCTGCTTCCTCCTTCCCTCATCTTCCCTCCCGGCTTTTCTTCTCCTCTCCTCCACCGTCCCCCCATCCCCCACCCCGCAGAGGAGAAGCTCTGCCCAGAGCTGGGAGCCTGCACCCTCCCCCTGCCCACTGGGGGGCGGTGCTCTGCAGGTCATCCAGCGCTGTGTAACCTGGTTCCCACCTGGCTGCACCATAGGAGCACCTGAGGAGCTTTTTAAAAATATTCCCGCTGGGGGGCCGGCCCAGTGGCGTAGCGGTTGAGTTCGGGTGCTCTGCTCTGGTGGCCCGGGGTTTGCAGGTTTGGATCCCAGGCATGGACCTACTCACTGCTTATCAAGCCATGCTGTGGCGGCGTCCCATATAAAGTAGAGGAAGATGGGCACAGATGCTAGCCCAGGGCCACAATTCCTCAGCAAAAAGAGGAGGATTGGCATCGGATGTTAGCTCAGGGCTGATGTTCCTCAAAAAAATATATGTATATACTCGTGCTGGGCCCGCTCAGAGCCTGAAACCGGGTGCTGGAGCCGGAGCCAGGATTGAGAGCTGCCTGTCCTCGGCACCTCTCACCCGGGCCGAGCTCAGCTGACAGGTGAGGAGCAGGCCTAGGGAGGTTAGCAAGGTTGCCCAGTTACACAATCGCTGTGAGGTGAAGCCACGCTCAAGCCCAGAGGCCCTGACTGCAAAACCAGGGCGGGCCCCTCCCAGCTCACCTTGTCTTCAACACCTCCCCCAGGGACCCAGGGCAAAGGGCGGGCCTGGCCCGTGGCCTCCTGAGTGGCGCAGGGCCTGTGGGGAGAGCTCCAGGCAGAGGGAGATGGGAGGAAGAACCACCCGCCTGAGCGCGAGGCTGGGGCAGGGACAGGGGGTGGGGGTGGGGTCAACCACGGGGAGGCGGGTGGCTGCTGCTGCTCCCACGGAGCCTGCCCAGCCTTCCCCTCTTCCTGAGGGGCATTGGGGCCCACCCCTGGTGTCAGGTTCCTGGCCCTGCACCACAGCTGTCGCCCCATCCCCCGGGAGGATCTGATCCCTCACAGCCCCACCCTCCTACCCCAGGGGATGGGACCTCTAGCTCAAAGCATCCCTCTCCCAGACACGCGCCCCCGCAAGCTGAGGTCCACACTCGGTTCTCTGGGGGAGGGGAAAGGAGTCACCCAGGGAAGCTCCCGGGGCAGGCTCCCCAAGAATGGAGGGACTCCTCAGAGGAGGAGGACGGGCCTGGAGGGCACTTTGGAAGGCCCTCCCCCACCCCAGCGTGGGAGTGCACACTTCTACAGAATGCCCGTGTTCAGGGCCACGCTCCCCCACGCTCAGCCTCACTCCCAGGCGCTGCTGTCCCCTCATTCTCTCTAAGCTCAGGCCCCACTGGGCACAGGGCCGTGTTGTACAGAAAGCTCCATGTTGGGCAGGTGGAGAATCTGCCACACACACACACACACACACACACACACACACACGTTCTGCTCCCGTACCAGGCATTTACCCACACACGGCAGGTTAAACAAAGCTGCCATGTTGACACACCGGGAAGGAAGCTGCTGGTTTCCTGGCCCATCCCAGTCAGCAATAAGACCCAACAATAGGTGCTGGCAGGTGGGCCCAACTTTGGGGCCATGCCTCTTGTGTGGTTTTCTTGCTTGGACCTCTGGGCGGGTCATCCCTACTCTGGCCTCAGTTTCCTTATGTGTGCAATGCGGAAGATGGTTGGGGGTAGCCTTCCTCAAAGGGACCAGGGTTGGGGAAGGGGAGAGGCAGGAGAATGAGGACCCCCTCCCCCACACACACACACAGCATCTCCAGAAAGGCCCCAGGTTGTGTCTATTGTAGAGGCCTCCAGTGTCCTCTCCTCTGGCCCCTCGGTCCTTATGCCTACAGCCCCCAGAGAGGTCCCTGTCAAACCAGCCCTTCCCTAAACTGTCCCAGCCACCTACCATCATGGCAGAGGGGAAAGATGCAGAGACAAGGCTAGGAGGGTGCATCCACAGGGCATCTGGGAAGGCTTCCTGGGAAGGGTGTGGGTGCTGGGCCTGGAAGGAAGGATGAGTTGGTTATAGACAGGCGAAAACGATGATGTGGAAGAGAACTCCAGGTGGAGGGGACAGTGTGAGCAAAGGCACTGAGGTGTGAGTGCGCAAGGGGCTGGCGGGATGCATCGGAGATGTTCGCTCAAGCCCCAGGTGAATGAAGACATTCAGATGCCCTAGCCTTGGAAAGGTTATAAAGCCCACCCCCCAGGTGTAATGAAAAATAAAGGCAATATTGAACCATAAGGAGAAGGAACTCCCACCACGTTCTGATTTTGCCACGTGCTTTCCTGAAACATCAAATATCCAGCTCTTTTATGCCGATGCCCGGAGCCACACTCAGTTGGCCTGCTGAGCAGTCCAGCTCCAAGAAGCCTGGGTCGGCCGCAGGGCAGAGGTTTTGAGGGCCATACCGAGGGGCTGGGCTTTGGACGGTGGGCGGGGAGTCCATCCAGCTCCAGGCAGGGGAGGGGCCCAGTGAACAGTGAACACTGAGTCGCAGCCTTTGGCCCCCGCTGTTCTTTCTAAGGAGATAATCAAGAGCTCCCAAGTTCAAAGCCACTCTAAGTCTCAATTTTCTTATGTGTAAAATGGGCTAATACTAGTGGCTAAGTGAAATACACTTCTCAAGAGAGAGAGTGCGGTGGAGTGGCTATGAGCTCAGGCTTCAGAGCCACACTGCCTAGGGTTGAATTACTGGCTGTGTGATCTTAAGTGAAGTCCTTAACCTCTCTGTGCCTTAGCTTCCTTATGTGTAAAACAGATAAGTATTAGTGTAACCTCATAGGCTTGTGTGACGGTGAAGTGAGGTAATGCATTTAAGGTGCCTGAAACTGCCTGGCTCAGGAGGTGTTGGCCAGTGGTACGTGAAAACGCTGGGCCTCCCCATCTCCTCCGCATTGCCTAGGATGCTCAGGACCTCACAGCCAAGAGTGGGCAGCAGCGCCCCCTCCTGGCTGCCGAGAGAAGGAAGGGAGTCCTCCGCACACTGCGGCGGCCAGCCCCGCCCCGTTCCTCGGGGCCGACTGGGCGGCCTCCGGAATCCCTCTGCCCTCCGGGTTTCCGAGCGCTCCTCCTGTGGCGGGCTCTGCGTGCCCGCTCACACGGGCCGGTAAACGACACCTTCCCATCTAATTCTCGAACAGCCCTCGGAGGCAGACACGGTTACTGTTTCCATTTCACCCAGGGGGAAACTGAGGCTCCGGGAGGTCGAGTCCCCCGCCCCACGCCACGCAGCGAGGGAGCGGCGGACGTGCGGGCGGGCGGCTCTGGCCGTCCCCAGCCTCCGCTCGGTCGCCGCGCAGCCGGCCCCGGTCACTGCGGCGTGTGCGCGCCGGCGCTGTGCGCGTGTGCGCGCCCCGAGACCAGCTCCGGGGCCAGCGGCGCGGTCGGGGGGGGCGGGTAGGGAAGGAGGGGTGGCCCCGCGGACTCGCGGGGCGCGCGGGCGGGGCTTGTGCCGGGCCCCTGGCCCGCCCCCCGGCCCCGCCCGCCGGGCTGCCGCGGAGGCGGCGGCGCTGGGCGCGGGGACTCGGCGGGCGGCGAGGAGCGCGGAGCCGGAGCCGGACGCCGCCGCCGCCACCGCCACCTGCGCGGCCGTCGTCAAGGTAGGGCGGCCCCGCGCCGCCGGCCGCGCCTTCCCGGCCTGCGCGAGGTGGGCGCGCCGCGCGGCGGGCTGCAGCGCCCGGGGAGGGATGCTGGGGCTCGGCGCGCCGCGGAGACCCGGCGGGGCGCGGGGCACCTGGCTTCCAGCCCCTCCGCGTGACCTTGCACAAAGCACTGCTCCTCTCCAGGCCTCAGTTTCCCCGTCGGGATAGCGGGCGCAGTGATGGCCCCTTCCTCGCCGGGCTGTTGGGAGAGGCCGCCCCGAGCTCCAGGCTCCCGACGTCTCGGAGCCCGGATAGGCACTGTCTGCACAGCCCACCCGCAGTGAGGGCCGCTCACCCTGGGTGTGGCGAGCCGGTCCCGACAGGCCTCCTGTGGGGGATGCCCCGCGGGACCCGTGCTGGGACTCTCCCCGTCTTAGCTGGGTGACTTGCTGGGCGAGTAGGGGAAACGGGAAGCGGGGGACACCCCAGGTCCCTGGCGAGCCGGCCTGGGCATGCAGGGCGGGGCGGTCCGAGTCTGCGCGCCAAGTCTGCCTCGCGGTCTGGGGCTGGGGGAACCTTGGTTTGGAGGCGGTGGGCCTCTCAGCCGCAGACTTGCCTGGACCGGACCCATGCAGGCAACCTGGATTTAGGGAATGGTATGGGATGTCCCCTTCCTCTTCTCTGCCTGGTCAGGTGCTGGTGCCCAGCTCTGTGTCCCAGCCGGGTGTGATAGCGCTGGCTCACATCCGTGTGTGGACCCCAGAGGGGCCACAGTGCCAAGAAAGCTGTGTCTAGGTGCAGTTGGGTCTGAGACAGAGCACATGTCTGAGGGACTGTGGATCCAGGCTCTCTGGGTAAAGAAGACCTCTGGCATCTGGCCCAGCCCCTCAGTAAGATCCCCTCTGGAAGGTCTTGCATGTCCCTTGTGATGGGGATCTCACTAGCTATAAACAGAGCTGGAATCTGCTGGTCCTGCTCTGGGCACAGAGACAACATCTGACCCCTCCTCTCCTGGGCCATCATCTGGTCCCTTAAATCTGCTCACCTCCTCCAGCTAAACAGCCCCAGGCCTGGCACTGTTTCTCCTGCCAGAGCCAAAGGGAGCAAAGGCAAGACAGGGAGGTGGGTGTCTGCCCCAAGAGCGAGCAGTGGTCAGCGTGGGGCTTGTTCAGGAGCGGCCTTCATCAGGACTGGACTGTGTCCCCTGTGCTTCCTGCACTTCCTGCACACCTTTGGGTTAGCAGCTGCCTTCGGGGTCTGGAGGGAGGGGAGGAGCCAGAGGAGCCCTCTCCAGCCTCCCTGCCCCAGATCCTCTGCCTGTCTTCTCCTGCTGCCTGCCCTGACTGAGGGACTAGTTTCTGAGAATTGAGTCTGGGCCTTCTGGTCTCCCTTGTACCCCTCATGACCTATTCCTCACTCAGGAGCTTTCTTACAGTCAAAAGAAGGGAGAGACCTCCTGAGCAGTGGTGAGCTCTGTGTCCTTGGAGGTATGCAAGTAGAGGCTGGATGAGCACTTGCTGGGGATGAGCTGCCTTTGACTACAAGTCTGGGAGTCTAGGGTTGAAGCAGAGTGACCACGACCTTGCCTTCTGGCCATGGTGGAGCTGCGCAGAACTCGGAGTGGACCACAGATGAATGTTATCATCCCCTCGTAAAAGCAGACTAAGTATATGTGCTCTCACTCAAGCATAGAGACGACACACAGGCTTAAGTGCTACCTAAGTCTCCCATCCTATCTACGTGTGTATCATCAGGGCCCTGTTTTCTTGCTCGACTGGTCTAAGCCTTTTGGGCCTGATTTAGGGGCATGGCAGATTCTAGTTATTAAAAATTATCATGTGGGGCCAGCCTGGCCCGGTGGCGTAGTGGTTAAGTGCACATGCTCCGCTTTGGTGGCCCGGGGTTCACAGGTTCGGATCCGGAGCGTGGACCTACGCACCACTCGTCAAGCCATGCTGTGGTGGCGTCCCATATACAAAATAGAGGAAGATGGGCACAGATGTTAGCTCAGGGCCAATCTTCCTCATAAAAAAAAAAAATTATCATGCTATGCTAATAATTTGAAAATGCACCATGGAATTATGGAATGTCCAAGCTGAAAGGGATCTTAAGAAGTTATCTCATCCAACCCCCCTTTTACAGATAGGCCTCCCCTATCCCCAGAGGAGATGTGACTTGTCAAAGGTCACAGTAAACCAGCAGCCAAGCCTAAGGATCCTGATTCCACAACCAGAGTGTGTGTGTGTTTGAAAACACATACCACATAGTAAACAAAAGCAGTCTGTGTTTATTCCTATAAAATTAGCAAAAATAAATAGAAAAAGATAAACCTCTGTGCTGGCAAAGCTGTAGGGATTCTCTGGTGGCATGTAATTTTGCAGGGCAATCTGGTAGCTTGTTACAAAAGTCCGTGAAAATGACCCTAACTGCCCTTCGCCCCCAGCCTTCTCCTGTGAGGACTTTACCCTGAAGAAGTAGGTATATAGAGAGAGACGAGTATAATGCTGTTCTTTATAAGAACTTGTCTTGTAGGGAAGAAGCTCTTGGTGTTTTATCTGAGGTTTAATGAACATTTCATGTGAAAAGTACAGCTTAAAAACCAGTGGCACAAAAGTGTCCGTTGCCGGAGTCTGGCCAACATAAAAGCAGTGTGGTCCAGAGGAAGGAAGAGTCAGCAGACATAGGTTCCAGGGTGAACTCTTCCTCTACCCCACTGTGTGACCTTAGGTCAGTCCCCTACCTTCTCTGTACCTCACTTTCCCTCTCTGTGAAATGGGTAGAGTCAATGATTGCTGAATTTCTTCAGCTCTGACAGCCCACGTTCTAGACTTAGCAGAAAAAGATATAATTAAAGAGCAGTGTGCTCCCCGCCATAATTGAGAGATTGGCAGGGTGCGGTGGGGACCAGCAAAGTGTGATTATAAGCTTGGAGAAGTCAAGGAGGAAGGACATGGGAGCCTCACCTTGAAGAATCAGTAATAATAATCATAGCTAACGTTTACTGAGTACATACCACCTGCCTGATTCAGTCCGAAGTGCTTTCCATTTGTTCATTTAGTCATTCAGCCATTCATTCGTTAACCACCTACATCGTGCCAGGTATTTTTGGTGGAGGGGGAGGGCTTGACAGTAAACAAAATAGACCAAAAAAATCTGTCCTAAAGGAGCTTACAATCTAATAGGAAAAAGAGACAGACAATAAATAATAAGTAAAATTGATCACTGAGATGGAGCAAATAAAACACAGGAGGATGTTTTGGGTGTGTGAGGGGAATGGAAGGAGGGCTTGCACTTTTGAATAGGGTGGTGGGGGGGTCCCCTTGAGAAGGTGCCTTTTGGGCAAAGGCCTGAGGGAGGGGAGGGAGGGAGCCAGATGGAGGGAACAGCCAGTGCACAAGCCCTGAGGTAGCACCATGCCTGCGTGTTCGGGGAGGAGCAGGCCAGAGCAGAGTGACGGAGAGGGAAGACGAGACAGGCGAGAGACGCCGCGGGTCGGGTGGGGTGCCCCGCCGTACAATGTGGAATCCTGTAAGTTTGTGAGGGAGGTGCTGTTTTTATTCCTCTTTTCCAGTTAAGACAACAAAGAGGTGAAGTAACTTGCTGAAACAGTGTCTCACAGAGGAGCCCGGGCTGTTGGTCGAGGGCAGCGGGAGCCGTGGAAGGCTTTTGAACAGAACAGGGGCATAGCTGGATTTGCATGTTGGTGCGATTCCTCTGGGGTACGGAGACGAGGCTGTGGAAATAGTCCAGGCCTGGGGTGTGAGGTTGGACGCGGGCAGAGGACCTGCTGAGCTTGGTGCCGGGGGTGCGGTCGGGGGTCCGGGCCAGGTGAGCAGGAGGGGGAGGAAGCCAGGCTGGGCTTGGGCTTGTTTAACAAACACTTGATAGCGTTTCTTATGCTCCAGGCACACCTGAGATCTTAGATACATTGACCCATTCAGTCCTCAAAGCAATCCACAGGATAGATCCTATTACTTATTATTACTCCCATCTTTTCAAATGGGTGTATTGTATGTAAATCATATCTCAATAAAGTTAACTTACAAAGAAAGTATACTTGTTTTTTTCTATTATAAATACTTGGTGAATAATGGAGAATTTACAAAAAGACAGGAAAACAGACAGAAAATAAATTACCCACATCTCTTTTCATCTCGGACAATCAATATAAATTTTTTGGTGTATTTACTTTCAGTCTTTTTTCTGTTTTTATCCCCCTTTTACAGAAGAGGACACTGAGGCCTAGAGGTTGGGCAGCTTGCCCAGGGTCATACATTTGAAACCGTGTCATCTGGCTCATGTCCAGGGTCTTGATCGCTGTGCTGTGCTGCCTGTAGGCAAACCCCGCCGTGTCGGAGTTGGTGGGCTCCACTGAGAGACCCCCGCCACCCCCACGCCCCTCATCCCAGCATCATTTCACAGACAGGGAAGGTGAGGCCCAGGGAAAGGCAGGGCCTTGCTCAGCGTCTCTCAACAGTTGGGAGCAGATACGTGAGGTCTCGTTCTAATAAGAAGAAATAGGGAGCTGAGAACCTGTGCAGGGTTGATGTGACAGCTGCTTCCAGCCTGGCCTTGAGCCCGGAGCTTGCAGGGCGCTGGCAAGTGGGGTGACCCTGCCCATGGGGAGTGCTGGGGACGGCCAGGCAGGCCTGTGTTCCCTGGGCCCAAGAGCCTCATCCCTCCAGCCGGCCCTGGGTGGGAGGCGGCCAGGTGACGGGAGGGAGAGTTTAGGGCCTCGCCAAGCCTGCAGGCCCCTGGGAGTTGTCTCTTGTACTCTGACTGTGCATTTATTTCTGGCTCTGGTGCCAGCAAACTCCTGGGGCCGCCTGCTGCCAGGGATGCAGCCCTGGCTTCCAGTCCCGGCACAGCCACTGGGGGAGCCTTGGGCTGGGGTCTTTCCCACCCCACCTGCAAAGTGGCATCATAATGGTGCCAGCTGCAGGATCGAGTGACACGTAGGTGGCAAGTGCTGGCCGGGGGCGTGGCCCACGGGGTGCTCAGTAGATGGCCGACCACGGCTGCTGTTCCTGAGGCTACCCTGGGACCTGGCCCAGGCTGGGGGGTTGCGCCTGCCCCAGCCAGAGCCCCCTCCACAGCGCTGCCCCTCCAGGTAGGGCCCAGCCAGCGCAAGAGGAGACGGAAATGCACCTCGGGCAGTGGCTTGGCGCGCGAGATCACAGACCACAGGGGACGCGGTGGAACGAAAGGAGCCACACTTCCGAGGAGGGAGACCTGACCCGGCCTTGGACGTGCTCTGTAGGCAAGTCCTGTCCCTTGCCTGTGCCCCTTGTCCTCCCCCGTAAAGTAGGGAGAGTATTTCCCACTGTAATAATCAAAACGCTCTTCCTCCTGGCGGCCGTCTGTTGAGGTTTCTCTGCGCTTGGGGAGTATGGACAGAGATAGGCAGACCCGTCACTGCCTTCAGGGGCGCACAGCCTGGTGGGGGGCTCCGGTGCTGAGAGGGAAGCCCAGGAGCTGTGGGCCCTCAGGAGGGGCCTCTCACCCAGTCTGGGGTGGGGCGCGGGTGGGGAGGCTCCCTGGAGGAGGTGATGCCTGAGCCGGGTTGTTGGTGAGGTTTGGAGTCGGCCAGACTCTGAAGGGGAGGAGAGCCAGGGAGGTAGTTGGGGAAATCGCCCTACCTCTCTGAGCCTCAGTCTCTTCCCCTGTGAAATGGAGATAATGAAGACCTGCTTTGCTTAATTTATAGGGTGGTTGTGAGGTTCCAAATTGGATAAAGAGTATGGACACGCTTTATGAGCTATAAAATGCCGCCACCTGCTCATTGTTGTTTATTGTGATGTCTGGAGCCCCCGGGGGTTAGGGAACTACCGGCTGGCGTCTGGGTCTGGAGAACGTTTAGTCTGTTCTGAGAGGCCTACAGTCCAATCCAGCAGGGACAAACAGCTGCCGTTCACCTCACACGGACTGAAGAGTTCAAAAGTATTTCTGGGCTGCGGTGTGGCTTTGCTCAGAGGGGGCCCTGAGGGCAGCCATAACCCCATCACAGCCCTGTCCCGAGGAACGGGGGACCAGTGTCTGCAGAAACCCGTCAGGCCCGAAGCGCTGCCTCCTGGTCAAGGCTGGGCGCTCTGGGCAGGCCTCGGGGACCTGACAGAGGGGCTGTGGGGACCGGCCAGGTGAAGGCATGGAGGACGGGGAGCACCATGAGGTCCCCGAGAAGACGCCAGTCTGCGTAGAGAAAGGTCTGCGATGTTGCATTATCTGGAAAAGCAAGGAAGAGAGCAGTGTGTGTGGAACAAGCCTGTTTGGGTTTGAATATGAGAAAAGACTATATCTACACCCAGGTAAATATAGAAAAGTATTCAGACACACATCCAGCTGGTTGATTATCACTAGATGGCAGAATTTTTTCTTTTGTCTTTTCTATAGTTTGAGATTTTTTATGCGATAGACATTTTATTTCTATAAAAATTTGGCTATGTGTGCATATTACATATAATAATAATGTAGACGGTATGATAATCCGGCCAGTCTGAGGTCACCAGGCTGGAGGGGTTAAAGAAGCACTGGGGCACGAGGACCTGGGTGAGGCCTGGGTGACATCCCAGTGCTGGCCTTCCGGAACAGTTGAGAGCAGAGTCCAGGGACGGCTGACACAGGAGGCGCAGTGAGGAGAGGTCTCGGGGGGTCTCTGGGTGCGTCACTGGACTCTCTCCTTGGGACAAAGAGGGGAGTTTTAAGTGGCTGCCAACACAGTCAGCGTTGCGACCAGACTGCCCCCAAAGCCGGTGACTGCAGGCTGCATCAGGAGCATAGTGTCAGGGCCAGAAAGAGAGGGTCTCGCTGTGATCTGGGCCACCCCGAGTGGGACTGGGACCACCGGCCCAGATCCAGAGGGCCGCCAGGCCAGGGAGGGCCTGTGCCTCCAGCTTCCCTGATGCTTCAGGGTCCCGCCTCCATGGGCCAGACCTCAGCAGACCCCCCCATGTTCTTGGTCTGTGGTCCCCGAGGCTCCTCAGACCTTCCCACCTCTTTAGAGGAAGTAAAGAAACTGAACTACTGCCGTATTTCATTGAAGGTGGGCACCGTCTATTGTGAGACGTACCATTACTTTATAATCCATTAAGAAAGAAGAAACGGCAGACAAACTATCATTATCAGTTGCATCCCAGTTTCAGAGTGGTTAAAATGTTAAAAACTGTGGGTCTTGGAATCAATTAGATATGGCATGTGACAGGCCTCTTAATGTACATTCACTCATTTTATCCTTATAGCAAACTCGTGGCTAGAGAGTCTTATCCTTTTTTACAGATGAGGAAGTGAAGGCCCAGGGAGATTAAGTGACTTTTGCAAGGTCACACAGCCAGTAAGAAGTAGGCTGGGGGCCGGCCCAGTGGCGTAGTGGTTAAGTTCGCGCTCTCCGCTGCGGTGGCCCGGGGTTTGTGGGTTCAGATCCCACGTGCGGACCTACGCACCGCTTGTCAAGCCATGCTGTGGCGGCGTCCCACATATAAAGTGGAGGAGGATGGGCACGGATGTTAGCCCAGGGCCAGTCTTCCTCAGCAAGAAGAGGAGGATTGGCAGATGTCAGCTCAGGGCTGATCTTCCTCACACACACACAAAAAAGTAGCAGAAAAGCTGGGACTTGAACCTGCGCTAACTAGGTTCCACCGCTGTTTCTTCGTCCAGCCCCACAAAGGAAGGGCTCCTGCGTCCTGGCCCTGGGGAAGAGGAGAATGTTCACACTGCAGAGTAAACACATGCCAGTTCAGAAATGCCCCAGTGGACTGGTCATTAAACGCCCGATGCTCTGAGTCACAGGGGAGGCCTGGAAGACGGCGGGGAGATAATGGGCAGGAAGGAGCTTTCAAGCTTGTTGGCTGGGCCATTAGCCTCATCCTTGTTATGACTGTTACCAGGAGTAGGTTGGCCTGTGGCCCACCCTGGAGAGAGACGGCAGAGACCTGCCCCACACGGATAGTCCCAGAACCTCACCCACACTGGCCCGGTCATTCATGCCTTAAAAAGTTATTTTTCAATTTAATTTTTTGAATGGGATCTTTGTTGGTGAATTGACCACTGTCTGCGTGAGAAGCAGAGCTTGGTGCTGGGGGTACAGAGCAGAGCAAGATAGACACCAGCACTGCCCTCGTGGGCTCCCCGACCACAGGGGAGGTGGGAGTAATCCTAGAGCCCCCAGCACCTGGAGCAGCTGTCCAAGGGAGGAGAGAGGGTGTGAGGGCGTGCAGAGCAGAGAAATGCGCTAGTCCAGGGTCACTGCCGAGGCTGTTCTGAGGGCAGGACTTTTGAGCTGAGTTCTGAAAGATGAGTAGGGGGTAATCAGGTGAGGGTAGGGAAGGGGCCACGCTGGACAAGAGAAAGCCTCTGCAAAGGCCGTGAGGCTGGAGGAAATGGGCCTTTGGGGAATGAAAAGCGCTGGTGTCTGCAGCTCTGATCCCCGGTCAGGGTGAGGCTGGAGGGGTGGAGTGGGCAGACCCTTTGGTCCCTGGAGCCATGGCCATGGAGTGGGTGCTCAGATTTGCATCTTTTGAAAAAGTCAGGGTCAAGATGGTTGGTGGCTGAGACTAAGTGACCAGGTGAGAGCAGGTGGCAGCAGTGGGGGAGGAGCTCAGTGGGTGGTTTGAGGGATGTTAGGCAGTGGGGGTGGATTACTGATGGAGGGGGAGGCCACGTGGGCCACCCCTGGGGTCTGCTTGCCTGGCAGTATCCCTCACAAGGCCGGACTTGCAGGGGGAGGGGTGCTGGGACAGAGAAGCTGCAGTGGGAGAGGCCTTCCCCCCGTTGGTACTGCCTGTTCTGCCCTGGGTTTGTCCTTGTTTCTCCCCAGCAGGACTCAGAGATCCTGGTTCATCCAGCATGAGGGTTTTGCCAGATGCCATGGAAAAAAGCCAGTGTGGGGAGGATTTTAGGGTGTTGCTAGGAGTGAGGTGATGGCCCATGAGCTGGTGGGAGGAAAGAGTTGGGGAGAAGGAGGCAGACTGTGGGGAGAAGGTGGGGGCGGCCCATGAGGGACGTCCTCACGGGTGATCTGCGGGAGGGGGTCCTGGCCTGATGTCCCAGGTTTTGGGACCAGAGACTGCCATCACGGCGTGTGGATGTCGCGTGGCCCGGACGCCATCCCCCAAGCTCACCTTTCAGAAGAGCTGGAGCTGAGCTTGGCTGCAGAGTCGAGGCGTCGCCACATGGGTTGTGTTGTCCTGGAGAGGGTCTCTGGTCCAGGGCTCTCTCCTTGGGCCTGAACCTGTTTTTATTGATCCATCGGGGGTGCTGACAAAGGCCTGTCACATCTGGCAGGTGACAGGAAGCTGGAGGTAGGGAGGATGTGGTCAGCCAGAGAGTGCTTGATTTAGTGACTATGGAAGCAGGTGGAACTTTCTCCCATGATGACAAAGTGCAGGTGTGGCCAAAAGGAGGGATGACTGAGGTCAAGGAAAGGAGGCTATTTGGAGATGAGATGGTCCTTGTACAGAGGGGCAACTGAGGCCGGAGAGGCTATGGGACTTGTCTGAGGTCACATAGCCAGGAAGTGGCTCTCCCAGTATGGCGCTGTGGGTTCCAGATTTCAGGCGCTGGCTCTTTTTCTGAATCTTCCTCTGGAGATGAGAACACAATGCGGCTGAGTCTACAGCCCGGGAGGGGAGTTGTAGCCAGCGAGGGGATGCATGGGAATGCGTGCAGGAAGACTTCCTGGAAGAGGGAGCATCTAAGCTGAGTCTGGTGGCAGCTGGTAGCAGAGCGGTGGGGAGGAGTTATTGGCAAAGGAACAGCACGAGTGAAGGGCTGCCGGGAGGAGTCGCACCGAGCCTATTTGGGATGCGAACGTACGGTGGGGTTTGGCTCAGTCTAAGGGGAATGGTGTCAGGTACCGGCCAGATTCTGAGCATGGAGGTGGGAGCAGCCCGTCCTGGCAGGGGGAGTGTTTTATCACTGACACCGTTTAGAATTGCAGGCACATCGTGATAATAAAAAGTCAGACTTTCAGTTCATTTTATTGTTTTTAAGTTCTCTATACAAAATGTACCCCCTGTTGTCTGCACCCAAGCTAACCGCTCACCTCCCACTGTCAGTGTCCCCTCACTTCCGCCCCCCCGCCCCACCCCTCGTCTTGGTTTACTCCTGGGCCAGACCTCGGCTTTGAACACCTGGCTGAGAAGCCATTGGAAGTTTTGGAACAGGCGATGCTGCCGTCTCATGGAAGCCCAAGTGGGGCTCAGCTCAGGAGAGGTGGGGGGCAGGGATCAGGAGGACAGCCTGGAGGAGGCAGGAAGGGCCTGGGAGATGGGGAAGATTGGAGCAGGGGGACTAGAGCCATGGGGACAGGAGCAGGATTCCAGGCCTGTGCCTCAGAAGGCCCAGGCCCCGGGTCCCCAGCTGCCCACCACCACTCCAGGCCCCGGGCCAGCTCATCCTGGGGACCGCTGGGTGGCACGGGCTCCAAGTCCTGCAGTGCCCAGGGCTGTGGTTGGCAGGCAGAGGCAGCATCCTCGGGCTCTAGGGGCACCCCAGATCTCACCCCCCTAAACAGAACCTTCCAGAGTGTAAGGACAGCAGTGACACCCCTCAGGGGTTCCTTCCCAGCCCAGAGATGTTTATGGAACCTCCTGGGCACTCAGACAACAGCCCGAGAGCTGGGTTTGATGAGACCCATTTCACAGATGAGGAAACTGAGGCTTCAGAGTGAATCCCAGAACCGTGGCCTGCTGCTGGCCGCACGTCCCCCGTCCTGATACCATTTGTAACCTCTGCCGAGATGCACATCTCTCTGCCGCCCACAGCCACCGTCAGAGCCAGCGGGGGACTTCCAGAGGGCCAAGAGGTGCAGGGACCTGCCTGCGGCCCAGTAGGAGGGCCAGTACGGGGCTGGACGGTGGTCAGGCCCCGAGGCTGCCGTGTCAGCATCAGGCACTGGAGGTCTGCGTTCTCTCCAGGCTCTGCCACTGACCAGCCAGGTGACCTTGGACAGGTTACATCCCTTCCTGGTCCTTGTTTCCTCCCCTGCAAAGTGAGGGGGTTAGACTAGATGATCTCTACCATCCCTTGCAGCCTGAAAATCTGCCCTGGGAGTCTCCCCATCTTCTATTCTGGTGGCCTCCAAAGTGAGGATTCGAGACACTCATTGGGGTGCAGGAAAATCATCTAAACAAGAAAACAATTCAGCTTTGCTCACATTTGCCAGGTGTAGACACTCTCCGCAGTCAGAGTGTCAGCTTCGTGTCATGTGTCTCCAGACGTCTCTGGAGAGAAGGGATGACAAGACAAGGACACCCTTACTCTGGTCTGTTTTTGGCACTTTATCCCAATTAATAAATCTGGTTAATTCATCCAGGTTAATCCAGACTGATTAATCCAGATTGGATTTATGGATTATATTAACCAGTTTTAACTAAACCAACTCGCACAAAATGGACAAGTGGTTTTAGAAGATTCCTACCAGAACACTGGGTTGTTAGTAGTTCTAATAATGTGGTACATGCGGACAAGACAATGGGAGAATTAACACTTGGGTTTCCAGCGTGATCGCTTCATCAGCCACAAGACAAGGAAAAAGACAGTGACAAGCTAGTCAAGTCTGACAAGAAGTAGCCTAAGATCTTTTTTTTTAATTTGGGGACACTATTTGAGATACAGATTTACAGTCACTCTGGTTAATGATGACTCTTGCCTCGTGTGTGTGTTGTGCCTTGTGGCTTCTGACGATGGTTCCTCATATATACTATAAACTACTGGGGAGTGAGCTCGGTTCTTTTCCCTTTGGAAGGAGTAAATGATCAAAACTGTTTGGGTCCCGTGCTCTAGCCTCCTGGTCTTTTCCGTGCTGTTGCCACTTCTGACACACCACCACGTTTGTGATCAAACTTTGTACGAGTGAGGTGCCGTTTCTCCATTTTTCTACCCATTCCCAGGGCAGAGACCCCATGGCTCCCTCTAGGCCCACAGAGCCCAGCACGGGGTCTGTCTCCAGCTGGAGACTTGGAAAGAGTGGGTTGAGTTGCTGTGCCCAGTTGACACTTCCCTCATGGGGCTGCTGGTGCTCTGCTGGCCTTTCTAGCAGCAAAGACTTGAGGTCTGTCTTCTCTCCTGACCCGAAGGAGCCCTGTCTCTCTCAGCCTAAACCATACTCCGGAGAAACACAGACCACCTTTCAAAGGTCTGAGCTCAGGAGGGCCCAGCTAGGGTAAATGCCCTCCGGCCTCACAATTAGAAGACCTTTCCTCCCCAGCTACCTTTGGAATTTGTCACGCCGGGAACAGCAACACAGATAAGGAACAAAATATTTGGTACCGTATCCAGGCTCAGGATAAAAGGACACTTTGTTCCGTGTCTGAGAGGACTCTCCTGGGCTGGAGGGCCGTAGACCTGGATCCTGTTCCTGGTTCTGCCCTGTGTGGGTAGGCAGGCTGACTCAGTTTCCCCTTCTGCACCCCATGATCTCTTGGGGTCTGGCCAGTACTACTGTTGTATGATGTGAAGTCTGAGATCTTTTGGGGGTCCCGCTCTGCTGAGTGGTTCTCAGCCCCCATCTGGAGGGTTTGGGTATGGTCTGGGCTCCAGACAAGGTGAGCGATGGGGACAGCTTGGAGCATTACACGGAGGCAACCAAAATGGGGAGTCATGCAAGAAACTCCCCAAGCTGGGGCGGAGCCATGCTGGGGGCACACGGTCAGGGGCCTCAGACCTCTGGAGGGCTGTCGTGGGGCAAAGGCAACGGATGTGGTTGGTGGGGCTCCAGGGATGGAGACAGGGCAGTGGGGAAATGACCGATTTCCGCTCAGCAGAAGGAGGAAGTGTGACGGTTGAGCTCTTCAGGGAAGGGGAAGGGGTGAGCTTCCCATCGCTAGAAGGGTACAAACCGGGGCCGTCAGACTTTTCAGACAGAATGGTGTGGAAAGGGGGGTGGAGAGCTGGGCTGGATGCCCATGGGGGTCCCCGACCCTGGTGGTCCTGGGATAGTGTATCTGTTTTTTGCCCACAGATGTAATAGGATCATTTGAGAGAGGGAATGAGTGGGTCTGGCTGAGAATTAGATTAGACAAGAATTAGAGCCTTAGATTCTAAATCAGCACTAAGGGGGCGGGGAAGGACACATGCTTTCTCTGTTTCCCTCAGTTAATGGGGCTTTGATGCCCCCAGCACAGATAATCCCCCATCCCTGGGGGCCACTTAGGTGTCACCACTTCCAGGAGAAAGGAAGGACATAGACACTTGGTGCTTCTGGTTTAATCTGTTCAAAGTCCTTATTCATTTTTGCTAAATGTTCATTTCAATCCATTGATACAGGTAAATAGCTTAGAACAGGGCCTGACTCACCATGAGTTCTCACTTGAAGTCACTATTATTACTGATTTTCACTTGATCTTGCGTTTACCATGTGCCAGGTGGTGTTCTAAGTGCTTGTCACATATGAACTCATTTGCTGTCACCATCCCATGTTGCACGTGAGAAAACCTGAGGCCTACAGAAGTGGCCTAGCCTGCCCGAGGTCTCGACCCAGCTGGTGTGTGGTGGGGCTGATGTCTGAGCCTGGCAGGCCGGTTCCTGACCACGTCTGTAACCACTGCTCTGCTCCCTCTCGATGTGGTCATATCATATAATAAAGAAACAGAGCACCTTTGCCTCCATTCTCCCTTCAGAGCCTCCCTAAAGCCTCAGGAGGGTGACAGGCAGCCATGCACATTCTCAGTTTATGGTGGGGGCCCAGAGAGGGACAAAGACTTGAGCAGGTCACACAGCATACGGGAGCAGAGCAGACTGGAGCGGGGCCTGGTCTCAGAACATCTGTGTATCTTCCCTGCTCAGAGCAGGGCTCCCAGCTGAAGCCGGGGGGGAGTACGTGCTGGTTAGTGAAGGCATGGCTCCCTCAGGTGCCCTGACTTCACCGGGAGGAGCCGGAGTCAGCTCCACAGAGGGACAGCGAGCCAGAGGGACGTGGGTGGGAGAAGGTCGTCTGGGCCCATCCTAAAGGTGCCTGGGGGCGTGGTGAGGATCCTCACCCCGTCTGCTGGAGGCCGGGGCAGAGAGGGGCCTGACTGGCCAGGAGCAAAAGGGTGAGCAGTCGGGGGAACCAGCCTGCCCACCCAAGTCACGTCAGGACCCACTGTCAGCCTGGGGGCAGGAAGGGGTAAGAAGAAGCAGCGACTCCACGGGGAGAGTGTGGGGAAGCAGAGACGGGCCACGGAGGCGAAGGCCTGCAGGAGAGCTGGGCGCCCGTCTGGGTGCTGCTATGTCTTCTTTTATTGTGGTAAAATTTATAGAGCATAAAATTTACCATTTTGGGGTACGGTTCTGTGACATGAAGTACGTTCACACTGTTGTGCAACCATCGCCACTATAATTTTTAAATTTCGACTTCAGAGTGGGCTACTCTGTTCTTTAATGGTTTTGCTTCGTGTATTGATGAAGAGTGTGTGTTCAGTGCTAAAATGTCATGTTTGACAAAAAAATCGTATTTTTTTATTTGATTTTTTTGACACACACAGCTTTCCCCTAGCAAGCCCTGCCCTGAGGCAATTTAAGTGAATAAACTTACTGAATCTTTACGACTGCCCTGTAAGGTAGGTTCTGTTATTGGCCCCAGTTTACAGATGAGGAGACCAAGGCACAGAGAGGTTTGGTATCTTCCCCAGATGCCTCTGTGGCTCCTGTCTGGGCCCACTGGTTGCCACCATTCATTGAGGACCCACTGTGTGCCAGGCTGGATGCTCTGTTCAGCTACTTGCCCCATCTCACAGCAACCCAGCGAAAGGTAGGTGCCGTGTGGGGCCAAGAGTTAGAGAAGGTGAGTCTGGGTTTGTATCTGGGTCTCTGACTGTGAAGCCCGTGTCTTGACCACCTGCCCTCTATGATGGCGAGGCTGTCCTGGGAACACCCGCCCAGTTCTTGAGTGCTGGCCTGAGCCCACGTTTATGTACTGAGAAGAATATTCGCGAGATAGAAAGCCAAGGATCACAGCCCCAGTGGCCCTGAGTTAGGAAGTGATTGTGTGCTCATGGAGCCTTTGGAGGACGGGTTCCTGCCGCCTGCTAGTTATGTCACCTCAGGACAGTGCCTCCATCACTCTGAGCTGAGCACAGCTTGCTGCATCCATGAAATGGAGAGAATTCTCCTCACCCCAGGGTGGACATGAGGAGTGACTTGAACGCTGAACGGGCAGGCCTCTGTCGTAGAGCAGGGCTGTAGAGCGGTGGCTCTCAGAGTGGTCCCCAGACCAGCTGCATCATCGACACCTGGGAACCTGGTAGAAATGCAGATTCTCAGGCTCCGCCCCAGACTTGCTGACTCAGAAACTCTGGGGTGGGCCCAGCAATCCAGGTGTTAACCAGCCTTCCAGATGACTCCGATGGCACTCAAGTTTGAGACCTACTGTCGGAGAGCTTCATGCAAAAGGTACATGAGATATTGTTCCCAGTCTTCGCAGAGTCAGCGTGTGGGCAGGAGTGCCTCTTCAGCCTGGGGCTCCAACATCTTTCCGGTGCTCTCCATCCTCAGCTGGGCCTCCTGCCCTCCCTGGCCTGTAGGCCCAGTCTGAACAGACGGTTTGGCAGAGCTCAGGGAGGCTGGCAATGGGGAGAAGGTGGCCTCGCCATCCTCTCCTGGCAGCTTTGCAGACGCTACCTGGGGAATGGATGAGGGCTGAGCAGTGGCATTTATCTCCAGGTTAATAAGCAGGTGAGGGAGAAGCAGGAAGGAATTTCCCATCGCCCTCCCACGTGTGCTACTGGGCGAGGAAATGGAGTGTGGGCTGCCCAGGCGCGTGCAGGGGCGGGCAGGCCGTCAGTCGTATCTGGGGGGATATGGGTTGAAGGATGAAAGGAAACTATTTTCTGATTAAAAACCCCAACTGCTGAGGTGTGGCCCAGGACTGAGCCTGTAGGCCAGCCTCCCTGCTCGGTCACTCTCTCAGAGAGCTGAGATCGGTAGCGGCGGATCAGGCCCTGACTCCTGGTCAGCAGACCCACCTGCTCTGCGCTCTTCCCTCATCACTCATGCTCTCTTCCTTCTGGGTCCAGACGGGGAAGGCCTCAGGGTCCTCCTCCCTCT
Organism: Diceros bicornis minor; assembly: GCF_020826845.1. Classification (NCBI taxonomy): domain Eukaryota; kingdom Metazoa; phylum Chordata; class Mammalia; order Perissodactyla; family Rhinocerotidae; genus Diceros; species Diceros bicornis. The sequence goes on along the minus strand of NC_080767.1, from coordinate 8,372,484 downwards.
GCTCCCCGTGCTCCACAGCCCCTCCAGCCGATGGGAGCTGGGTGTGAAACGAAACCCACTTATTTCTTTCTTAGACACAGGCCCAAAGTTGAGGAAAGAAAATACTTTCCCAGGCCAAACGTTCTGACCACCTACTGGCAGGGGCTGACTCCACTTCACTGTTATGACTCCGCACCCCTGGTCACAGCTTGGACGCCTCCCGGAGTCTCCAGTGCCAACTCCTTACCGGCACTCAGAGCCTCGGCCGGCCACCTTTCCAGCCGCAGCCCCCATTGCTCCCCTGCATCTGCCTAGACCCAGCCAAACTGGGCCCTTTCCGTTCCCTGGATATGCCTCTTGCTTCCCCCTGCCTCACTGCATGCCCTCGCTCCCCATCAGCACTCCACCAGGCACCGTGGTGCCGCCAGGTGTGGCTTAGCACCGGGCCTTCCACCTGCAATGCCTGCCCTACTCAGCTGTTAAGGCCTGGCTCAGACATACCCTCCGGGCAGCCACTCCCGGGATTCCGTCTCCCTGCTGCAGCCCTGGGCCCTGTTCGCCCTGAACTGAACTTGCGGTTACGTGTCGGCCTCTCCCATCAGTCTGAGCTCCTGAGAGGCAGAGGCGCCTGCCAGGGTCGTCCTCGCCTCTGCCCCACGGCGCCCAGCACAGGCGAGGCTCCGGGAGGCCCTGATGATGCTGTTTCAACTCTCTCTGGGCCCAGGTCCCTGCAGCAGGGTAGGTGAGCGCTGACTTGTGGGTCTGAGGTGGGGGCCCCCTGACAACAGGATGTGGGCCTCTGGCCAGATGCCCAACCCAGGACTGGGGTTGTGGGGCTGCAGCCCTGCCTCCAGCTCTCTGTGGAACGCTGAGCAAGGCACTCTCCCTCTCTGCTGCCTCAGTGTCCCTCTCTGTCCAAAGACAGACCCAGAAGCTCTGCCAGGGAATGGATGGTGAGCGGAAGTGGAGCCTCCAGATTTTCAGCCTCCTGGAGATGTCTTTAGAAAGCCCCCGGTGACCCTTGTCTCTCGAAACTCCGAGATAAGGAGATTGTAGGGCAATAAATCTGCGTGGAGTTTTGCTCAGGGCCTGATTTGGGGGACTAATCAGGAAGCAGCCCTGTCCTGTGCCCCCGAGGGCGGGGTAGGAAGGGCACCAGGAAGGGCTGGGGCAGCTGCCAGGCAGACAGCTCCGTCACCCTGGCGGGGCCCGGGGCCCGGAGCGTCCCCACAGTTGTGCGGGGCAGGAGTCTTACCTGCCTGAGAAGATAGACCCTGACGGGATGAGATCTGCCTGAGGTCCTGGAGCAAGTTGGCGTCAGAATTAGGACTCTTCAGCCTGACTGGCGTTATGCTTGCCATGGAAGTGACCAGCCCAGCCCCCAGCTCCTGCTGCCCAGAGCGGCATTCGAGGGAGGCTGGCGGAGTGAGTGACAGCTCAGTCCAGGTCAGTCTCCTCTGGATGCCCGCCTGTGGATTGGGCCTGAGCCTGGGCAGAACAGAAGAGGAGGAGCGTTTGGAGTTGACCGTCCAGTGGGTGGATGAATGGGTGGGTGGATGGGTACATGGATGGATGGAGGAAAGAAGGAAGAGACACAGGTAGCACGAAGGGAGGAAGAGAAGCGAGCATCCATTAGCTGAGGTCTTACTTGGTGCTAGACATGTGCAAGGTATTTTACATCCGTGATCTCGTTTGATCCTGGGCAAGACCCTGTAAGGTAGATATTAGGATGCCCTTTTACAGATGAGGATGCTGAGGCCCAGAGACAAAGGGAGGTCCAGGATTTGAACCTGGTACCTCCTCTTTCCTTGCCCCGGGCTACCTCATAGGATAGAGAGAATTCAGGCCAGCAGCTGGGGAAGCTCCCTGGTGGTGGTTCTATTTGGACCCCAGAAGGTAGAGTGAGAGGTGGGGCATCCTGGAGCCCAGCCAACTGCCAACCATGGACTCATCTGGGCTGACTGGGCTCTAGGCAGAGAGAAGGAGTGTGAGCAAAGATGGGGTGCCTGGGAAAACACTCTGCTTTAAGGGGCGAGCAGATAAACCAGTTTGGCTCAAAGGGCAGGTCTGTGGAGATGAGAAGGTGGTCAGGGGGAATGTGGGGGCCTCACAACCCACGTCCAGCAGAGGGCTTTATCCTGAGGACAGAGGCAACCTGGGGTGGGTCTTAAGGGAAATGACAGAGTCGGGATCGGGGCAGGATAGGAGGCCTGGGCTGGCTAGGGGTAAAACGGAGTCACCGAGACGAAAGGCTGCCCAGGCCTTGCATGGCTGGTGGGGGCAGGGGAGTATAGAGAACAGGGGGACCATGGGGCAGGGGAGGCCACCATCTCAGGAGGTGCCCTGCCTCTCCTCAGGCCTGCCCGGCTCTGGGCAGTGTCAGATGTCAGGAGAAGGCACTCCCTCAGGCCTAATCTCATCAGGAGAAAAGAGGCATTTTCTTGGCTCTAGCTGACTCAATCTGTATTTCCTGTGGGCCTGCGGGGAGGCATCTGTGTTGGACCAGAAGGACCAGAGAGCTGGAGGAGGGGAGACGGGGCAGAAGCGGGGGACAGAGAGACCTGGAGACGGGGCTGCTTCATTTGCTGGCTGCAGGGTGCCTTCACTGCTGATAAAGCCCGGTGATGGAGGCCTGGCAGAGGGTCCCCAGGCAGCAGTGTTCTCGTTTTCCTGCAAGGGCTGTGCCAACAGAGAAAACCAAAGGGCTTTCCCTGCCCTTCCTCCCCGCGCCCGGCCCCTACCACGAGCCCAAGTCCCCTCAGGACAGGGCTGAGCTGGGCTGCTGGCCTCCCCCTGGAGAGGCCCGCCACCACTCTTTTTTTTTTTTTTTTTTTTTTAATTGAGGTCACATCGGTTTATAACACTGTGTAAATTTCAGGTGTACATTCTATTTCAGCTTCTGTGTAGACTGCGTTGTGTTCATCACCAAAAGTCTAGTTTCCCTCCGTCACTGTATACATGTGCCCCTTTACCCCTTTCGCCCTCCCCCCACCCTCTTCCCCTCTGGTAACCACCAACCTGTTCTCCGTATCTGTGTGTGTGTTTGTTTATCTTCCACATATGAGTGAAACCTCATGGTGTTTGTCTTTCTCTGTTTGACTTATTTTGCTTAACATAATACCCTCAAGATCCATCCGTGTTGTCATAAATGGCACAATTTCATCTTTTCTATGGCTGAGTAGTATTGCATTGTATATATAGACCACATCTTTATCCATTCATCGATTGATGGGCACTTGGGTTGCCTTCACATCTTGGCTATTGTGACTAATGCTGTGATGAACACGGGGGTGCAGATATCTTTTCGAATGAGTGTTTTCATGTTCATGAATACCCAGTAATGGGATAGCTGGATCACATGGTAGTTCTGTTCTAAGTTTTTGAGGATCTCCGTACTGTTTTCCATGGTGGCTGCACCAGTTGGCACTCCCAGCAGCAGTGGATTCAGCTGCTTCTTGACCAGCGGGGATCGTCGTTGGCTTTTCACGTGTGCGTCTGTCCCTCCTGGCACCGTGCTGAGCACCGGGCTTAGAACTCCGTGCCCAGCGGGCTGCTTTGCACTTTCTGGTTTGGGATTTTTATGCTGGGCCCTCGGCACGTACCTGTTGCACGCTAAATCAAATCTTAGTGTCCTGTAAACACTGAGACCACAACACTCTTAACAGCAAACATTTTGTTGAGCGCTAAGTATGCATCCAGCATGGCCCCACGTGCTGTGTGGATTATCTCATTTAATCACCAGGGCAGCCCTGTGAGAGAGCGGGACTAAACAGCTTGGCTTCGAATTGCAGCTCAGCCACCCACTAGCTGTGTGATTTGGGGCAAGTTACCTAACCCTCTGTGCCCCAGTTTTCTCATCTGTAAAAATGGGGTGCTAATAGTACTTATGGGATTGCTGTGAGGGTTGAGTTAGTACATGAAACATACTTCACATCTAGTAAGCAATGTAAGTGTTAGCTATTATTTGTTTCTTATTACGCCTGATTTTGCTGGTGAGGAAATAGACACATTAAGTGACTTGCCCACAGTCACACAGGTGTGAGGAACATGTTGTGTAATGACACTGTTTAATTGGGTACCCAGGAGCCCTGTGTGGCTGTTGAGCACTTGAAATGTTACTAGTGCGACTGAAGAGCTGAGTTTTTCATTTTATTTCATTTTAACTTTAGAAGCCACTTGTGACTGGAGGCTCCCGTGTTGGACAGAGCTGGTGCCTGGGTCCCACACCCGGTGTCTGATTTAAATGATTCTAGTGCACATTCAGAGTTGCAAACCACAGCCCTGGGCTTTCGCAGCCTGTCAAACTCATGCCATCTCATCTCCCCTGCTCTCGGCCACTTCCCCGAGCAGTGCACACACGTGGAGGGCAGTGACTGGCCTGTCGTCTCTGCCCATCCCTGCCCCGACACGGGGCCCGGCACAGAGTGAGCACTGAGCCAGGACTCCTGGATGCTGGCTGGTGACTGAATTAAATCATTCACCTCTCTTTACAATCCTTAGATTTTTCTGCTTTGAAATGTTCTATTCTCTGGTTCAGGATGTTGGGCTCTTTAAGAAGTCAGTTCTAGAGCCTTCTCTTTCACGGGCAAGTTGTCAGAGTCAAGGGTACTAGTGACTTACAGTAGAATTGTTGCGTGTAAATCAGATGAAAGTTTTCTGGAGACGTCTGTGGTAGGATGACCATGTCCCTTTTTGGCTGGAACTTTCCGGATTTTAGTACTGAAGCTCCTGCATCCCGGGAATACTCCCACCCCCCACCTCGGGGAAATCAGGACAATTGGTCACTCTACTTCTGTGGAGGAAAACAAGGCCTCTTCTGGCTTTGAAAGAGGGAAGAACACCAAGGCTGTGCAGTGAGACTCCGAGGTTCCAGGTCCCTGGGTCCCACCTCAGACAACACTTCAGGGTCGCTCGAGACCCTTTTGCTGGGCTGTGGAAGACAGAAATAAGGCCCACGTCTTGGGCCAAGAAGTGACAGCTAAACCGGGACCTGGCCTCAGAGGAACAGAGGGGACTGTGGATAAAATTCGTACCGGGGAGAAGTGGTGAGCCCTGTGGTCTCTTCTTCCCGCCTGGCGGGAAAGGGGGCTCCACAGGAAATGGCTGGTGAAGCCGGGACCTGCCTTGACCTCTGATGGGCCTCGGCTTCCTGAGCCAGACTTCCTACCCTCTGCTGGGGCGTCAGAGGCCCCATAAGGATTCAGGATGAGTTAGAAAGGAGCTTTGCTATGGAGTTTGGGGTCGAGGCCGGGATCAGGATAAACTCTCTGATGGATCATAGTCGTCCAGGATTGGAGTCGGGGGAAGGATCCATGATGAGGTGTATATTGTGTTAATTCCTGGTCTTTGGAGATCGCCTTCAATTAGAGCGTCGTGTACTCGCACAGTAATGTTTTCTCGTTTTTTAAAACTAGGAGACTTGTGATTCTGATTTCTCTCCATTAACTGCAGCTGACATGCGTGTGGTGGGTCAGACTCTCAGGAGGACGTATGGGGACAGCTCCCTGACCACAAGGTCAGGTTTTAAGAGAAAACATAAAACTCTAGATATTAGATGTGGAACCACAGACTTGCGAAGGGACCATCATAGCCGCAGTGCCAGGCTCCTGCCCATTCTGGGCGTCATAGACCAGATCAGGTAGCTCCAATCTTTCTCCGAGGCCGGAACAGCACAATTAATGAATAACCTTTTCTGCTGCTTTGTGCCACACCCAGTGTGGGTTCGGTTTCAGCCACCCTGCAGCTAACCCTTGGCCTGCAGTGATTCAGGGCTGGGTTAGGAAGACAGCCTTTGGGGGCAGGAAAGTCTCCATGTCTCTCTGTCTCTGTCTCACACATGAGAGAGGAGCACATGGCAGCAAGAGGGGCATCTGGACCAGCTCTTGGCTTCTGCCTCCCACCTCCACTGCTCCTACTGATAGGATCTTGGTCAAGTCACTTCCTCTGCACCAAATGGAGACAACAGTCTCCGGGACAGTAAGGGATGGCACAGGCAGCGAGCCATTCCACCGTCAGACATTAAGAAATAAACTCAGTAGGATGTTAAACCCAGAGATGACTAACTCCTTTTCGGGGGCAGGGAATTCACAGCCCTCAGAGCCTAATCCCGTGGCATCAGGCCCGCTAAGCATCCGTGAGATAGCAGCAGAATCGATGCCACCCCCTGCTTTGTGCCCCAGCAGGCTGGCACGCCACGCCTGAGAAGGTCTGCTATGGCTTTGATGTGGGCCCAGCCGGATGGGACCGGGCAGGAGAGGACAAGTGGCGTGAAGTAAACCTGGCCAGGATCAGCCGTTCTGGCCCAGCCCATGGGCGAGGGCCTCGCAGTGCAGAGGGCCCGCTCTGGTCTGCATTTCCAGGCAAGCGCCTGCTTGTGGGGAAAATACAAGCGTTCTCTGAACTGCCAAGTCCTTAAACCCGTGCATGCACTGATACACACATGCACGCATGTGCACGTACATGCACAGATGCAGTGAAACACCAAACAGATGTACACCTGTGTGCACAGCGCAGGAGTACCTGGACACATATGGACACCCTGATGAATGCGGTGCTTATGCACAGACTTGCACACACAGTGCACACAGATTTGCACAAACTTCACCCGCATATGTGCACGCACACTCCCATACCTGGGGGCAAAGGGAGAGACGTCCCACCTGGCTTGGTGCCATCCCATCCCCCACTTCTGTAAGTTTCCCTGCATGGCAACAGGTCTGGAAGGACCTTGGCAGTGGAGATAAGGTGCTGGGGCAGGGAGGGGTGGGGAGAGGAGTTTGGGGCAGCGGGGCAGAAGCTCATTATGTTCACGCTGCTCCTCAGCTAGCCAGCTGCCTCGGTGGAGGCCAGCAGCCCCCTTTCTGGAGGGCACCCGCTTAGCTTCCTGCACCTCGTTTTCCTCTTCTGTAAAGTTGGGGTGTTGATGGTCATGATACCTCCCCCTCAGGGCCAAGGCAGGATCCAGGGTGTGATGGATGTGAAAGAGCTTTCGTCATCATGGGCATTATCTGCAGGAACCTGGAGCTGGAGGCTCCGGAGACAGAGCTGTTCAGCTCCTGGCTCTGCCACACACCAGCTGTGTGACTTCAGGAGGTTTCTTCGCTTCTCTGCCTCAACCTGCATCTGTGATGGGAGCAGGGCAGCACCTGCCTGTCAAGTTCACACGGGGGAGCACTGGAACGGTGCCTGGCAAGTAGCAGGCGCCCAGAAACTGAGTTGTTAGTGCCATGGAGGTGACTGTGAGCTCGAGGAGAGTGGTGGTCCAGGCCTCTAGAGGCCCCCTGACTCCTCCTGGCGGAGAGCCATCCCTCAGGAGAGGGGCCAAGCCCTAGGCTGTGAGGGGAAAGTGCTGGGGGGGTGGCCTGAGGGGCCAGGACTGTTGATGAGGGTCAGGTCGTGTTGATTTCATGGGCGCCGAGGCTGGTTGGTCCCACCTCCTTGGTTTTTCACTCACGTGTCCCCTCCTCTCCACCCTCTCTGCCCTCCTTCAGCCCAGGCGACCATCAGACGCTCACCCGGTCCCCCCTTTCTTCCTCGGCAGTCAGAGGAGTCCTCCTAGAGGTGGAGTCTGGTCCTCCCGCCGCCCTGGTTTAGTCCCTGCGGCAGCTCCCGTGCCCTCAGAGCCGAGCTCTGTTCCCTGGCTCTGGGGTGATCTGGGTCCTGCCTCTTCGCCCCTCTCTGCCCTGCAGGCCTCCTGTGCTCCGGCCACACCCAGCACAGGGGGCCATCTGCCAGCTACCACTGGCTAGTTCTGCACGGGGCGGTGTATTCGTCAGGACGGGTAGGCTGTGCTCTGTAACAAATAACCCGACCATGTCAGAGGTTCACTCTCCAAGTTTACTTCTCTGTCACGGTATTTGTCCAACATGAGTCAGTGGGGGGAGGTGCTCTGTTCTGCACAGTCCTATGGGGACCCAGGATGATGGAAGCTGCACCATCTGGAACACGTGGCCTTCACATCCCTTCAGCCAAGGACGAGAGTCCTGGAGGGTCACAGTCCAGGCCACAGCCTGGAAGTGGCACACGTCACTCCCGCCCCTGATCTTCTGGTTAGATCCTACACTGTGGCTGCCTGACTCCACGGAGGCTGGTCGTGGGAAGAGCAATGGAATGTCTGATGAGCATCACCATCGGCCACAGACAGGTGCCCCCTTCCCCACACTGCTGCCCAAGGTGAGGCAGGGTTGGGGGACCTAGAGCTGAGCCTGCTGACTTGCTCCCCACTTTCCCATCCTCAGCCCAGGGCCAAGGCAGCTCCTCAGCTGCCACCTAATGGCCAAGACCCTAGGGAGGTCATTGTCCTTGCTGTTCTTTTCTAAGATGACTTTTAGGACCCATTCTCTTAGGACCCAGTGCAGAGAAAAGCTGTACTGCTCCTTAGCAAGCGGTGGCCTTCATCTTACAAGACACTGACTAAATCCCTTTCTGGTTATGTTTCCCTTGTTGAATTGACCACGGGGAAGCTTGGAGCCAGATCCAAGGCCCACCGTCTCTGTGTGGAGGACCTGGAAGCACACATTCCGTAGCTTAGCTCCCCCCACCTTTTAGGAATCTCTTTTTGTTGCTGCATTTCCTTCTGTCCCCATTTCCTCGCCGTGCCTTTTCCATTTCCTTCTATCTTGGGTTCTCTATTTCTGTAAGGCTTCTTACATCCTTTCTGGAATCAGATGGACATGAATTAGTCAGTCAGTCCCTGCATTCTGTGCTGCTTCCTGGAGCTCTGGCAAATGCAGCCAGGGTTTTGGGCAAAGCTCCCAAAAGGAGAGTGGAAATATCTGAGCTTCACAGGACAGACCCGCCCCTGTGAGGCCGATGGGCTCCCTGATGCTGTGTAAACGGCTGATCACTGTCACCTCCTGAGGTCAATAGTCTAACCTTGTGCTTTGGTTTTTTGGTTTTTTTTTTTTTTTTTTTTTTTGGTGAGGAAGATCAGCTCTGTGCTAACATCTGCCAATCCTCCTCTTTTTGCTGAGGAAGACTGGCCCTGGGCTAACATCCGTGCCCATCTTCCTCTACTTTATATGGGACACCGCCACAGCATGGCTTGACAAGCAGTGCATCGGTGCGCGCCCGGGATCCGAACCGGCGAACCCCAGGCCACCGAAGCAGAGCGCGTGCACTTAACCACTTGTGCCACTGGGCCAGCCCCCTAACCTTGTGCCTTTGAACTGAGCACAGAGGAGAGCTGAGGGGCTGGCCGCCCAGGCTGGGCAGGTGCCTTCTTTGTCCTGACCGTGTGGGTGCCCAGCAAACATGCTTTCTCCTGGGAAGTTCCTGGGGCGTGGGGTGGGCGTTCAAGGAGCAGAGCCCCAGGCCTTTCTTTGAGGAACCTGCAGGCTGGTAGAGAAGATGAGAACAGACACAAACTCCGAATCAGGGTGGTGTCAGGGACCTGAGGGCAGAGAGGAGGCAGAGGAGAGCAAGGTCCCTGCTACTTGGGGTGTCAAGGAAGTGGGGGAGGATGTAGGGCTAGGGGAGGGGAGCATTTGGACTTGTAGAGATGAGTACAGGCGAGAGGAGGATAGGAAGGGCAAGACAAGCAGAGGGAAGGGCAAGGGCAGAGGCCCAGAGGACTCGAGATGCAAGAGCAGTTGTAAGGGAAGCTGGGTGCTGTTCTTTATATGTAAGGCAATGTTAGCAAATAAGCAAGAGAAAGTGACTCTTGGAGTATGGTGGGGAGCGCAGCCGGCAGGCCCGGGATGCCGGCCTGAGCTTGGCCTTGGTTTTCAGGCCAGCAGTGAGTGGGGAGCATCGAAGGGCAATCTGAGGTGGTGAGGACTGCAGCCAGGCCTGGTGTCCAGAAGGACCCCTCTGGCCCACGTGGGGAGCGTGGATGGGAGGGCAGTGGGTCAGAGAGACTGGGGGCGGGGTTTGACTTGAGCAGCAGGGGGCCGAGAGGAGGCCACGTGGGATCGCCTGGTATTGTGCATGGGGCTGCTAACAAGGCCTAGAGCCTCATCACAGAGCCCTGCTCACCCCGCCAGCGTGTATTCTCTTCACGAGCATCACCCAATTTACATGTTTATACGTGTAGGTATATATTTTTTTCTTTTTAACATCTCTCTGTAATCTTACTAAACAATATATAGTTCCCCAAACATTCCGTATTTGCTTCTGTCTCAGGGCCTTTGCTCACACTGTTCCATCTGCCTAGGATGCCTTCCCTCAGCTCTCCCTTGTCCTGCCTAAATGGCCCACTCCTACTCATCCTTCAAATCACAGCTTGCATGTCACTGCCTCTGGGAAGCCCTCCCTGACTGCCATGTACGAACTTCCATTATTACCTATAGTACACTGGGTCCCAGTGGCCCAGACTCCCCCACGGCCTCACTCCCAGGACTCTCTGCTCCTGTAAGTCTGGGCTCAGGCTTAGTCGCTCCAGACGCCCAGTGCCTGGTGCAGGGCCTAGTCCCATGGTGGTGCTCAGTAAATATTGAGTGAACAAATACAAGGCTGGATGAGAAGCAAGGGAAGCTCGAGATGCCTGGATGATAAGAGTGGTATTAGTTATTACTGTTGACCAAGGGGTCTTAATGTATCATCTAATTTAATCCTCCTGACAAGTCTATGAGACAGATACTTTCATCATTCCCATTTTACAGAAAAGAAAACTGAGGCTTCAGAAGTTAAGTCACTTGCTCACCCAGTTGGCAAGAGGCAGAGCTGGAGCCCAGGCCGGCTGGCTCCAGGGGACACAGTGTCGCCCGCTTAGCTGGGCCGAGCGGGGCGGGGAGGCTGGGCCGTCTGGTGAGATGGTGGATAAGGAGGGAATGTGGGAGTTCTCTCCGTGGATTTGCTGCCTTTTTGTGTCTGTACTTGCAGGGGTGGAAGGCAAACAGGTCAGCAGTGGTTACACACCATCTCACCAGGCCCGTAGACGCGGCCACAATTACAGCCTGTTCCCTTGGTTGCCGTTCGTGGCGTGTCACCGTCCACGTAGAGCCGACCACTGTGCTGGTCGCGCCTCTTATCTGTTCTCGAGGTGAGGGCCCCTGTGTCCCGTGGTCGGGGCAGCGAGCCTCACGCCCTGTCTGTCCCCTGTCCCTGCAGATGTCATGGCACCCCCAGATCCGGAGCTCCAAGTTCCGCCACGTCTTTGGCAAACCCGCCAGCAAGGAGAACTGCTACGACTCGGTGCCCATCACCCACAGCGTCCATGACAACCACTTCTGCGCCGTGAACCCCCAGTTCATCGCGGTCGTGACGGAGTGTGCTGGTGGGGGGGCCTTCCTCGTCATCCCCCTGCACCAGGTAAGGATGCCTGGGAAGCCCCAGGCGCAGACAGCCCTCCGGAGGCCGCGCAGGACAGAGGGAAAGCAGAAAGAGCAAGGTTTCTGGGCTTGTACGTAGGCTCAAGTCCTAGCCCTGCCTGTGACCAGCCACGTGACCTTGAGTGTCATTTCACCTCTGTGAGCCTTGGTTTCCTCATTGGGAAAAATATATCCTGCCTAGGATTTCACCTTCTAACTATTGCCTAGCTATTTCTAGGACCTCCCCTCCACCCCACTACAAAACAGTTTACTCCAGAATAAAATATAATTTCTAATGCATTGCTGAGCTCACAAGACACTGGGGAAATCTCCAAAGCCAGCTCCTCTCACCCAAAAAGGAAACAAACCTTGAGCCAAAATCTAAGTCAGAGTGGTCAGCAGTAGGTGAACAGGAGGAACTGGCCTGTCCTGCAGGCACACGTGGACGGTGTGGGGAGACCGTACGCGTTTGCTGATATTGAATGGTTTTTGACCTGCCCCCCACAATGGCAGCTTCACATGGATTAACCTAAGAGCAGATCTTTTCAGGAGCCTGAGTCTCTGCCTTAAGGCAGAACCTCCTAGGGGATTAAAGGGACCCCAGGGTGGCTGTCCCAGGTTGCCTCTGGGTCGCAGCAGAGGCAGACCTGAAGTTTCTCCAGAGGAAAACATTCCCAGTGTGGACAGGATTCCCACAGAAAAGATCAGGGAAGTTCATAATCAGAGACCACAGAGCATCTAAGCCACCACGAGTCAGTCAGCTGAAACAACAAATAGCAAACTTAGACCCTGAAAAGACTTTACAAGTTAAAATCATAAATGCAAATTTGAATCTCATAGACTAGGTTTTCTGATTCCAATGAAATTGAGTTAGAAATCAGTAACAAAAAATAAATTTTAAATTCCCATTCATTTGGAAATTTAAAAAAATTTATAAATAACTTCTAGATCAAAGAAGAAATCAAAATGGAAACTTAAAAATACTTGGAACTGAATGATAATGAAATACATCACAAAACTTATTGGATGCAGGGAAAGTGCTCTTACAGGGGAAATGGATAGCACTGATGCTTATGTTAGAAAAGAAGAAAGGTGAGAAATTAACAACTAAACGTTCAACCTAAAAGTTAGAAAAGGAACAGCAGAGTAAACCCAAAGAAAGTTTGAGGAAGGAGATAGTAAAGAGCAGAATTCAGTGGAAGAGAATACAAAGGTAGATTAGAGAGGGTCAGAAGAGCCAAAAGTGGGCTTCTAGAAAAGACTGATAGACTAACCTCTGGAGAGATGGTGGACAATAAAAGAGAGAAGGTGCAAATAACATCAGGAACAAAAGAGGGAACACAGCAGCAGAGATTCAAAGTATAATAGGATACTAACAGGAGCAACGTCATGACAGCGTATTTGAAAATGTTGACCATGTGGACACATTCCTACAAAATATGTAAGTACAGATTCAAGTAGAAATAGAAAGGCTGAATATTCTGTAGCTATTTTAAAAACTGAGTAATAATCTCTTAAAGAAAACAGCAGAAAGAAAAGGCGAGCCTTAGAGTGAGAAAGGATGTTTGCACAATAAACGTGACAAAGAGTTCATTTCCTCAATGTATAAAATGGACTAGGAAAAAAAAAAACAACCTGAACAGGTATCCCATAGCAGAAAAAATCCAAATAGTTGCTAAACATTTGGAAAAGTGCCCAACCTCATTCGTAAACCACAACAGGACACCACTACAACCACCAGATTGGCAAAAATGTAAACATCCAGCAGTAGTAAGTGATGGCGAGGATATAGAGCAACATAAACTCCCAGACACTTCTGGGGGCATGATAAGCTGGATAAACTGGGGACACACATGCTTTGGGAAAAAATGTAACAGTTTCTATTAAAGAGGAAAATACACACACCCTAAGACCAGAGATTCTGCTCCTGGGTGTACACCGTGCAGAAACGTGTGCTTCTGTGCACCAGAACACAAATACCAGATGTGCATGGGAGTGTTGTCCTTTCATCACAGAACTGCAGAAACTCAGATGTCCAAGAACTGAACAAATACATTATGGTATATCCGTACTATGGAATATACACAATCGTGAAAAGGAACAAGGTATGTATGCATACCACAACATGGATGAATCTTAAAGACAATATTGAAGGAAAGAAACCAGACAAATTACAAACTGTCTCATTCTATTTACCTAAAGTTAAAAATAGACTAAATTAAACAGTACTTGAAGGGATACATAAGCAGAAAAATTTTAAAGAAAAGCAAGTAGGGGACTATCAAGAAAACCAGGATAATGGTTACCCCCGAAGGAGAGAGAGAGTTTGATTGGAAAGTGTCCGTGGGGGGTCTCCTTTGTACTACTAATAGTTCATGTCTTAACCTGGGAGGGTGGCAGTTATATAGGTAATTTATTTTCCAACAATTCCTTAAGCTGAACATTTACATTTTATGCACTTTTTTGTATGTTCTCTTTCACAAACACACACATAAGGATGACACTGTGTCCATGTGGTTTACAGGCAATTTCCACATAACTTGCAACGAACTGATTATTCCAGTCTTTTGCAAACACTTCCAGAGGACAGGAAAAGAGAGACCGCTCCCCTCATTCTGTGAGGCCAGGGTAACCTTGATTCCAAGACCCGACAAGGACAGAACAAGAATGAAAAATCACAGGCCAGTCTTCCTCTAGAAGGTGTATGCAAAATTACTAGCAAACCGAATCCAGCAGTGAATTAAAAAAAGATACGTCTGACCATGTTGGATTTATTCCAGAAACTAAGGATGGTTTAATATTAGTAAATCTATCAATGGAGATCATTATATTAACAGAAGAAAGGAGAAAAACCATATGGTCATCCCCACAAATGCAGAAAGAGTATTTGATAAAGCGCCATACCCTTTCATGATAAAAATTCTTAGCCAATTAGGACAAGGAAATGTCACTAACATATAGGAAACAGAATTTAAAACATTTTTTATTTTGGAAGGATCTCAATCCTACAGAAAAGTTGCAAAACTAGTTGAATGAACTGATTTTCCTTCACCTAGATTCACCGGTTAACATTCTGCCAAATTTACTTTTTATCTATCTTTTTCTCTCCATATGTATGTGTATAGAAATTTTGTTTCTGGTCCAGAATCCATCGCAGGATTGTGAGTCATGTTTGGTTGTCGTATCTCTTAGTCTTCTTTATTTCATGATACTGACATTTTTAAGCAGTAAAGGCCAGCTGTTTTGTCGACGTTCCTAAATTTGGATTTGTCCAGTTGTCTCCTCGTGATTAGATCATGTTATGCATTTTGGCAAGAACATTACACAGTGATGTTGCATCCTCAGTCTGTTACATCGTGCGACACGTGATGTCGGTTTGTCCCATTGTTGGTGGTATTGGTGATGTTTGATCTCTTTGTTAATATTGTGCAAACATCATTCATAAAGAAAGAATGTTAGAAACACCTCTTTAAAATCAGCAGTAAGGGGCCGGCCCGGTGGCGCAAGCGGTTAAGCGCGCGCGCTCTGCTGCAGCGGCCCGGGGTTCGCCGGTTTGGATCCCAGGTGCGCACGGACGCACTACTTGGCAAGCCATGCTGTGGAGGCGTCCCATATAAAGTGTAGGAAGATGGGCACGGATGTTAGCCCAGGGCCAGTCTTCCTCAGCAAAAAAAGAGGAGGATTGGCAGATGTTAGCACAGGGCTGATCTCCTCACAAAAATAAATAAATAAATAAATAAAATCAGCAGTGAGATAAACCGTGCAGGCCTGCACAGTGAGACTAGAAAAATAAGTTAAAGGTATAATGATTAAAAAGGAAGAGTAAAACCACTATTATTTACAGATCTGATTGTCTAAATAGAAACTTGAAAGAATATGTAGTCGAATTATTGGAAAAATAAGAGTGTTTGGAAGGTAGCTGGATACAAAAATCAGAATACAAAAATGAATTTGCATTTTTACATACCAAGAACACATAGAAAATGTAAACATTTGCAATAGAATAAAAGATGATTGCATACCTAGGAAGAAACAAGCAAGACTTAGAAGGAGAAGATTACAGAGCATTATTGAAAGACTAATATTAAAGATGCCCTAAGGAAATGGAAATATGTACCATGTTCAGGAATAGCCACTTTTTCTCCCTCCCCCAAATTTGCATCACATTCTCCTTTTTAGGACATATTCCACAGCGTATTCCTTTCTTAGGATATTACGCCCTGAATACTTGAATTAGACTCATTTGTGTTCTTCTGGTGGTACCTCCTAATGTACTTAGATAGGAGGGGAAAAAAGAACCAGGACTTCTTTTTACCCATCATTGTTTTGTACCCAGGACTTGGTTTACCAGTCTATCACATTGTGGGCATGCAGTTGGTGCTCATAAATGTTCATTGATTGAACAAATTACCTAACAGTTGTTCATCCAAATAAATAGGGAGGGCGTCACTGGCGAAGGGAAGAGCATGAGCAAAGGCATGGAGGTGGGACTACAATGTTCAGGGAACAGTGCAGAGAGCATTCTGTGAAGGGGTGGAGGGAGATACCTTGGGGAAGTGGATTGGGGCCGGATGAGAAGGGCCTTGAATGCCCTGTGAGAATTGTGAGAATTGTGAACTGTATTCGAGAGAGAGGTGAAATTTTTCTAGCTGGGGAGGGACAAGTGTAAAACGGGATTTATGGAAAGACTCGAAGGTCAGAGCTGGAAGGACCCCTAGAGATGGCCCCCGGTTTGGCTCCTTGTTTCTCCCAAGCTCTGGTTGCCTTTAAAAGATTCTGTCCACCAAACAAACTGCATTCTTAATTAAATAATTAACGTGTTTCCCTGATTTTTAATTTATTTTTGTCACAGTTTCTAACTCACATGAACTACTCAGTATAAATAGGTGCTAACAACTGATATTGAGAAAATAAATTGGTTTGATGTGATGGAGTGTGACCTGGGTGGGGAGAGGGGACCTAGTTTAGATAGGATGATCGGAGAAGGCCTTTCTGGAGAGACAACATTAGAGCACAAAGCCACTTGAAGCTCTAGGGGCAGAGTGTTCAGGCAGCATGAATAGCATGTGCAAAGGCACTGAGGTGGGAATGGGTTTGGTGTGTTTGAGAAACATACTGTTGCATTGTCACAGGGGCAAGAGCAATGGAAGGCAAGGTCAGAGAGGGGAGCAGGTCTGGGACCATGAACGCCTTGGAGGCCAGGGCAGGAGTCGGGCTCCACTCTGAGTCTAGTGGGAAGGCACTGGAGAGTTGAAACTCAGTGTTGCTGTGCAGCCTGATCCTGGGTAAAATGTGCGATTCCTTTGGGCTTCTTGAAATGTCATAAGTAGCTCGAGGACACATGTTAATTGCTACCATCTCAGACTCTTAGGAATCCAGCCACAGCAGGAGCTGGAAGCACCTAATCAGAGCTCACACCGCGTGTCACGACACAGATTCTGACTCAGTGGGTCTGAGCGGGGCCGCAGTCTGCGTTCCCACCGGCTCCCAAGTTGCCAGATAAAATACAGGATACTCAGTTAAATCGGAATTTCAAATAAACACTAAGTAACTTTTTTTTTGCTTATTTTTTTCTTTCTAATTAAACTTCTGTCTTGAGATCATTGTAGACTCACATGCAATTGTAAGACATCACGCAGAGAGATTCTGGGTACCCTTCACCCAGTTTCCCCCAATAGTAACATCTGCAGGATTGCAGTACAGTGTCGAAACCAGGATGTTGACATCGGTGCAGTCGAGATACAGAACACTGCATCATCACAGAGAACCCTTTATAGCCACAGCCACTTGCCTCTACCTCCCACCTTCTCCTTGACCCCTGAGCACCACTAATCTGTTCTCCATTTCTATACTTTTGCCATTTTAAGAATGTCATGTAAATGGAACCATACAGTATGTAACCTTTTGGGCTTGACTTTTTTCACTCAGCATAATTCTCTGGGGATCCACCCAGGTTGTTGTGTGTATTGATAGCCCACTCTTTTTTATTGCTGAGTAGTATTCCATGGTGTGGACACACACACACAGTTTGTTTATCCACTCACCCATTGAAGGCCAGCTGGATTGTTTCCAGTTTGCGGCTTTGATGAATAAAGCTGCTATAAACTTTGGTGTGCAGGTTTTGTGAACATAAGTCGGTCTCCATTTCTCTGTGACAAATGCCCAGAGAGCAATTGCTGGGTCGTAATGTAGTTACATGTTTCATTTTATAAGAAACTACCAAGCTATTTTCCCAAATAATTTTTTAGTGTAAGTAAAGTATTGCATGGAACATACTTATACTAAAAAAATTGTTTGTTGTTTATCTGAAACTCAGATTTTACTGGGCGTCCTGTCTTTTTATTTGCAAAATCTGGCATCTCCACCCCCAGGTGGTGTGAGGCTGCTGATGTGCGAACTGCATTTTCAGGAGCTGGCTCACATCGAGTTCTTTTTGCAATTATGAAAAGATTTCAGACACTAAAGTAGATAAAAACAATACAATGAACTCCTCTGTACCCAGATTCTAGAATCTTGAAGAGCTTGCCACTCTTGCTTCATCCATCCCTTTTTTCCCTGAAGTATTTTAAAGCAAATCCCGGACATTTTGTCATTTTTACCCTCACAAACTTCAGGATGCAAATCTAACAAGTAGGGACATTTTCTGGCAGAACCACGATGCCGGGGTCACAGCAGCAACGAGAATTCCCGTGTCACCGATGCTCAGTTCACCTGGAAAGGTCCCCACCTGCCACATAAAGGCCTCGTGTGTGTGGTTTGTTTCGGGCCTGGGAAGGTCCACGCGTTGCACTTGGTTGACGTTTTCTTAAGTAACCACATGGAGAGTGCCGGAGCAGGAACGAGAGGCGGAGAGAAGGAAGGGACCCCCGTGCTGGCCCCGTCGCGCAGCACTGAGCCCACAGGCCCTTGTTCGTGTGGTAGCGGGACAGAGCTGATGCTGATGCCTTCGCTAGCCCGTCTGGTCGGGGGGAGTGTTGCCCCGTGGTGCAGACGAGGATGCTGAGGCTCAGGGAGATGACTTCCCGAAGGACCCTGAGCAGTGAGGATGAGGACCCGAGTGTGGCCCAGACCTCGGGGTGGCCGGGGCCTCCCTGCATTCAGCCGCCTGCAGCTCCTGAGGTTTGGCTCCAGTTTACCTGGGCTCCTGGCCTGTTAGCAGGGCTCCGGTCCCCTCCAGGCCGAGGGGTGTCAGTGAAGGGTGCTGTGTGCAGGAAGGGAGGGAGGAGCTTTAATGGAGTGTACACACAGGCGCATGGGGTTGGAAGGTGCCTGGCCTCACCACAGCGTCCAGGAAGTTCTTGTCCAGGAAGTTCTTCTCAAAGGGCCAGGCTGCCCCAGGCGGTGTCAGGTGTCCCGAAGGGAGTGACTCCGCGGTCAGGGCCCTTCCTCTTGCGGTGTGACCAGGGTGAGCCTGCAACCTCGGCAACCAACCCAGGGCTGTGCTCAGGGAACAAAGGCCCAGGGATGTGTGGGACAGGCCCCCCCAAGCCTGGGGCCCGGCCTGCAGCAGAGCCACCCTGGGGGGGTAGGAGGGTGGACTTTGCTGTGAGGTGTGGAGGGTGGGGAGGAAGGAAGGAAGGGCAGGCAGAGCCCTGGAACATTGCTGGGAGTGACCAGGCCAGAGGGGGGCCATGGGCCTGAGGGGCCAAACAGACACCAGGGCATTCAGGTGTCTGGGCGGGGGAGGGGGCCCTTCACTGCTATGCTCTCAGAGGCCACATGGACCCTTCTCACGCCTGTGTCTGAGCATGTCACTACCCTGCTCAGACCCCTCCCAGAACTCCCTTGCCTGCACATGAATCCTGCCTTCCTCGTCAGAGCCTCCATCCACCGCCCGGCCCAGCCGACTTTTTTTTTTGAAAGTCTCTTCCAGTTCAGCCTGGAAAAGAACATACTCCAGGAATGGGTCCTCTGCCTTCAGATATCCAAGGAGCTGGCCTGGGACAGGAGGAAAGGTGTCCATGGAGTCCCAAAGGACAGAGCTAGGACCAGATGTGGCGAGTGAGGGGAGCAGGAGGGCAGCGGGGAGGCCGTGCTGGGCTTGAGGTAGGAAGCGTTATCTCACTGTCAGCAAGGTCTGAAAGTGGAATAAACAGGAGAAAGTGAGCTCCCTGTCTCCAGGGGTGAGCAAGCAGGGTTAGCAGATAACATCTGCGGTTCACCACGTCCAGCCCTGGGGGTGGGATTCTCCGTAAACCCTCTTCACGCTCATCTGTGTACTTGTAAGGGGAGGGCCGAGGAGTGACCTCTGCCCTAAATCCTTCTGGGAATGTGATTTGCCTTTTAGCAGCAGGTGTGTTCCAGGGTTGGGGAATGCTCTTATCATCTTTCCCTCTACTCAACTCCCAGTCTCCTCCAGGCAGCCCTCTGCCCGCGTCTTACCCCCTTATCCGTCGACGTGTCCATCTCTCTGTAGGGTCCAGCTGTGAGCCCTGTGCAGGGTGAGTGTCTCCATGCCCGCAGCCTCACCCCTCCTGTCTGGCCTCCTCTCCCAGCTCATCTGCCAATCTACCTTCCCTGCGGGCTGCTTCAGGATCCTCCACACTTAAAACCTACCTATGGCCCTGCCTTTCTGACTTGAAATGCCTCCCCTCCACCCTAGCCTGGTCAAAGACTTTTCTCTTTAAGGTCCAATTCAAAGGCCTCTTCCTCCAGGAAGGCTTTTCTGATTGATCCCGTGGGCCTTTCGTCTGCCTCTCTCTCCAAGCCCTGAGTACACTACATCCTGCCTCCTCCATGGGCAGGCAGCTCCATGAGTAACTCATCTTCTGTCACTACTTGCACACAGTGTGAGACCTGGCACGTAGTAGGTCCTCAGTGAAAGGACTGCTTGATGCCAATGATAACTATGACGTGAGGACAGCAAGAGGCAGACCAGGCAGTGAGAGGAAGCATTCCCAGTTCTGGCTCTGCCCTGGATGGGCTCTGTCGCCCTTAGCCCCCACGACCCCAGCTGCTGCACCGTACCTGGGGATTCTTGTACTGCTTCCCAGGGGCGTCGAGAGGTTCATCGAATAATATGAGCAGAGCACCCAGCACAGCGCCTGGCGCAGAAATGACTCCCGAAATTACGGTTCTTAAAGAAAGCATTTACAGACCCGCTCCTTACGGACGTGAGAGTGTGCTTGAGCTCCCCAGTGGGCGTGCCATCAAGGCGTCGGTTCGTTCACTGAGGTGCCCCTGGAGCGGTCGCCCGTCGGCTGTGTGGGAAGTGGTGGCAGTCCCCTGCGGAACGCTGAGTCCCTCCCTGGGCCCTGAAACACCCTGAGCGCAGAAACCCTGGATCCTGGCGATGAGCTCTGATGGCCTTGCGCGGTGAACTTACTGAGAGCCTGCTTACCGCACACCAGGCCCTGTCTTAAGCGCGTTACGTGTATTAACTCGTTTAATCCTCAGGCCCTCCCTGTGAGGTCCTACTACTGTTGCCATTTTGTAGATGAGGAAACTGAGGCACAGAGAGCCGAGGTCACTGGCCCGAGGTCACTGGCCCAAGGTCACACAGTAGTAAGTGCTGTGGCAGGGGTTCAATCTCAGGGAGCCAGTCAGCCTGCCCCCCTACCGTCTTCCACACCGTGCAGCCGACCTCTGCCTGTCCCTAGCGGTCCTGCCTCTCATGTCCACCCTGGGGTATTGGGAGTGTCCCCTGAGGCCGTGACTCGGACACTGTTGTGGGCATGGCTGTGCCCCTGTGAGCGCTGGGGGTCATGACAACGGCCTCACAGCCGGCAGCTGAGATCTGCCCCCGGAGCGTCCCTCACCCCCGCCCCCGGCTCTGCCCTCTGGGGTCCAAGTCCTATCCGCTCCATCGGCCCAGGGCGGCCCCTCGGAGACTTGGAGGTGGCGGCGCTCCGGGCTGAGTCCAGGGTTCTCTGTGATCTGAGGAGAGCAGATGATCTCCCCTGAGATAGAGCTTGTGCCCCCATAAATCAGAGCCTGTCCCTGGCTGACTGCTGGCTAATGGACAGAAAGGCGGAAGTGGCCTCCTGATTATAACGTGCCTGCCCTGGCAGGGCTTTCAGCAGCTCGGTCAGTAGCCCGTCAGACTGACTAACGTCTGCTAATGTGGGTCCTCAGCACAAACCCTTTTAGGCACAGACCGGCCTGCCGGCCCCGGGGGAGAGCCAGCCGTCCCTTGTTGGCTGAGAAGGAAGAGAAGCTGCCTGGGGCTGGGCCTCTGCTCCTGCAGGCCTGGGAGCAGCGCTGGCCGAGCCCAGCTCTGAGGAGCCACCCTTCTGAGCCAGGCTGGGGCTCCTGAGCCGGGAGGGGAGGCCGGAGGCTGAATGCGGCTCCTGGACAGTTTGCTTCCCGTCAGCCAAGGCCACCTGACGGTCAGCTCTTGAGAACCCTCGGGGCAGAAGTTGGGGCATGGCCCTGGGCCAGAGTGTAGAGATAAAGGCAAAACTGAGAGCCAAACTGGGTGTGCCCCAGCAAAAACCCAGCACTGCTCATGCCCTTTGACCCAGGCAATGATCCAAGAGAAGGGAAGGTCTGTGTACGGGAAGGGGGTCAGGACACTGACTCAGAGAGGGCCGGAACTCCCACAGAGTGCAGTTAAGACACCAGACTCACGCTTGAGAGCCAGAGCCCTGGGCTCCAGCCCAGCCCTGCCCCTCACGTTCCGTGACCCTGGGCAAGCCCCTCCTCCAGTCTGGGGTCATCAAGAGTGCTGTGATCTGTTAGTGATGCCTGCCACCAGCGCAGCCTCAGAGAGCTCTCCTGTGTGCTTACCACTGTGGTCTCTGAGAGCCCTTCAAGCTCTGCAGTTTTGTGTGTCTGTGTGTGAGGAAGATGAGCCCTGTGCTAACATCTGTTGCCAATCCTCCTTTTTTTTGCTGAGGAAGATTGGCCTTAGGCTAACATCTGTGCCCATCTTCCTCTACTTTATGTGGGACGCCTGCAACAGCATAGCTTGATAATTGGTTCATAGGTCCACTCCCAGGATGCGAACCTGCGAACCCCTGGGGCCGCCAGAAGCGGAGCGCACCAACATAACCACTGCGCCACCAGGCCGGCCCCAAAGCTCTGCAGTTTTATAACAAATTTTTGGTTAATCCTGGAAGGACCCATCTTTTCTGAAAGTTGGGAGTTTTATTCTTAAGTACATTTTTTATTGCAAAATTTACACAGTTTTTATAGAAAGTTTGGGAAATTAAAAAAAGAAGATGATAAAAACCACTAATTTATCCCACCATCTAGAGATAACCATGATTAACATTTTGGAGCATTTTGATATACACATATACATGCGCACACACACGTATACATATAATAGCTGCTCTTATTTGAGCGATTACTGTAGGACATCACTGTAAAGCTTTTCATGCACGGTTTCTCATTTTACTCTCATAGCAATCCTACAAGGAAGAGATTATTATTCACATTTTACAGATGAGGAAAAAGAGGCTTGCAGAATCTGAGCAGGTGCTCGAAACAATCAGATTTTAATTTTTGAAAGTTCGCCCGTCGACAGCAGGCCAAATGGCCTAGAGGCTGGGCCAGAGGTCTGAGGCCAGACGATGGGCCCGTGGAGACCTGAGCCAGGCCTGTAGGTGCTGTGTCTCCCTTCAGGGCCCTGGCTGCAGGCACTGCCCCCCCACAGGGGCATGGAGCGTGCCCCTCTCTTCCCTGTCCAGGGACCCATTTTTTTCAGCCACAGAGGAGGCAGAACCATCTGGAAGAAATGGAACTTTTGCCCACCTCCTCACACGGCACTATCAAATGGCACACCTCCAAATTCTTTCCTTTTCTCTCTCTCTGTGTATGTGAGGGTATGATATTTTTTCTGAACCCTTTGAAGATAAGTCACATACATCTTTGTCCTTTCTCCCTAAATACTTGAGTGTTTCCTAAAAATAGGAATATTCTCTTACATAACCACAGTACCTTATCAACTTCACTAAGTTTAACATTGCAACAATACTTTAACGTTCACATTCACGTTCCAATTTATCCAGTAACGTCCTCCGTAGAGTTCCCTCCTCCAGTATGGGATCTGGTCTGGGGCGAGGTGTCTAATGCCCTTTCCCGGGGGGCCACAGCTGAACTGGGGAGAGTATATCTGCAGGGGAGCCCAGGACCACCACCTCTGTTTGCAGAGCTAAGATGCATACATAAAACCCCATGAACCAAGGGCTCTGTTATGTGTGTCTCCCGGTTTGCCGGAGCTGACTGGGGAAGCTGGCGTCTATTCTCATCGCAGCTGCGCTTCGCGGTCTTATTTTTTATTATTTATTTATTTATTTACATGTTTTTAGCATTTTGTACCACTGAAGTTCTGGTTTTAGTTTTATATTAACCTTTTTTTTTTTTTGTGAGGAAGATTGGCCCTGAGCTAACATCTGTTGCCAATCTTCCTCTTTTTCCCTTTTCTCCCCAAAGCCCCAGTACATAGTTGTATATCCTAGTTGTAGGTCCCTCTAGTTCTTCTATATAGAACACAGCCTCAGCACAGCTTGATGAGCAGTGAGTAGGTCCACGCCCAGGATCCAAACCGCTGAGCCCTGGGCTGCCCAAGCGGAGCGTGCAAACTTAACGACTACACCACCGGGCCGGCCCCCACAGCCTTATTAAGCAGGTCAGAGACCACCACTGCATCTTTGCTCAGTCTTGATTGGACGCAGTCTCAGGAAGTCCCACAAAGGTGCAGTGGTCTGGGGGCCCGGGGTTCGCCAGTTGGGATCCTGGGCACCGACCTGCTCACCACTCATCAAGCCATTCTGAGGTGGCCTCCCACATAGAAGAGCTACAACTGTGATACACAACTATGTACTGGGGTTTTGGGGAGAAAAAAGAAAAAGAGAAAGATTGGCAACAGATGTTAGTGCAGGGCCAGTCTTCCTCAAAAAAAAAAAAAAAAGGTTCAGTGGTGTCTGCAGAGTAGGGGAGGTGAGGGAAAGAGAGGCAGTGGGTGTTCCCTGAGTTCACTCTATTCTTTTTTGTGTGTGTGTGAGGATAATTAGCCCTGAGCTAACATCTGTTGCTAATCCTCCTCTTTTTGCTGAGGAAGGCTGGCCCTGGGCTAACATCTGTGCCCATCTCCCTCTACTTTATATGGGACGCCACCACAGCATGGCTTGGCAAGCAGTGTGTTGGTGCATGCCCGGGATCCGAACTTGCGAACACCCTGGGCCGCCAAAGCAGAGCGCGCGCACTTAACCGCTGCGCCAGCGGGCCAGCCCCAAGTTCACTCTATTCTTGAAAGTTTCTTTTTAAAGATCCTGAAACTGTTGATTCTGTGAGGTCAAATACTGTGTCTCGTGTCACCCAGCACCTTGCCTAGGGCCTGTCCCCTAGGTTCCTCAGAAAGATTTGCTGAGTGAATGGATGTTGGCCAGTTTTCCTCTCAGCTGTCTCTTTCCAGATATAGAAATGGTCTGGGGAGCATTCTGGTGGGTGGGCTCCAGAACCCACAGTGGATTTGGACGAAGCCTGCGTTGGTGGGCAGAGGGCCCGGGTCTTGGCCCCGTTCTGCAAGGAGCACTGTGATGTGTCAGATGAATGTGCTGGTCCTGCCAGCTCCACGTTTCTGTGCCTGAACCGGCGTGGTGGTCCCGTGACCGGGATATCCAAGTGTGTGTGCAGTCGGAAGTCTCGGCTTCAGGGCTGTGGGCCCTGTGTGTCACCCCAGCACCTATGCAGGGATTCTCAGCAGGAAAGGGGCAAAGGGGAGGAAACGCCCTTTCTTTTTAGTTGAATACTTTTTAGTTCACATACCGTAAGAGTCACTATTTAAAGGGTACGATTCAGCGGGTTATAGTATATTCACATGGTTGGTTGTGCAGCCATCACCACTATCTAACTTCAAAATAATTTCATCACCCCAAAAAGAAACCCCATACTCATTAGCAGTCACTCCCTATTGACTCCTCCCCCAGCCCTAGGCAGCCACTAATCTTCTTTCACTCTCTCTGGATTTACTTATTCTGGATTTTTCGTGTGCATCAGTCAGGGTTCTGAACACCAGGTACGGGGGGTGTGTTAATTTGCTCAGGCAAAGAAACCACAGCTGGTGCATCACCTAAGTGGAATCACACAGTATCTCGTGGCTTTTTACATCTGGCTTCTTTCACTTAGCGTAATGTTTTCAAGGTCCATCCATGTTGTAACATGTATCAGTACTTCCTTCTTTTTGGCAGAATAATATTCCATTGTGTGAATATACTACATTTTGTCTATCTGATCACCTACTGATGGACTTTTTTTTGGGTTTGGGTTCTTGCACCTTTTGGCTATTAGGAATAATGCTGCTGTGAACGTTGGTGTACGCATTTTTTGTAGACCCGTGTTTTCACTTCTCTTGGGTTTATACCTAGGAGTGGAATTACTGGGTCACATGGTAACTCTGTGTGTAACCTTTTGATGAGCTGCCAGACTGTTTTCCAAAGTGGCTGCACCACTTTTGCCTTCCCACCAGCAGTGTGTGGGGGGAAATGTCCTTTTATTGAACACCCACTGTGTGCTTGGCACTTTCCGCACTTCATCTGCGGTCCTCACGTGAACCCTGTGAAATACCTATCATTGCCTCCACTTTACTGAGGAGGACACTGAGGCTCAGAGAAGCCACAAGACTCCCCCAGGATCACACGGGGAATAGTGGGAAGTCCTAGATTCACACGCAGTTCTGTCCCTTGCATTTTCCTGTCTACTCAGTGATGGCTGCCTCCCGAGTGACTGTCCAGATGCTGACGTAGAAGTGGCCCCCTCCCCTCCCCAACCCTCCTGGGCCATGTTTTGCAGACGGGGAAGTTGGACCCCCACTACCCGAAGGTCTGCGGGCACAGAGGGAACGTCTTAGACATCAAGTGGAACCCTTTTGATGATTTTGAGATCGCCTCCTGTTCTGAAGATGCCACGGTGAGTGTCAGCGCATGAGGCGGTTCCCTTTCCTGAGAGCATGGAACTGGGGCAGAGGGAGATGGAATGGTGTCCATACTCAGCTCTCACGCTCCCGACTCCTTCATCCTTCGCAAGGTGAGCTCCCTGCGTGGGGAGGGGGTGAGTTAGGTGGAGGAGGAGAAGTTCTGGGCCCTGTGGGACTTAGGGCACCACCTCAGTTCCCCCACCTATGAAATGGGCATAATAGCTCCCAACCATCTAATGAAGATCCAGTGAGACTCATATTCCAGTGGGAAAGCCCACCTTTTGGGGGACTATAAAATGCTGTGAGGGGCATTTTTATTGTGGCCAGAAAATATTGTGCCCCTTAATTTCACAGACAGTGGGGAGGGGAGCTTTAACAGGACAGGAGTGGGAGCCTCGTGTGAATACGGACACCAACACCAGCCCGAAAGCTTCAATGCCATCACATTTTTGAGCCCTTGTTCTGTACCAGGGCCATAGTCCCTGCCCCTACAACATTCACTATTTTTTATTTATAATTTATTCTGTGCCCACTTCTAAAACGTGATGGGTATGGCTTAAAACAAAAGACACAGATATGATCAGATGATTAAAATAAGGATAAAAATCCTAGTTACCATTTACTGTGAGCTCACTGTGTTCCTGACTCTTCTTACACATATCATTTTCCTCAGTCTTCCCAGAAATTCCACGAGGTAGGATATTCTTCTGATGGAGAAGCCGAGGATCTGAGAGGTGGAGCACTTTGCCCAAGGTCACACAGTTTGTGGGGGCAGAGCCAGGCTTCAGACTGAGGTTTGATTCCAGAGCCCAATCTATTTCCACTGAGCTATGCCACTTCCCTAAAGAGCAGCAGTCACAGATGGAGGAAATGAGGGAATAATAGTAGAAACATTAGCTCTGGAGGGTTGTAGCTGTTGAGTTCCAGGTTTAGCTCAGAGCTGCCTGGCAGACAAGGGAAAAAGGGAAACAGAATCTACTGTAGAACCC
The DNA here is from genome assembly GCF_020826845.1 of Diceros bicornis minor. Lineage (NCBI taxonomy): Eukaryota > Metazoa > Chordata > Mammalia > Perissodactyla > Rhinocerotidae > Diceros > Diceros bicornis. The sequence continues at coordinate 8,345,407 of NC_080767.1, read as the reverse complement.
TCACTGTTTGATCAAAGGAAAGAGACCAGTTCTTCAGGAGAAGCAGGTAGAAAACTCTAACAGGACTTAGAATTTTCCAGTTTCCATATAGGGGATGCTGAGGAACACAGAGGGCAATGTCTGCCGAGGTGGTTTCACTGAAGGGGCAGCCAGGCCCTGTAAGAATTGGCCTTATCTCCAGTGAGTGTAGGGCTTCTGACAGGATATCAAATATCTGACTCTGTCCCCACTCCTGCAATACCTGCCCCTTCGGGCCTGCTTTGAAGGCTCCCTTCAAGGTGTTTATTCAATTCCTAGCTAGCCCCATCGCCTGCCACTGTCCCTTCCCAGATGCCCCAGGGGCAGGATGAGTGGCAGTGCCTAACCCCAGCCCTCCTGTGTAAAGTGCTCAGCCATCTTGTCCCTGTCCCCTGGCCCTGTGGGACAGGGACAGCCCTCTAGCTCTCAAGAGTGCTGGGGATGGTGTCTGCACCTCCCAAACAGACCTGTGCAGAGTCCATCCTCCAGCCGGGACCAGTTCTGTGAGGAAACAGCCGTCACCAGACTCGGCTCTCTGGAGCCTGGCACTGCTTTCGTGGGGTTGGCCTTCTGGTTTTAAGTCCAAGACAACCAGGAAGTAAATATTTGCTGACTTGAAAGCAAAGTCTGCCTGAAAACCCTGTGTTATCTCTAAGGGAAGGGGATGTACAGTCACGTAGGGACCTGAGGGACGTCAGGTCAGCACCAACCGGCTCCATCACCCTCTGCAGCATCCCCCCATACCCCATTTGTATGCCTCCATGACGGGGAGCTTACTTTGTACCATGGAAGCACCTTCCATCCTCGACAACACCGCTCTGGAAGGAAGCCCAGCCCCTCCTCCCAGGCCTTCAGTGTGGAATACAGGCCTGTGAGTCTGTGCAGCCTGGCCTTCTGGCCTTCAGTCTTTCCCCTTCCAGGCCATCCAAGGAAGCCCTTCAAAGGAAAGAGCTTGTCCCCACCCTGTCCTGCTCCAGAGACTGCGCTGGCTCCCTAGTGGCCTGAGGATGCCTCACAAACCCTTCCTCCCGGCATCTGAAGCTCCACCCTGGGCCTTCAGGACAAGGAGTGGGGAGACCTCTGTCCTTTGAGGGGTATACTAGGCTGGGAGGCAGATTTGCTCTGACATGCAGCCTGGCGGTCAGGCCTGCGGCCCACCGGCCCGCCCACTGCCTCAGGTCGTTAGAATGGCAAAGACCACCAGGGGCAGACTTGGAGGCCTGGCCTCGTCTCCTGTCAGCCCCACCCCTGCTTGGGCTGGAGGACCTTGGCAAAGCCCCCGTCCCTCTGAGGGGCCCCAGCTGCCCCTCCACTGAGGGAGAGGCGGGTACAGAGAGAGCGCCCCAGCCCTCCTGCTGGGCACTGCCAGTTCTGTGCCTTAGGGTGGCGGGGGTGCCGAGGTGACCCTGGCTGACACCCCCTGGGCCGTGTCCCCTGACAGATTAAGATCTGGGACATCCCCAAGCAGCTGCTGACAAAGAACCTCACAGCCTGCAGGAAGGAGCTGGTGGGCCACGCCCGCCGCGTGGGCCTGGTGGAGTGGCACCCCACGGCCGCCAACATCCTTTTCAGCTCCGGCTACGACTACAAGGTGGGTCTGTATTAGTTTCCTGAGGCTGCCCTAACAAATGACCAACCTGGGTGGCTTAAGACAACAGAAATTTATTCTCGCAGTTCTGGGGACCAGAAATCCGAAATCAAGGCGTTAGAGGGCCATGCTCCCTCCAGAGGCTCTGGGAAAGAATCCTGTGCCCCTTCCAGCTCTAGTGGCTCCCGGCGTCCCTTGGCTGGGAGCTGCATCCCTCCAGCCCGCCTCCGTCTTCACATGGGCTTCTCCTCCGTGTGTCTGTGTGTCCTCTCCTCTTCTTATAAGGACACCAGTCATTGACTCTAGGGCCCACCCAGACCCAGTATGACCTCACTGTAACTGCATCTGCAAGGACCCTATGTTCAAATAAGGTCACGTTCTGAGGTTCCAGGTGGACATGAGTTTTGGGGGGACACTATTCAACCTGTAAGTGTGCCTGGAGGGGACGGGCTAGGCCCTGCCCGGAGAAGCTTTCCCCTGCTCCGATGACTGCCAGACTGACAGGCTGTGGGCCCTGTGGACTGGGAAAATTCCCAGTAGGGGAGACCTAGATTCTGTTCCGACTCAGTCTCTGACTTGCAATGTGACCTGGGAAAATCCATTTTCTTCCGTGGGCCTCAGTTTCTCAATCTGTACACAGATGGGTTGGCGTGACCATAGCTGTGGCTTTTAAACTCTTCTCTTCGCAACTCTGTAGGGGCCTCGGTGGTGGATGAAAGGGCGGGATGGGAGTGGCTGGAAGGGCCTGTAGCCCCTTCTGATCAGAAGTGCTCTCTTCCCTGTTTATGTCGGGTGTGTCTGCAGGGCTCCTGTGTAGGGTTGTGCAGGTTATTCTGCAAACAACTCCAGGGGGCGCTGTTCACACCATAGGCTGTGGGGACGGATTGCCCTGATCTCTGCAGTGCACAGCCTGTGCAGCTAAACACAGCAGCCCTGTTCATCTGTGCAGGGTGGAAACTGCTGCTAATAACTGTTTGACCCCCTGGATTCCTGGGGTCTTACCAGCATGGATGTGCTGTTGCCCCATGGCAGATGGTGTTTTCTTTTCGCTGCCAGACAGCCTGACTCCCGGCTCCCCTCCTGCCATGTGGCAGCTTCAGCGGCAGATCCTCCTCCCACCGAGGCCTCGTGGCCAGACTGCCATCTGCGCGTCCCTCCCGGGGATACCGTGTTTCAGCGCAGCTGGCGGCGTGTGATGGCGGGGCCAGGCAGGGGTGGCCGCTGTGCTCAGAGCGGGCTCTCTGCCATGCAGGTGATGGTCTGGAACCTGGATACAAAGGAGTCTGTCATCATCAGCCCCGTGAGGACAATTGACTGTCACCAGGACGTGATCCTCTCCATGTCCTTCAACACCAACGGCAGCCTGCTGGCCACCACCTGTAAAGACCGCAAGATTCGGATTCTCGACCCCCGAGCAGGGACCGTTCTCCAGGTCAGTGCTGGGCTGGGGTCTGGCCTGGGGTCTGGCCTGGGGTCAGAGGAGCAAGGAGTGGAGTGGGGCTGGGGGCGGCTCCTGAGAACAGGGCAGTAGTGCTGTCAGCGTTCTGGCCGAGCCTGCACACCTGCTCTCCCTGTCTGTTGGGAGGTAGGATATGTCATCCCCATTTTTCAGAAGAGAAAACTGAGGCAAAGAGAGGCTAAGTGACTTGCCCACACTGAAAGCTGGGAGTTGAACCTGGTCAAACTCCAAAGCTTGGCAGTGTGCCTCAGCTCTGTCAGGAGGCATGACATGGGATCGGAGCCCTCAGGGCACCACGAGGGGCACCACCACTGTTGATTCACCTTGGGACCTCAGGCAAGCAGCTTTTGCTCCCTGAGCCTCTGTTTCCCTATCTGCAGCAATGGGCCGTTAGTCTTTTCTTAGTCCTTCCTCTCGGAGAATTAAATAAGATAATCCAGGTGACAGTGCCCCCCAGCCCCATGCCTTGCATACAGTGGGTGCTCAATAATCTTCCAGCTAGAGCAGGGAGCTGGGCAGACGATTGCCTCCCTCCTACCCGAGAAAAATAACTCTCAACAAAAATAGTGGGAGAAACTCCACGTGGAGGGGAGGGCCCCGGGAAGGGCTCCTGGAGGTGGTGCCCCTGGCAGGGCTGGGGTGAGAAAGGAAGGCACTCCCGGTGGAGCGGCAGCATAAGCCAAGGCAGGCAGTCCCTGACAACACACGTCCCTCCAGGAAGCCAGCTACAAGGGGCACCGGGCCAGCAAAGTGCTGTTTCTGGGGAACCTGAAGAAGCTGCTGTCCACGGGCACGTCCCGATGGAACAACCGGCAAGTGGCCCTGTGGGACCAGGTGAGTCTCCTCAGCTGAGTGCTGGCTTTGTTCATTCATTCATTCATTCATTCATTCTCTCATTGATTGAATTGATTGATGAATCACAGGGAGGTGCCAACAGCCAGAGCCGCTAGCCCAGACCTCCTGCATCTTGTCATTCACGGAGGGGGAGGGGTCAGGGCCCAGGAGAGGCCCCGGTGTGGGGGAGGGGAGGAGGCAGCATCTGGGACCGGGACTGGGGGGAGGGGAGAAGGAGAGGGCCGCAGGGCAGAGGGCACAGCGGGAGCAAGGGCTGGGACTGAAATCCTGAGGGGTGTGGGCAGGAGGAGCTGCTGGTTCAGGGCGGCTGAGGGCGGGTGGTGAGGGCCAGGCCCAGCAGCATGGATTTGAAGGAGCTCTTGGCTGGAGTTTCGAAGACTGGACAATTGCTTCCTCTCTCTGAAGCTCCCTCTTCGTTTATTACAGGGACTAATAAAACAGGCGGGAGGGAGGGCTGGCGTGAGATCAAGTGTGTGAGAAGTGATCCATTAAGGGCAGTGCTGGCCCAATAAAAGGTGGTGGCCTCTCTCACACACACACACACACACACACACACACACACGAACACGCACAAACTCAGTCTGTCACTCACACACAGACATACACGCTTCCAGAGCCCCATGACAGAGATTCTTATCTCAGAGAGCACCACTGAGGCCCCCGAGAGTGACCCGCAGGCATTCCTGGTCTCCCTTCCCTTGCAGGATGACCTGTCTGTGCCTCTGACAGAGGAAGACCTGGACGGCTCCTCAGGCGTGCTGTTTCCCTTCTATGACGCGGACACCAACATGCTCTATGTGGTGGGAAAGGTCAGCCTGGCACGGGAGGGAGGTGGCCGCCTGGTGCCCTGAGGCAGGAGGCAGAACTACCCCGGGCCTCGTCCCACTGGCGGCCAGACAGCAGCCTGGGGACCTTGGGGTGCAGGGCAGGGACAGGGACCCACAAGAGTCACTGAACACTCCCCCGTGGTGAGCCCAGTGCCCCTCTAACTCCTCCCAGCTCCCCAGGAGCACCTGGGCCAGGGCTTTGGCTGGACACCCTGAGCTGGTCCCTTCCCAACAACGGGCCCAGATGATGAGGGACCAGTCGGCGTTTCTCAACAGGGGTGCCTTCGAATTTGGGGCAGAACGGGTCTTCCTGGGGTGGGACCGTCCTGTATTTGGCATCCCTGTCCTCTGCTCCCCAGTGCCCCGCCCAGTCATTATGATGGTGACAACCAGAAACGCTCCCGGGGTAAGACTCACCAGATGGCCTCAGGACACGCCACCTCTGACCTTTGTGCGTGGCCTCTGCTCCCAGGGCTTGAGCCTTGGAGACACAAGGATGGGCTTTGGGTCATGGTTGGGGGGACTGAGTGTTAAAATGAGGAGCCCCCTTCTGCCTTGGTGACAGTTCTGTGGTGTTCCCCCGTGTGAGATGGCTTTGCCAACTCTTCACTCACTGGACGCCGGGTTTCTGCTGCCTGGCAGTGGGGGCCAGGCAGGCGGGCCGATGGGAACCGGCTCTGAATCTACCCTCCTCCTCCTCAGGGAGATGGGAACATCCGCTACTACGAAGTGAGCGCCGACAAACCTCACCTTAACTACCTGACCGAATACCGCTCCTACAACCCACAGAAGGGGATCGGTGAGTGTGGGACGCCCAGGCCACCGGGGGCCTGGGGAGACAGGGACGAGTCAGATGCGGGCCCTGCCCTGGAGGAGCCCCATTCGGGAGGGGAGGTGGCAGGCTGACACACTGACTCCGTGGGAGCTCTAGCTGAGGTGTGCATGAGGTTCTCTGAGAACACAGAGGAGGAAGTCAGGGAAGGCTTCCCGGAGAAGGCAACATTTGAGGAGCTGAAGGAGGAAGCAGAGCACAGCATGGGGAGAGAATGAAGGTGTTCCAGGCCAAGGGTAAGCAGTACAATAGCAAGAGGATGGGAGAGACTGACCTAAGAGAGCCCCCAGGGAGCAATCCTCACCTACTTTTTAAGTGTGTTTGGAGATAAAAACAAAAAACAAAACAAACAAGACCCAGCTACATGTTGTCCAGGAAACCCACTTAAACATCGAGACAGAGCTAGATGGAAGGGAAGGGATGGAGAAAGATGCCAGCTGACACTAATCGAAGGGGAGCGGGAGCAGCTCCATTAAGAGCCTCCGGGCCCGAGCTGTGGGCTGGGGACGGAGGGCCCTGAGCAGAGTGCACTGCCTGTGAGAGTCTAGCTGACGACATTTAAGTCCCTGGAGGTGGGGACAGAGTCTGATTATTTCAGCCCCGTTTCCCCGGCACCCGCCGGGCCCGCGGAGGTGTGTGCTCATGAACTGTTTGTGGAGGGAAGGACGGGGGACGGGGGTCACCTCTGTCGCGTCCAGGTGTGCAGCCTGGCTTTGACACTCAGCTGGATCCCTGTGGCCCCCACCCAGCGGAACCTCTCGCCCTTGTTGGCCGTCTGCCTGCAGGTGTCATGCCAAAGAGGGGTCTCAACGTGTCCTCCTGTGAGATCTTCCGTTTCTACAAGCTGATCACAACCAAAAGCCTTATCGAGCCCGTGTCCATGATTGTACCCCGGCGGGTAAGGGGTGGGGCCGTCTGGGAGGGAGGCGGGACGCTCCTGCAGAAGACAGACCCGGAGCCTGGAGCCCGTGGCCCTGGGGCAGCAAGAGGCTGGTGGCCGCTCCTCAGGGGGAGCCTTTCTCTTGGTCGGGGGGGCGTCACTGAGAGCTGGGAGTCTGAGGCTCACCCCACCTCTGCTCTTGAGTTGCCGTGTGACCTCGGGCATGTCCCTTTGCTCTGGGCCTCGGTTCCCTCAACTCACAGGGGTTGGGGAGAGGCTGGCCCCCCAGCTCTCTAAGGGCCCTTCCAGTCTGGGCAGCCTCCCCACCACCCAGCACTCACTGTCCTGACGTCTCCTGCAGTCAGAATCCTACCAAGAGGACATCTACCCGCCCACGGCAGGCGCCCAGCCCTCTCTGACTGCCCAGCAGTGGCTCAGTGGGATGGATAAAGGTGAGGAAGGCAGAGCAAGGGCCTCGGGCGGAGGTGGGGAAGTGGAGTGTCCAATGGCCCCAGGTAGCTGAGAGGGGTTTGCCCTGTGTTGATATTTACTTGTCAGTCAGTCCCCCGTGGCTAGGATGGTCACAAATGGGTCCAGGAAGGGAGGGGCTTGTCCCAAGTGGCTCAGGAAGCTCCTGCCAAATCAAGGGATTTTGCCCCATGGAAATCTTTAAACTCTGGGCCGTGCAGACTGAGTGGGTCATCTCAGCCACACGCCCCTTGCCCGCCCCCCCTCCACAATTACTCTGACCCGAGGGACCCTCTAGGCAGCAGCCCCTGCCCCAGCCCTTCTGCCCGCCTTGACTCACCCTCCCTGTCCTGTCAACCTAGGGGCCGGCCCTGGGGAAGACAGTGTGCCCCCGCCCCCCAGCAGCCTCCTCAGTGATTGGGATCTCTCTCCCTTTAACCCCCCCCTCCGTTTTTTTTTTATAACGCTGAGATAGTCTAGCTCCTCTCTAGGCCTCAGTTTCCCCATTTGTATCGTGATGCCTGCCTCCCCTGCTCTCAGGGGTGCTGGGAGAGCTCGTGGGCTGGTAGAGGGCAGAGCACAGTGTGGGTGGGACTGTGCTTACAAAGTAAGGGCGAGGCTTCGCTGGGGGAGCTCAGGGGTTTGGGGGCAGCTCCAGGGCATGAACTGGGCTGCTCCTACAGACCAGGCTTCCTCAGACAGTCACCGGCATGGGCGTTTGCACTCTGACGGCCCCAGTTCTCGGGTTGTGCCTCTCTGCCATGTGGCCGTGTCTCCCGCACCTGTCATGTGTCTCTGCGTGCCTGCGTGTGTCCGTGCCTCCATGGCCATCTGCTCCTGGGCACTCGGTCCTCACTCCGGACTCTGCTTCCTCCCAGGGCCAGTCCTGGTGTCCCTCAGGCCCGGCTCTGAGCTGCTGAGCACCCGGCCGCTGCTTCCAGAGAGACCCCTCTCCAATTCCATGGCCTCCGCCTCGCCCCGGCTCTCCAACCAGACGGAAAAGCTGGCTGCAGATGATGGCCGGAGGCCCTTCTCCCTGCTGGAGGAGAAGGCGCCCAGGTGGGCGGCAGAACAGAGGCTGGAGGAGAAGAAAACTTGGTTCACAAACGGCTTTGACATCTTCGAATGCCCCCCACCAAAGACGGAGAATGAGGTGTGGATGAGGGTGGGGCAGTGGGTCTGGGGCTAGGGGGGCAGCTGCTAGGGGGAGGAGAACATGAGAGGCGAGAAGAATAACCAGCTGTGTGGCCTGACCTAGCCACTTAACTCACTTTATTAATTCATTCAACAAACAGGTGATGAGCACCGTCTGTATGCCAAGAGGGTGGGTTTACGTACAGATGGTGGGGAACCACCTGTAAAATGCAGAGGGCTTGACCTGGTGGTGTTCAAGTCCCTTCCAGTTCTGACCCTCTAGGAGTTTCTGTGCTTTCAGAGTCAACATTTATTAAGTGCTACTGTGTGCCAGGTCCTATGGCAGGCACTTCGATATATCATCAAATTGAATTCCCTCACCTGCCCTGGGAGTCAGTATGTCGTGGCTAAAAGCACAAGGGCTGGCATCCACAGAGGGATTCTGATCCTGGCTCTGCTGAGCACTAACTGTAGGACCTCGGACCCGGGGGCTGAGTCTCTCTCAGCCACAGTGGTAAAGTGGGGCTACTAATACTACCACCCTCCTAGGGGTGTTGTGAGCATCCAAGGAAATAACAAAGGTCCTTAGGGGGAGCATCCAACATCTAGTACCATTCTATACAGTGGCAGCAATTAGGATAATGCTGAGGTTAGCTTTCTGACTCCCAGGTCCCAGAGGAGGAAATTGAAGCTCAGAGAGGGTAAATAACTTGCCTGAGGTCATAGTTTAGTGGTGGTGATAAGTCTAATCTCCAGACTTCAGAGCCAAATATCCTTTCCTCCATCCCATGGGGGATCTAAGGAGGCAGAAATGTCTGAAACATCAAGTCTTTTGGGATTTCATTTATTGGGTGAAGAAAACAAGGCTTTAGTAAAAGATCTGTGCAATGGCGGCCTCCTTAGGGCTCAGCCAGGGTAATATAATCAGGCACAGCTTTCTGAGTCAGACAGGGGCAGTGTTTCATCCCTTGTGCTGGAGTCGTGCCCCTGGCGTGAGGACGCCCGGGTGACGCCGCTCTGCTCTCCCAGCTGCTGCAGATGTTCTACCGGCAGCAGGAGGAGATCCGGCGGCTGCGGGAGCTGCTGACCCAGCGCGAGGTGCAGGCCAAGCAGTTGGAGCTGGAGATCAAGAACTTGCGGATGGGCTCAGAGAGGTTCTGAGCAGAGCTCTGCCCTCTTCGCCCTCAGGGACACCACTCGGCGCCATGGGGAGGTCCAGGACCAACCACAGGTCCCCCGAGGACAACTGCTGTTTCTGTCAATTTTACCAGAAAACGAAACTTTGGGTCGCTGAAAGATTCCAGTGGGATGCGGTGCCATTTTTCTATTTGCCTTCTCGAAACAATGGTGTCTGAGTGGACTCTTTTTAGATGACCTTGCCTTCTGTTTAATTTGTGTTTAAGGGTCCACGATGAGCTGTAACTTCTCAAGGGGAAAGAACATTGTAGAAAGTTAGAGCTGGAAGGACCGAGGAGGGGAACCTGCTTGTGATTTTCAAACTGTGGTCCGTGAAATGGGGGATGGCTAAGTAGACAGGGCCTCCTCCCCTTCCCAACCAGACAGCTCCCCTTCTATCTGTTTCATTCATTGGCTTCTATGGATACATAATTCTGCTGCTTAAAAAAAATTTAGAAGTTTAAAAACCAGTGATCTGACCCAACTCCCTCATTTTACTGGTGGGGAAACTGAAGCCCAGAGAAAGGCAAGTGATCAAGGTCCCCAGAGAGTTCATGGCAGGGCTGGGCTGAGCTCCTGGTTTTCTGGTCTGTCTGTCTGCTGTTTCTGGTCTGATACAGGTCTCAGCCCGCAGGGCAGGAATCTCTTGGTTCTGGCTTCAGCTATGCCCGTGACTTAGCGACCTCCTGTGAGTCCTTCCCTTACCCCGCCCTTGGTCTCCATTTCTCCATCTGAACAAGGGTCATCCTGGAATGAGCTGCCCTCCACAGGATCTGCTACCCAGACAAGAAACTGTGGCCTTGACTTGAGGAAAACTACATGCTGGGTGATGATCTGGGTTTGCTGCAGGAACTCAGGAGACATTGGCAAAGGGGCAGAGGGAGTTTAACTTCAGGGAAATAATTCAGGGTCCAGCCCAGTTCTAGAACACAGACAGGAGGCCAAAGCCATCCTCTCTTCAACCAGAATCAGCCGGATGTGGGTAGACACTATCCCTTGTGTGGGACGCAGATATCAAAGCGGTGCCCGTGACCACTAACTGCCACCCCCAAGCCCTCAGGTCTCACAGCCTGCCTCCCCTGGGAGAATGCAGGCAGATTTCAGCCCAAGGTAACAGAAGAGGTCCCCAGGAGGTGGGGAGCCCCAGCACTGGAAGTTGCGGGCCGAGCCTCATGGCTGCCACCGGTGAGGACTCCTGGAGAAGGATGACTGCACTAGGCAGGGAAGCAGGACCACATGGCCCTGAAGCCCCTTCCAGCCTGGGAGTTTTCTGTGTCCCTATTTTGTGAGTCTGTGTTCTGAGCCCTTCTCTAAGGTTGTCTCTTTCTCAGTGGTCAATATGATGGCCCGGCTAAAGATGGGGAATATTGGAAGGAGGTGCAGACAATGAGTTTTGCCCATTGCACAGGGTGATCCCAGAGCTAGGAGGGGGACTGCAGGAGGCCACCTGGCCTGGTAGGTTTCAACCCAGGCTGTACATCAGAATTCCCTTGGGAGCATTCAGGAAATACAGATGCCCAGGCCCAACCTCGGACCAGTTGAAGCTGAATCTCCGAGTAGGGCCTGGCTTTGTGTATGTTTTTATAAGCTCCCAGGTGATTCTGCAATACAGTGAGGATGGAGACCCACTGGGTGAGTCCATCTGCACCTAGTCACAGTAAAGATGAGGAGGACAGTGAGCGCCAGACAGGAGCTGGGACTCCAGCTAAAATCCAGCGCTCCTGAAATCAGGAAGCATTGTCCCGAGCCCTCCCTCATGTCTCTCTGGGCCCCTTCCTGGCCGTGCATGACGGGGGCTCTGTGCTCCTGATTGCCCCCTCCTCTGCCATGGCTGAGTCCTCCTGTCTGCCTGCACACGCCAGACGCCCGTGTTCCTTCTTTTATCCCCATTTACTCAGTGGCTGGGGCTCACCAAGCCTGCCAAAGGCCAAATCCCGGGCATTGCCAGGGAAGCAGAGCTCTACTGGATGGAGTTACCTCTCCCACCTCACTTGTGGCCAGCACTTCACAGTTTACAAAGCCCTCCCACTTCCACTCATAGACACTTCCTCCTGCAACATGGCCCAGGCAGGCATTAATATCCCCCTGTTCAGAAAGGAAGACCTAGCCTCGGAGAATAAAGAAACATGGAAACATCGTGCCCAGAGGCACTGGCTGCAAAGCAGTGGAGGTGGGGCTGAGTCCGGGAGCTTCCGGAATGCTCCTCTACACAGAGCCATTCCTTCTCGAGCTCTTCCCACCCCTACAGGACCCAGACCTCATGCTTAAAAACAATACGAAGGCATCCATGAACAAACTTGTTTTCTTTTTTTTTTTTTTTACATCTGGAATAAATTATTTAAATTATTTCACAGCAAGGGAGAGGGATAGGTAATTTTTATCAGATATTTTTTTAAGCCATTTTTTAAAATTACGTTTTTGTTTATGTTCTTGACTGATGGCAGAGAGCTTGCCCAGCATTGGCAGAGCCAGGCCCTCACACTCAGGGCAAGCAGAACGCACACTCATCTCCTTACTCCATACCCCAGGAACCCCCGACTGTTGACTCAGGAACTTTCTGAGGATGAAGACAGCACTGGGAGGTGAGCTTCGGGGTGTATCCACCTCAGCTCTACAGTAATTGTTCTTCCTGGAACAAAACTTGAGATTGTATCATAGAGGGAAGCAGGAAGTCAGAAATCAATCTATGCTCTTAATATGAAACCGTGCCTGAAACAGTTTGAATGATTGTTTTAATGTTGTTTCTGAAATTCCTTGTACCTTTGTAAAAAAATAAATAAAAGTGAAAATAAATAGAAGTGGAATCGTGCAATGGAAAGAATGTGACAAAATAATAAACATCTGCCTAGACATTTTAATACACGGAGCTTTCCTTTTCTTGATTTGTTCCACAAATACCAATTAAGAACCTACTGTTTGGGCCAGATGACAGGCTGGGAAACAGGTAAGACAGACTTGGTCCCTGCCCTCTGAAGAGTTTTCAGTCATGGTTAGGGGAAAGGGGAGGGCAAGAATAGGGGAAGGGCGTCCTGCCTTGGGGAGAGAAGCAGGGAAGGCTTCCTGGAGGAAGTGATATGTAGGCAGACACCTGAAGGATATATAGGAGTGAGCAGGGCAAAGGACATTTCTGGAAAAGAGTGCTCCAAGTAGAGAAAATTGCCTATTCCTTGGTCTGAAAACAAGAAAAGGGCAGAGCATAGACAGGGTAGGGATCAAGAGTACTAAGAGCCAACGGCCTTGCAGGTGGGAGCTGAGACTTTTTTCCTAGCTTTATTGAGGCATGATTGACAAAAATTGTATATGTTTATGTTGTATGTGATTTTTTAAGGTGTACAGTGTGATGATTTAATATATGTAAATTAAACATTGTGAAATGATTACCACAATCAAGTTAATTAATGCATCTATCACTTCACATAGTTACCATTTTTTGTGTGCGGTGAGAACACTTGAGAGCTACTCTCTTTAAGAAATTTCAAGTATACCATACATATTGTTAACTCTAGTCACCATGCTGTTCATTAAATCCCCAGAAATTGTAATTCTTATAACTGAACGTTTGTACCCTTTTCCTCCAGCTCTCAGCCCCTGGCAACCACCTTTCTACTCTGATTCTATGAGTTTGACTTGTGTTTTGGATTCCACATGTAAGTGATACCATATAGTATTCGTCTTTCTCTGTGTGGCTTATTTCACCTATCATAATGTCTTCCAGATTCATCCTGTCGCAAACGGCAGGATTTCATTTTTTAGGGCTAAATAACGTTTCACTATATATGCATATACTACGTCTTCTTTATCCATTCATCCTTCCAAGGACACTTAGATTGTTTCTATATCTTGGCTATTGTGAATAATGCTTCAGTGAACACGGGAGTGCAGATATCTCTTGGAGATCCTGATTTCATATTCTTTGGATATATACTCAGAAGTAGGATTGCTGGATCATATAGTGGTCCTATTTTTAATTTTTTGAGGAAATTCCATACTGTTTCCCATAATGGCTGTACCAATTTACATTTGGTGGGAGCTGAGACTTTAGCCTGGGGGCACTTGATGTTTCCAGGGTGTTTCTTACAATTGTGGGAACGGTTAGCTGTCCTGGGGAAACGGCAGGGAGAATCAGGGAAAGTGAAAAGTGTAGGTAATGCACACTATCTGGAAGGCCACAGCCAACCTCAGTCTCATCCGCAGGGCTGCAGTTTTCCGAGCATGACTGGACTAGCATCACTAAGCAGGGAAGCTCACCCCCTTCCAGTTGGCCTATTAGGAGTGTCCACCTTAAAAATAAAACAGCCAGTTATTTTACCAGCAAAATGGGTTTATTTGGGACTAGCAAAGGAATTGCAATTCGGGACAAGCAGGCTATATAGCAAAAGCCATAGGCAAAGCCAGCAAGCAAAGGAGGGGAACGTTATTTTATAAAGAAAACGGAAGTTGGGAGGGATTATTTCAAAGCGCATCCATCAGCAGAAAATGAGAGTTCAGGGTGATGACAGTTTCTCACTGGCTGAGTTGCTGAGGTAGTCAATTTCATGTTGGGGATGCCCTGTACATCTCTTCCTGTTTGGGTCTGTGAATGATGATGATTCTTGCAATTGATGTCGAGTGGTGGTGGGTCAGAGCTCCCCCTTCTTTAAAATGAAGTTTTCTTGGGGCCAGTCGGTGGCATAGTGTTTAAGTTCATGCACTCTGCTTCGGCAGCCCAGGGTTCACAGGTTCGGATCCCAGGCGCAGATCCCACCGCTTGTTAAGCCATGCTGTGGCAGCGTCCCACGTATAAAGTAGAGGAAGATGGGCACAGATGTTAGCCCAAGGCCAATCTTCCTCAGCAAAAAGAGGAAGATTGACAATAGATATTAGCTCAGGGCTAATCTTCCTCATCAAAAAAATAAATAAAACGAGGTTTTCTTTAGTCAACTTAAAAGCAAATTCACCTATTTTATCCTCAAAATGAGTTTATTCTAGAATAGCCAAAAGAATTGCAATTCCACATGTGCATACCATGTCAAACCATGGACAGACAGAGGGGAGCTTTTATGGAGAAAAAGGGGGAGTAGGGAGGGGCTGTTCTAAGTGCAAGCCCATTGGGGGACAAGAACGGTTCCGGACGGCAACCTCAGAAGCTTCCCATTGGCTGAGCTGCAGAGTTTCTGATTGGCTGGGCTGTTGCTGGGTGGGGAGAGAAATCTTCCTTCAGAGTACTAAAGGAGTTGCACTTTCTCTCCAAGATACATGCAGACTCTCTTCCTAATTGACATGTGTGACAGGGCGTTAGAGCGCCCCCTACAGGCCTTAGCCCAACTCCAATTTAGTCGAGAAGTTTTATTAGTTTCCACACTTAATTCAGTTTCACAGGAGGGAGCCCCCATTTCTGCTGTGGCCACCTCCGGGCCAGACAGAGCTGGCTATAGCAGCTGGGGCAGGCGGGGCTGGAGAGCACCCTGCTGGTGCAAGGGTGATGCTGCTGCCGCTACATGCCCCACCCCCACCCTACCCTCACCCCCACCCGCAGCCGGCGCTTCCTGCCATTCTTCCACTGGAGCTGGGCCGGCCCGGGGCCGCCCCGCCCCACCGCCGAGGTTTCGATTCCCCAGGGGAGCCCCTCCCCGCGCTGGCGCAGCCCGAAGCTGTGGGCATGAATGGCGGGCGCAGCGGCGTTCAGCGGGACACCTGGGGGGCCGGGCCCCGCGGATTCCGAGGACGCGTGCCGCTGGCGCTGTCCGGAGCACGGCGACCGCGTGGCCGAGCTCTTCTGTCGCCGCTGCCGCCGCTGCGTGTGCGCGCTTTGCCCACTGCTGGGCGTGCACCGCGGCCACCCGGTGGGCCTGGCGCTGGAGGAGGCGGCGCACGTGCAGGTGGGGACGCGGCGGCGCGCGGGGCGGGGGCGAGCCCGGGAGCAACGGACGGGGAGGGGCGTGCCCAGGGTTCCACTGCCGGTTCCGGTTAGGATCTGGGGCCCCAAGGCGGCCGGAGGTCCTCTAGGCTGTCGCTGTCGACCTGTAGTTCAGAACGAGAGACTGAGGCCCAAGGAAGGGCAGAGGCCAGCCAAGGCCGTTGGTTAACCGTCAGAAGAGGTGGGTTTGCGAGTGAGAACTTGGAGCCCCGCGGGTGCCGGATATCCTGACCTCGGCCCCTGTGGCAGATCCCCCACAGTGCCCTTGGGCTGGAAGAAAACCTGCCTCTGACAGAGAGGAGGATCACTCCTCTTAGAGCACAGCCGTGTAGCCCGGGGGAGCCGCCCGAACGTCTCTGCTTCTCTGCGCTGGGGACCGCCTGAGCGCCCCGGGGGCAGCCTCAACGGCCGCTCGCCCCGCCCCGCCCCCGTTCCACGAGCCGTCACAGCCGTTTTATCCGTGAGAAGAGGAAGGCTGGAGGCCAAGGTGCGCCTTGAACCCAGCTGGACAGCCCCCGCGGGGCCAAGGCTCACCTTGGAGCCCTCGCCCATGCTTAATCCTAAGAGTGGCCGGGGGCTCCGCTCTCGTGTTCCAGCCTTGCGGCCGACTGGTTCTGTGGCTCTGGTCTAATCCCTCCGCCGCTCTGGGCCAGAGGGGCTCTCCTGACTTGGACAGATGTTGATTCTACCCCTTCCACCTCCAAGAAGTCCGTTATTCCCCCAGCCCCACAATGACCTTTCCCCTGCAAGGCATGCCTTAACACCACGCTGTGACAACGTTGGAGCTCCAAGGTGAGAATGGGCCCTGTAGCGGCCAGTAAAGCTAGTGGAGTCCTGGGTTCAAGGCCTGCCTGTAAGATCTTCCTTTTCTTATCTATAAAATGGCTGTAATAATAATAATAGCTCCTCAAATGGCCGTTTTTCAGAGTTAACAAGGCTGCTTTCTAGAGATATGGCTTGTGGGTCTCACAGATAGGTCCACCCATTCACCTAGCTATGCATTCCCATTTTGCATCCACATACCCACCTGTTCACCTATCTGTTTATCCATCATCCATCCATTCATTCATCAGACATCCATTCAGCACATACCTTGTGCCGTGAGTCAAGGAATTGATCAATTCTTCCCTGACCTGGAGGAGTTCCCTGGCTGGTGTGGGGAGAACAAACAGTGACAGTACAGTGTGATAAGTATTGTAATTGGAGAGCCAGAGAGACAACAGTGTGAACTAGGGACAGGAGCAGGAAGACTTCCCGGAGGAGGTGCCACTGGAACTGGCCTTGAAGGACGGGTAGGATTTCGCCAGGTACCAAGAGAGGAGAAGCTCCCTGTAACAGGAGGGCTCAGGCACCAGGAGGCTGGGTTATCCGTGGGTGATGGACAGGAGCTAGACTTGAAGGCTTAGAAATCCCAGTGGAGTAAGGATGTGCTCCTGAAAGTTGAGGCTATGACTTATACGTGGGTTACTATTGTGTCCCCATCTCCACCCCCCCACCCCCACCACCACCCCACCTAGAGTAAAACTGTGCACAGTAGCAAATGCTTGTTGGGTAGTAAAATAACAAGAGCTACATCTATTAAGCACTCACTGTCTGCTGTACAATAGTAACATCAGAGATCACTGATCACATATCACCATAACGGATATGGTCATAATGAAAAACTTTGAAATATTGCGAGAATTGCCAAAATGTGACACAGAGACGTGAAGTGAGCAAATGCTATTGGAAAAATGGCGCCAATAGTCTTGCTCGACACAGGGTTGCCACAAACCTTCCATTTGTGAAAAATGCAATGTCTGCAAAGCGCAATACAAGGAGGTGTGCCTGTACTTCTCATCTCCACAGCAACCCTAGGGTTATCCCCATGTTTACAGCTGAGGAAACCGAGGTTTAAAGAGCTGAGGTCACTTGCCCAGGTCACGTGAAAGTAGAGCTGGGACTCAGACCTAGCAGGTCTCATGTGACTCTGGGGCTTGTGCTCCTAACGACTTACTCTCTACTTGAAGTTGGCAGCCCCTGGTCGTTCCATTCAATTCAGCACACACTTCTGTGTCACCCCCTGGTCCTTATGGGGGAGCCAGGAATGGAGCAGGCCTGCCCTGGGGAAGCTCCCAGTCGGCCCAGGTGCTGAATGTAAGAAAGTTAAGATGGAGGTAAGGTCACACCTGTGGGAGAGAGAGACACAGCAGGCCTTTGGAAAAATGGCAGTTGCAAAAAGCAGAGATATGGAAGGGAGTCATTTCAGGTGGGAGGGAGAGGGGAGCATGAACCCCACAGACCTCTCACACACGCAGGTCTTCTGAACCTCAGTCAAGCCAGAGGCCCACTGGCCCCCCTGGAGTGTGAGTTCCTTGAGGGCAGCTCCTAGAACAGGGCCCAGCACGTGTATTCACTCTGTAAGCGATTGCCCTTCCCCTGACCCCAAGCTGCTTGCCTTAAGGTCCTATTTGAGGGACTGGAAAAGCAAATCACAAGCAGGGTTGTCCCAGAAAAAAACAGGGGGCATCAAGGTTCGCAGAATACATGATGTGGGCCTCTGAAGATCAGAGGAGCCCTGGTTCCAACTTGCCTCGTGACTGGGCAAGTCACCTCCCTTCTGGGTCTCAGATCCCTCAGCTGAAACAAAACACAGGGGTGAAAGGAGATGAGCCCTGGGTGCCTCGTTATCTGGAAAGTGACAGTATTAAGACTTTTTCCCCAACTCCTTCACATACAGAAACTCACCCAAGAATGTTTACAGCAGTTGGCCATCACGAAGCAGCAGCAAGCTGGCAACATAACCCAGATGGAAGACGCTGCGGAGAAGCTGAAGGCAAGTTTCTCCCTTATTCTGCTTGAGACACCCACATTTCTCCTCGGACACAAGATTCTCCCCAGTATGAAGCCAAGGAAAAATACAGACCAACCTCAAAGGGCAGCTCAGGTTTGATGGGAGCTGGGGCTTCTATCGTTTAGGGGGCTCTTTTTGAGAAAAAGAACACCAAATAGGGTGTAAGACCTTGAAGGGGCCATGCAAGCGAGGGGCCCGAGGCTCCTCTTTCGTTAGCTTTGTGGTGACTCTGCTTCTGCCCCGTGCCTGCCTTGCCCTGTAACGCCTCACAAAATGGAGGAGCGGCCTTTTCTCCTGCCATTGCCAAGGCCTGTCTCTTGCAGGGACTAGTCCTCCATCTCCCAGCCCCAAATCGCCAAAACAGAGGAAAATACAGTATAAGAAACATGCAAATAGCTCTTTAGGTTTCTCTGCCATGTTGAAAGTGAGTATAAACGTATTCCATAAATAGGTACTTTCTCCAGGCTTCTCCTTTCATAATGATGTTTATTTAAATAGATTCTTTTGGGGGTTTTAAATGGGAAACTGGGGCTGACGTTATTGTGAGCTGCCATTTTGACTGTGAAAAAGTTGTCTTTAGGGGCCTTTTGTGTGACGCTGGCCATTCCCTTCCTCTCTCAGCTTCAGCCGCCCCTCCTGGAAGTGAGGGCTGGCGTGGGCTGCCCTCCCGGGCCTGTCCCACTGAGGGCTCCGTGACCACCACAAGTCAGGCAGGGAGACTGGCTCCGACCGTGGGAGTAGCTGGCACCCAGGTCTTCCTGAGGCCAGGCCCGCAGTGGAGTGGAGACGCCGAGGACTGGGCCAGGCCACAGCATCGGCCCCCTGTTTGCCAGCATCCGTTATCTGTGAGGGGACTATGTACATGCCCCAGTTTGCTGGGGACAGTGGTGGTTTACACCCATGGCCCTGGGTCAATTATTAATAATGTCATGAGCAGAACTCTGGGCTCAGATGGATAAATCAGTTCAGAATGATTTGGGAACGGAAAGTTGGCACATCCGAAGGGATTGGGAGCTGCTTGGGCTGTTGAGACAGAAGAAGGGAGTCAGGGCACAGGTTCGCTGTCGGCAAATCTCTGAGCAGATGTGGTGTGGGGGCCCCCAAGTGAAGAGTTAGGACCCGTGTGGAGGGTCTAAGAGGGCAGATTTCAGCTTAATCCAAGGAATGGTTTTCTTTCTTTTAACCCTCTCCTCAACTTTTAAATTTTCTATTTTGTCATAATTATAGATTCACAGGAAGTTGTAAAGGTAGTACAGAGAATTTTTTGTACTTTTCACCTAGTTTGCCCCAAGGGTTACATCTTACATAACTATGGTAAATATCAAAACCAGAAAATTGACAGTGTGTGTGTATAGTTCTGTGTCAACTTATCACGTGTGTGGATTCGGGTAACTGCCACCACAATCAAGGTACAGAACTATTCCATCACCACCGAGATCTACCTCGTGCTACGGCTTTATAGTCACCCCCACCCTCTCCTCCTACAATCCCTAACTTCTGGCAATCACTAATTTGTTCCCTATCTCTATAATGATGGCATTTGAGAATGTCATAAAAATGGAATCATATGGTATGTGACCTTTTGAGAATTTTTTCACTCCACACAATGCCCTTGAGATCGGTCCAGGTTGTTGTGTGTGTCAACATTTCATTCCTTTGTATTGCTGAATAATATTCCAGCAATCCAGTAGTATGGATGTACCACTTTTTTTTTGTTTTTAACCATTCACCTATTTAGGACATTTCAGTTGTTTCTGGTCTGAGGCTGTTACACGTGAAGCTGCTTTGAACAGTCGTGTACAGTTTTCTCTGTGGCTGTACATTTTCATTTCTCTGGGATAAATGCTGAGTGCTAGTGCTGGGTTGTATGGTGCTTGTATGTTTAGTTTTTTAAGAAACTGCCAAACTGTATTCCACAGTGGCTGTGCCATTTTACATTCCCACCAGCAATGTCTGAGAGATCCGGTTTCTCTGCATCCTTACCAACGTTTGGTATTTTTTAGCCATTCTGTTAGGTGTGTAGTGATGTCTCATTGTGGTCTTTATTTGCATTTCCTTTAAAAGTGGCTACTGATGTTGACCATGTGTGGGTTTGCCGTCTATATAGAGTCGTGTGTTGCATAACAACAGGGATACGTTCTGAGAAACGCATTGTTAGGTGATTTCATTATTGTGCGAACACCATAGAGTGTACTTATCTACAGACTAGATGGTATAGCCTACTACACACCTAGGCTATACGCTGCTAATCTTGTGGGACCACCACTGTATATGCTGTTGGTCGTTGACTGAAGCGTTGTCATGTGGCACAGGGCTGTAGTCTAGAAGGGAGTCCTTTGTCAGATATGTGGTTTGCTAAGGTTTTCTCCCAGTGTATAGCTTATCTTTTTATTGTCTTAATAGGATCTTGTGCAGAGTAAAAGCTTTTAATTTTGTTGAAGTCCAGTTGATCAATTTTTTCCATTTATGGATTGTGCTCTTGTGGTCATGTTGAAGAACTCTTTCCCTAGCCCTTGGTCCCAAAGATTTCCTCCTTTTTTTTTTCCCCTACAAGTTTTATAATTTTGCATTTAAGTCCATGATTCATTTTGACTTAACTTTTGTATAAGGTGTGATATTTAGGTTGAGGTTCTTTCTTTTATCTATGGATATCCAATACTCTAACACCATTTGTTAAAAAGACTGTGCTTTCTCCATTGAATTGCTCTTGCCAAAAATCCATTGGCCATACCTGTGTGGGGCTATTTCTGGATTCTCTATTCTGTTCCATTGTTCTATGAGTCTGTCCCTCTATCAGTACCACACAGTCTTGATTACTGTAGCTGAAAATAAGTCTTGAAATAATTGATGCCTCCCACTTGATTCTTTTTCAGAATTATTTTAGTATTTTAGTTCCTTTGCCTTTCGATTTAAATTTTAGAATAATCTTGTCTATATCTACAAAAAATAAACTTTGTTGGGATTTTGATAGGAACTATATCAAGCCTGTACTCAAATTGGAGAGAATTGACATCTTTACTGTGTTACCTTGCAATCCATGAACATGGTATGTCTCTTCATTTATGTAGATCTTTGTTTTCTTTCATCAGCATTTTTTAGCTTTCAGCATACAGATAAATTCTGTACCTGTTGTATCAGACTTGCATCTCAGTGGCCTTCAGAAGGTACTAAGAAAAATAGAATTAGTGGTTAGCATTTTAAAGTTGAGGTATTTGTATAAAAATTTAGATGTAGAAAAGTAGGAAGATGTGGCCACCCTAGGCCTCCATTCCAACATAGGGGCTGAGGGAGCTGAGCACTGGACGCCCCCACGAGCAGGGTGTTTCTCCCACCCCCACCTGCCCACTGCCCTCACTGTGTTACCAGCCTGGCACCTGTGGGCATTTACGTTTCAATTCCTGGTCAAGAAGCAGATTTTTAAAAATTCGTCCATAATCCTGCTACTTCAAGTCAATCACTTTTCACATTTTGAGATTTTTTTTCTGTACATTTATATGCTTTTATGCAGTTTGAGACATATTCTGTATACAATTCTAATATCATATCCCATCTGGAGGTGAGGCCTGGTGGTTCATGTCCCTGGGTGATTTGTCATTTGTGTCATCCTCTTGTCTTCAGTAGGTATTTTCCATGGTGTCCCCTATGCCCTGAGTTGTGAGAGGGCCCCTTCAGAGCTCTGTGGCATGAGCATCTGTGGGGGACTCTATGAGTTCCAGTAGTTCCAGACCCATTTTTATATGAATTTTTCAGTTTTGAGGTTCCATGAACTCAGACTCCAAGCCTTCTCAATCCAAGCCTGTTGGTTGGTTTTGCTGGTGACTCTATTTTCACCCATGACCCTGGGTGGATGACAGGATTCCTTGCACCTTCCCCAGGCCCGTGGGTGGGGTTTTCCTGGTGTCTCATTCACAGATGGACTGCCTGTGACCCGGCATAATGCAGGGGGCTCCTTCCCTGTTCCCAGCTGGAATGGGCCAGGTGCCCAGTGCCCCCTCCTAGTGACCAGGCCCCGGTGTGGTGTGGCTCTCACACGTACCTCCACCCCTGCCACTCCCCGGGTCACTCAGCTCAGCTCCTGCCCACAGCTCTGCCACCAAGTTCTCTCTTTGGTTTTGGCACCTGAAGATTTCCCTTTTTTTGTTTTTGTTTTTTTTTGGTGAGGAAGATTATCCCTGAGCTAACATCTGTTGCCAATCTTCCTTTTTGTTGCTCCAGGAAGATTGTTGCTGAGCTAACATCTGTGCCAATCTTCCTCTGTTTTGTATGTGAGATGCTGCCACACCATGACTTAAAGAGTGGTGTGTAGGTCTGCGCCTGGGATCTGAACCCACGAACCCCGGGCCACTTAAACGGAGCGTGTGAATTTAACCACTATGCCACCGGGCTGGCCCCTTTTGTTGTTTGTTTGATTGTGTGTTTGTTTGTTTCTGAGCTTGATCATATAACTTTATAACCTGCTCATTTTATCAGCATTTCCACGTGTTTGAAGCAGGAAGGGGGATTTTCCATGTCAGCTCCTTCTCTCTTATTGACCAAAACTATATGTCATTTTATATGTGGGGTTCTTCTTGGTGGTGCTTTAAGATCATAACACTTGCCTGTGTCATTAAAGGTTCTTTATCAATGTCAGTATTAGAGGCTATATATTCCATTATATGGATCTACCATGATTCATTAAGCCATTTTCCTAATGTCGAACATTTAGATCATTTTTTTCAATTTAACGTAAAATAGCACCACAGTGAACGTTGTTGGCACCTTGATTTATTTCCTTTGGGACACATTCCTGGAAGTGGCTCGTCTGGCTCAGCAGGCACAGACGGTGGTGAGGACTCTCGTGCGTCCTGCCCAGCTGTGGCAGGTGTGCTTTGTGGCACAGGGGTCTGGGGCCACCGTGCTGCCCCAGACTTCTTAGACAGAGGCAGTCCTAGGGAAAAGGCCATTCGCCTGAAAATTAATCCATGAAACAGCTTTGTAAACAAAATAAAACCAATAAAGTTCATACATAGTCCAGAGTCCCCTGTTCAGAAGCCAAAGATCAGGCCTAACTAACCACTCCTTTCCAAAGAGCAATCAAGAAGGACTTGGTCAGGGGCCAGCCTGGTGGTGAGGTGGTTAGGTTTGCACACTGCTTCGGCGGCCTGGGGTTCGCAGGTTCAGATCCCAGGCGTGGACCTACAACCACTCATCAAGCCATGCTGTGGCGGCAGCCCATATACAAAATAGGGGAAGATTGGCATACATGTTAGCTCAGAGACAATCTTCCTCAGCAAAAAGAGGAAGATAGGCAACAGATGTTAGCTCAGGACCAATCTTCCCCACAAAAAAAAAAAAAAGAAGAAGAAGGACTTGGTCATTAATCCCCAGCCAACACCCATGAAATGATTTTCTCTGACATCTTTGTCAATAGGCTGTTTGCTTCCCTGTCCTGGCTCTTCAGGGGGCCAACACATGCAGGTGGAAGGAAATTCAACACTGGCCTGCCACTCTGTACTCAAACTGGGATGCGATGACAACCTAGCAGAGTGGTGATGGTCTTCTTTCTGAATCTTCCCAGTTTTCCACAGTGAGCTTTTGATACTTTTATAAATGAAAAAAAAAGTATATATATTATATAAACAAATATATATACAGATGGTCCCTGACTTACGATGGTTCCACTTAAGGTTTTTCGACTGTACAATAGTGCAAGAGCAATACGCATTCAGTAGAAACCGTACTTTGGAATTTAAATTTTGATCTTTTCCTGGAGTAGCGATATGTGCTCCGATACTCTCTCCTGGTGCCGGGCAGGGGCAGCGAGCCGCAGCTCCTTGTCACCACGCAATCCTGAGGGTGAACAACTGCTACACTGATGACCATTCTGCACCCAGACAACCATTCTGTTTGTCACTTTTAGTACAATATTCAATCAATGACACGAGATATTCAACACTTTATTATAAACTAGGCTTTGTATTGGATGATTTTGCCCAACTGTAGGCTAATGTTTAAGTGTTCTGAGCAAGTTTAAGGTAGGCTGGCCTAAGCTAGGATGTTCGGTAGGTTAGGTGTATTAAATGCATTTTCCACTCATGATATTTTCAACTTAATTGGTGTTGGGTTTATCAGGACGTAACCCCATCATAAGTCCAGGAAGATCTGTGTGTATATATATATGTATATATATTTAAGGTCGGTTGAGTGCAGACCTAGACAGGAATTTAGAATTGAGACAGCACAGGCAGTCAGAGCTGAAAGGCCCTCGGAGATGGGGACACCCAGGAAAAGGAAATAACCTATCACTGGTCACATAGGAAGGCAGAGGTGGACCTGGGGCCACAGCTGCAGCTGTATCCATCAGGGTCCACTCAGGAAGACAGAAACCACTTTGAGGGTTTGGGACAGAGGGGATGAATGCAGGGAAGGTGACATAGCACAGAAGAGGTGGAGAAGCCAACCAGGGGGTGGTGAGGCAGCCGGCACCAGCAGGCAGCACCTTCACCGCTGCCGGCCTGGACAAAGGGAGGAGGTGGTGTCGGCAGAGTGCAGGGCCCCCGCCAGCCGGGCAGGGGCTGGAAGCAGAGCGGGCTTGTCCTGCAGGAGCTGGAGGGTGGAGGGGACTCAGGGATGAGGCCACTCGTGGAGACACTGGTGGGAGGGATACCCTGGCTGCTCACGTCCCCTTGCCCTCTGACCTCCCTCTAGCTCCTCCTCCCGTTGACCAAACCCAGCCTGAGGGAGGATCCTGGAAGTTCGGCCTGCAGGGTCAGCCCGTCTGCCCTACAGAGCAGA
Organism: Diceros bicornis minor; assembly: GCF_020826845.1. NCBI lineage: Eukaryota > Metazoa > Chordata > Mammalia > Perissodactyla > Rhinocerotidae > Diceros > Diceros bicornis. Next base: position 8,320,667 of record NC_080767.1, on the reverse strand, counting down.
GCCTGGAAAGGACAGGAAATGGACCTGAGGCACGTGGGCCTAGACCCCGGGGAGTGAGATAAACAGCCTCCATTCCTGGCTGTGTGCCTTTCCCTGTGCCCCACCAGAGCTGCAGGGACAACCACAGCATGGGGCGGGGGACCAGCCGTGTGACATAAACCAGCCTTCGCCAGACTGGGAATGGGAAGGTGAGGACTCAGCCAGCCCGTGCTGTTGGCCTTGGTGATGCAGCCAGTCTCCACCACCCCTCTGGGCACGGCCACCCCCTGCCTCCTCCCACAGGCCGTTGCCACGTGTCCGAGTCGTCGGGACACCATAGCCACTGTGGCCTGGGCAAGGTTGGAGAGCAGGCCCCCCTTCCCTGGTGGGACGCCCCTAGAAGGCCCATAGAAGGGCTGTCCAAAGTCGCACTGAACAGCTCTTTCCGTTCTCACGGGCTCCTCAGCCTCCGCAGACCCTGGGCAGAGACGACTCACATAGCAGCCACCCCTCTGTACAAAACCCCTCAGCCTCCCCTGGGCAGGGCTTCCCCGCTGCTCAAGTTCTCTCTCCCACAGACCTCAGACCCTTCTCCACCAGACTTGGTCGGCCCTCGCCCAGCCAGTTCCCTGGGATCCAGGTTCGCTTTGAAGCAGTGTGGCCCAGAGCAGACAGCACACTTCCTTGTTTCATTGCCAGAATTCTCTTTTTGAACCGTATTGCATAAACAGCCTCATCTGCTTACACCTTAAGCTTTCTTGTGGATGTTTTCAAACAGTTGTTCCTGAGAGTTTTAACAATGTGCAGTGTTGTTAAACTTATTTTACATATTCTTTACAAAGCGGATCTATAGAAACTGCATGGAGCATAGCTTGCTTGGGAGGATATTTGCTGTCTTGGTTTCTATAGAAAGGTCCTCCGTTTACATGCATTGCCTCCAAAGTGTGTTTATAAATCAAGGGTTTGGGACACGTTTTCTTTCCTTCATTTGGTAATTCAATAAAGATATATTTGTGTCCAGGTTCACTGACCCATGGAAACCACGTTGTAAATGTAGACTAACACCCAGGCTAGCCCAAAGCTAACTTCATCCATCTGGCATGTGGTGGTGTAAGCTAGTCGCAATCTAACCACCGCCTGGAGCACTGTGTAGGAAACGCAGACTTCGGGAACCCATCCCCTAAACCTGCCAAACCACAGGTTCCCACCCCACTAAGAAGAGAACATGGCATCACAGGGGAGCCTCCCGGCTGCCCTGGGGTCCTTCTGCCGTGTGGGCTGTACAGACGTGTGGCCTGGGGAAAGAGGCTGGCCTAGGTTTTTTGTTTCCCCCTGAATGATTTTCTGTTTTACTTTTTCATTGTACTAGTAATACATGAACATATGCTCATTTTAAAGTTTTTACACAATAGTGTATTAGAATATAGTATAGAACTATAGAAAGTACAAAGTGAGGTTCCTCTTCACTATCCCCCCAATCCCACACCTCTTTCCAAACACGACCACAACAACAGATATTTTAAATGCACTTGCAAACATACAGACGCATATATCCATGTGCAGTTTTTGTTCTGTTATCTTTTACATACACGGGATCATCCTATATATATTATTCTGCACTTTGCTTTTTCCACATGATATCTTGGAGAGCTTTCCATGCCAGGACATATAGGTCCACTGCATTCTCGTGTGTGTGTGTGTGTGTGTGTGTGTGTGTGTGTGTGGTAAAATATACATAACATAGAAGTTACCATTTTAACCATCTTTAAGTGTGCAATTCATTGGCACTAATTACATTGGCAATGTTGTACGACCATCACCACTGTTTCCAAAACTTTTTCATTACCCCAAACATAAACTCTGTAACCATTAAGCCATTACTTCCCATTCTCCTCTCCCACCAACCCCTGGTAACCTCTAATCTACTTCCTGTATCTATGAATTTCCCTATTCTAGATATTTCATATAAATAGAATCATACAATATTTGTCCTTTTGGGTCTGGCATATTTCATTTAGCATAACATCTTCAAGATTTATCCATATTGTAGCGTGTATCAGAATGCTGCATTTAAATCACTATATATTATTTCATTGTATGAATGCAGCATGATTTATATCATAAATATTTATGCCAATGGGAAATATTGAAAATTCTGTCCACTTCTCTCTATCACCAACAATGCTGTAGTGAACATCTTGGTACACAAATCTTTGTGCACGTGTGAAAACGTTTTCTGGGATCAATTCCTGCAAGAGGAATTGCTGCATCAAAGGATGTTTGCATTTAAAACTTTGACATTTTCACACTGCCTTCTAAAAACGCAGTCCCAGTAGACACGACCACCGCAGGGTATGTGAGTGCCTGTTCCACACACCCTGACAGACTCTCGTGTTACCCATCAGTTCAAATTCTTCCAGTCTGATGGCCCGAAAATATTTTCTGGTTACATTACTCACTGTCTTGATCGCTGGGGAGGCTGAGTACCTCTTCATACATCTGTTGGCACTTGCCTATCTTTGGCCCATTTTTAAATTCAATGATTTCTTTTTTTTACCATACGTTATGGATAGTAAATCCATATCGTTTGTTACCTGTTGTGTAGCTTTGTTGACAGCACCTTCCCTTTTGGGAAAGGTTTCATTTTTTATGTGATCAACCTGTCATGGCTCCCATTTAGCTGTCTGAGTCTGGAGTTTCTTTTACAGAGGTCTTCCCTTCCCAAATTTTTAGAAATAAAATTGTTTTGTATTTCATTCTAATAATAGGTTTATTATTTTTTTTTAATGTGTGTTGCTTTAATCTATTTGGAATTCCTTTTTTGTTTGTTTACCTTTTATCGTGGAAAATGTCAAGTATACACACGTATTCATAGCAAATCCCAGACATATTTCATCGGTAAAAGTTTTGGCATATTATCTCTACAAGATAAGGACTCATGTTTTAAAATACATAAGCATAGCGTCATCATCACACCTATGAAAATTAACAATAGTTTCTTTATATCAACAAACATCCGATCAGTCACATTCCCAATTGTCTTTTAAATGTCACGTTGTATTTATTTGCTTGAATTAGGAGAGAAATAAAGTTTTCAAAATGCAATTGGTTGATGTTATTTCTTACGTTGATAGTTAACATGTTCTTCTGTTTCCGATAAGTCGTCTAAATTGAATCTTTGTTAGGTTTAGAGGCTGGATCAGATGCAAATTTGCATTTTTTGGCAAGACTCCTTCATAGGTGGGGTTCTGTCTGAATTTATTTTTATATATGGTATAAGATAAAGATCTTATCTTGAAATCTTTTTCAAATACATCATTGATTGCCTATGTACCAATACCACTTATTGAATAGTTCACTCTTTCCTCCCAGTAATTTGAAATGCCACCATTATCACACACACACACGTACACACACATATATATTTTTTGGTTCTTTTCTAAACTCTTTATTCTATGCTCTTGATCTCTTTGTCTGTGCCTAAGCCACGTGGTTTTAAATCCTGTAGCTTTACTGTTTGGTATTTAATAAAGTAGCTTGTCCTTCATTAAACTTTTTAAAGCAATTTTTGGCTTTTCTTGTGCTTTATTCTCCCGCATGATAATTTAATATTTGTTTAATCTGTATGTTAAGAGTTTGGGATTGCATTGACTTTATAGACTAATTTGAAGACAAATAGCATCTTTACAGTAATGAATTTTCGCAGCCAGGGATACAATTTTTTCTTCCAGATATTCAGAGCTTTTTTAAAATGTGTTTCAGTACAGTTTTATACTTTTCTTTATCTAAGTCTTTACAGTTTTGGTTAGGTTTATTTTTAGATATTTTGCTATTTTTTCCACTATTTTAAAAAGGATCTTTATTTCTCCGTGCATTTTCCAATTGGTTAGGAAAGCTGGAGTTTTTATAAGTTGATCTTGTACCTGACTTGCCACCTTGCTGAACTCACTTTTTAGAGGTTATAATAATTTTCCTCATGTTGATTTTTCTGGATTTCCTGGTTGGCAGTCATGTCATCTGCAACTGGTTTTCTTTTTAGGCTCATGCAGAGTCAAGTAAAACCTGGCTGACAGGAAAGTTCACTGAACTCAGGTTACTGCTTGATGAAGAGGAAGCACTGGCCAAGAAATTCATTGATAAAAACACGCACCTCACCCTCCAGGTGTACAGGGAGCAGATCAAGTCTTGTGGGGAGCAAATCGACGTCATCAATGATCTCTCCAGCAGGGTCTGGGGCATCAGCCAGGAGCCCAACCCCATCCAGCTGCTGCAGGTAATAATGCCGGTTTCTGCCCTCACGGTGACACCTGCCACCCACACTGCCCCTGGGTTAGGGTGGCATTGGACACGGCGTTTACACACTGAGTAAATGTGCAGAGAATTCCCTAGTCAGCATGTGGACTTTCTCACCCCCGCATGAGTGGTCAGAAAGTATACACTATTAAGAAGACAATATACATCTTGAACTAGTTCAGTCACATCGACAGCCACCATTTTTGAGGTCCTCTGTGTCCCAAGCACCTTATGTGTTAGCTCTCACATTCACCAGAACTCTGCAAAGTGGATATTCTCACCCCATTTTACGAATGAGAAATTGAGGCTCAGGGAGGTGAAGTGATTCATCCGAGGTCACGCAGCTGGTAGGTGGCAGTGCTGTGATCAGAACCCAGGTCTGTCTGACTGTAAAGCCACCAGGCGGCCCTGCCCGGCCCTCTGCCTGAGGTCTTCACTGAGACACCCCTCCTGGAAGGGCAGCTGTCCTTTTAGCCGCGGAGCAGGCTTCAGAGCTGAGTCACAGTTTGCTCGAGGGGAGAGAAGGATGGTACTCCTTGGCCACTGGGCTCTGCTGGAGGCTATTATCTTACACTGAGGGAGCGTCTAAGAAATAGCCCCTAAGATATTCATTGCTATTTTAGTGAAAGCATCGTGTTGAGAGTGGTGGTCCTGTCTTCAAGGAACCATGGGAGAAACTCCTCTCTTGTATCAATACTCCCGTGAGGCCACCTGTGCGCTTGGATTGCTTTTCTACTCCTGTAACTCTTCCTGTTTCCTTCTTTGCCATGGCTTCTGGGAAGCTCAGAGCCAAGTATGTTTCAGTAGCTGGGCTGAGACTTCTTGGCATACATTTTGTGCCTCATCTCACTCTGGCTTCCTGCTTACATTCTTGTCCTTGTGTTCTGTTTGCTTCATTTTTCTTCCCGTAAAGGAAAATCTTGCAGTATTAGATCACCTTTGTAAGATGCTTTAAAGGCTGGTGGGACAACGCAGGGTACAACTAAATAAAGGTGGCACTGAGTCTAACCACAGATTAGCATGGGTTCTTGCTAGAAAATAAAACAGACAAATAAATCAGTCAGTATAAAACCAGTCAAGCCAGTCCCTGGTGGATATTTCCGCTCTTGTGCCTTTATGTCACCTTGGCCAATTCAGCCGGTGTCTCATTGTTAGCTAACAAAAAAATAAACCTAACAAAAAATTCTGGGTGAGGGGCTCTCCTAGGCACAATGGATGTTGTACTTTAAGAGGGGCAAGAGGCACAGAGGGGTACATTTGTTTGTTTCTTCTAAAATAATGGTACTTTTTAGGGATAAGCTAATACAAAGAGATGCATCCATGGAGAATAATGTTATTCTTCCATCACAGGTACAGTTTCAGGGCTTTGTCATCTTTTTTCTTTATTCTCTGGTGCCAGAGCTACTGATTTTCATCATTCCTCAGTCCTTCCTTCTATTTGCTCGTTCCTGTATTCATCAGACATATACTGAGCAGCCTGCTCTGCACCAGGCCTGTGCTTCACATTAAGAGCTCATAGGTGGGGCCAGCCCCGTGGCTTAGCGGTTGGGTGCGCGCGCTCCGCTACTGGCGGCCTGGGTTCGGATCCCGGGCGCACGCCGATGCACCGCTTCTCTGGCCATGCTGAGGCCACGTCCCACATACAGCAACTAGAAGGATGTGCAACTATGACATACAACTATCTACTGGGGCTTTGGGGGAAAGAAAAAAAGGAGGAAGATTAGTAATAGATGTTAGTTCAGAGCCGGTCTTCTTCAGCAAAAAAAAGAGGAAGATTAGCATGGATGATAGCTCAGGGCTGATCTTCCTCACAAAAAAAAAAAAGAGCTCATGGGTGGGGAGACATGCTCAGAAATAGTTATTTACAACACAGCTCAAGCAAGCTAGCAAAAGTGTGTCCAAGGAAAGTCCAACTCTGTATGGAGGATCAGGGAAGACATCTAGGAGGAGGTGACAGTGGAGCTGGGTGTGGGAGGATGAGGATGAGCTCACCAGCTATATTCAGAGGGATAGAGCAGAGAGGACGTCCCAGGCAGACAGGACCCACGTGCACATGAGAGCTTGGCGGGATGGAGAACCACCCAGGTTCAGCCTGCTGGAGGTGGGGCAGGGGTACAAGGGAGGGCATGTTGGGAGATGCTGCTGGATAGGGAGACCAGGGTTAGTTGATGAAGGGCCTTATGTGCCCGGCCATCGGGTTTGGCCTTTGTCCCGTAAAGCGAAGGGAGCCAGGGGAGTGTTTTGAACCAAGAAATGCCACAGTCAGTTTAATGCCTTAGAAAAGTCACTTTGATGATAGGGTGGAGGACACACTGAGGCAGCCGGGGCTGGACGCTGGAAGGGAAGCTGGGAGGAGACCCCCGTGTCAGGAGAGAGATGATGGTGGCTTGGACCAGTGAAGGGGCAGTGGGGATGGGGAGAAGCAGGCAGGTTTGAGAGATGCAACTGGACTGGCGATTGGAAGTGGAGGGAATCCAAGATGACGCCCAGTTTCTGGCTCGAGCTGTGCTCTCTGAGTCTGCAAAGGCCAGGAGCACATTCCTTCATTCCTTTATTCCATCACCAGTGTTCGTCAAGAAATGACTGTGTGTCAGGCCCTGTGCGAGGTGCTCGAGTTCGGGCTTACCAGGTGGCATTTGTCCTGCCTTCCCCTCCCCAGCCCCCCCCATCTGCCCTCTGGGCCACCCTCCTGCCACTCTGGAGCCGGATGGGGCTTGGAGACCATCTCACAGCCCCCTCCCAAGGCCCAGCATCCTGCCTTGTGGGGCTGCTTCTGCCCCACCGCTGAGCACTGGGCCCCCTCCCTCCCTCCTGAGGTATCCATCCACCCATCCCGTCTTGGGCAGCACTGCCCACTAGCCAGGGCCTGCTCGCCTAAGGCGGTCTGCTGTCTTCTAAATCCTTGCTCAGGACAAACCTTCAGAAAGTGCAGACAGCATTCTTAACTGCTAACAAGAGAATCCGCTGTAACTGTTTTAAGCAAGAAAAGAGTTTACGAGAGTATTAGGCAGCTCGCAGGAGCTCCAGGAGAGCCAGAAAGTCAGGATGAAGACGAGGCCACAGCACAGGTTTGCTCCAGTGTAGACCCCACTGCTGCTCTTCTGGGCAAGACATTATAGCTCACACCACTGACCCAGGGCACCGGCTCCCAGAGCCTCAACTGCTGCTGTCCCCGGAGCTCCACACTGCTGTCACCACCTCAGCCTCCCTTCCACACCCAGGTCCTGGTGGGAGGTGCCTTGTCCCACGTCTGCACCATGGGTGCAAAGGGGCTGGGAGAGTGCGTTTTCTAGCTTCTACTTAGCAAAGCCACACCTCACACAGGAAGGGTATTTAAAACTTTTTTTTATTTTAACCCCATCAGGGTCCATTTTATTCAACCAATTTCTTTTTTTTTTTTTTTATGTGAGGAAGATCAGCCCTGAGCTAACATCCATGCCAATCCTCCCCCTTTTGCTGAGGAAGACTGGCCCTGGGCTAACATCCGTGCATATCTTCCTCCACTTTACGTGGGACACCACCACAGCATGGCCCGACAAGCGATACATCGGTGCGCGCCCGGGATCCGAAGCCGGGCCGCCAGCAGCGGAGCTCGAGCACCCTAACTGCTACACCATGGGGCCGGCCCAGGAAGGGTATTTAAAAGATGATGTCCAGGCAGAAAACAGGACAGTCCCCACTGTGGTGTCCATACCACCTCGGTCAGCATTCCAGCTGAACTTCCAGGGCCTTTGGCTTTCCTCTTGGGACATAGTCTCCTTCTCCTTCCTTTGGACATGCCGCAAGGGCTCCTTCCCCAGGAAAACTGGCCCCTCACTTTTTGTCCCCCTGTACCTCAGGCAGACCCCCGTCACAGGGCCCCTTGCGAGGTGGTGAGCCACCTAAGGGCAGGGGCAATCAGCCTGCCTCCTCCCTCTGCCGCTGGTGCCTGCAGAGGGGGCCTCAGTGAACACGGCAGGCGGGAGCCAACAGGGCCAGCACTGACCCTGGACCCCACGTGTCCTCCAGCCCAGGGCCCACTGTGCCGTTTCTCCAGCGCTCTGTTCCTGGGGGCACTGCCAGGGCAGGGGGGACCTGCGCTTGCTGGCTGGGTTTGTTCCTGGGGGCAGCGGAGGGGGCTGGGACACTGCCGTGGCTCCCAGAGCCGCCCTGAGCCCTGCGTGCCCTCACAGGAGTACACGGCCGCTGAGCAGCAGATGCGGCGGCAGATGAGCCTGAGGGAGCTGTGCCACCCCGTGCCCCTCTCCTTCGAGCCCATCAAGAGCCTCTTTAAGGGCCTCGTGGAAGCCATGCAGAGCACGTTACAGACACCGCTGGACGTTCGCCTTAAGGAAAGTAAGTTCCTAGCACCAACCTCGTGTCCTTTACTCCCCTGGTGCCCTTTGGCCCAGAGACAACTGTGAAGATCGCCACCCCAAGTCATGTCCTTCCCATGCAGAGGCCCTTGGCTGGGCCGTCCAGAGCTCCTGGGCCTGGGCCGAGCCCACCCTTCCGACCTGCCCTCCTACCCTCCTGCGACCGTGTCCTGCCTCTCGCAGCCACCACTCCGCTTCTGCCCCTCAGTCGCTCCCAGGATTCTGCCACACAGCATCTTTGCCTGCTCTGGGCTCCCGGCTGGGGTGGCCAACTCCCCCTCCTCCTCTTCCTCTGCCTGGCCAAGTCCCACCATCCCTGCAGGGCCAGCACGGCTGTGCTCACCTGGAAAGCCTTTCCATGCCACCGGGGGCGCACTCCCTCTCCTGGCCGCCGCCCCTGCCGGGCCCCATCTCCCCTCTGGGGCTGGCCGTGAGCTGGATACATGGACCCCCTCCCTGCCTCTCATAAGTGCCTGGAGGGCGAGAACCACTTGGGGTCCAGCTCTGAGGTCCCTGCAGGGCCCGACACAAAGCACGTGCTCAGAAACATCTGTTGGTTCATTCACTCATTCATTCGTCTCTGCCGTCATGATTCACTCAGAACCTTTCCTCAGAGCCCCTGCTGTGGGCCGAGCACAGCAAGGGACAGAACAGAGCACCTGCCTCTGTGGCGCTCAGCCTTTCGGGGCAAGACAGACAACAAACGGGTGTATGTCGGTGATAAGAGGTGCTCTGGAGAAAAATCAAGCCGGGTGAGGAGAGCAGGGGTGGCCATGGCGGGGAGCTGTTTTAGATGGGGACGTGGGGCAGGCCTCTCTGAGAAGGGGCGTGTGAGCCCACCTAAAGGAAGCCTTTGCGAGCCCTGCAGGTCTGAAGGGCCGGAGCACGTCGTGGTCACATGCAGGCACTCTGGAGCCAGGCTGTCCTGGTTCCTACCCCAGGCCACCACCTCCTAACCTGCCATCTCGGGCAGGGCACCTGACCTTTCTATGCCTCTGTTTCCACACTCATAAAATGGGGACGATGATACAGCAACTTCACAGATTCATCCAGCAGCTCCTCACCACCACCCTGTGTGGCCGGCGCCTTCATTGTCCCCATTTTACAGAGAGAGAAGCTGAAGCTCAGAGAGGGTAACTGACTTGCCCCAGGTTATACAGCTGGTGGGGTAGAGGCAGAATTCAGACAGACGCTGGTCCCAGGGGCAGGCCCCCTTCCCTCCCCCAGCTCCACGTGAGGCCATCATTCTCATGATCACAGGTGCTGACTCCCCGGAAGGACCCAGGAGATGGGGGACTTGCAGCACCACAGCCCTCCCAGGCTCCCCCACCCGTGCGCTCCACAGACGCTGCAGGCTCAGCAGGCCCAAGGGATCCGGCATCTTCCCCCTTCTGCTGCTGCTTGACTGCACTCCTCACTCCCAGTAACAGCGAAGCCCTGGCACTTCGGCTGCCGCAGTGTTTCCTCAAGCTAGCCCCTTTTCCATCCCTGCTGCCCAGTTCCCCCCTGAGCCTCCTCACAGGGCCTCTGCCTCTGGCCCATCATTCCCCACCAGAGAGAGCTTTGGAAATTCTGCTGCTCTTGTCTGCCGTCAACCAGACACCTTCCTTGGCTCCCCGCTGTTTATGTGCCACTCCTAGCCCCTGCCCTTCATGTCTTTGTTCCTGCTGTACTCCGTTGTTGGGAAAGCCTCCCATCCTTTTTTCTGGGTGTCCAAATCTTCCCCATCCCTTAAGGGCCAGCTGAGGTGCTTCCTCCTCCATGAAGCCTTCCCTGACCCCTCCAAGCCCCAGATCCCTTTCACCTCTCTTCTCTGTGACCTGGAGCACTCTCTGCCTCTGACGGTGGCTCCCGTGAGCCCATTTCTCACCTCGTTCGCCTGACTGAGCTGCGGAAGACTGGGACCGTGACTTGGGTTTCCTGTGACTCCCTGTCACCTGAGTGAGACCTGGACGTGAGCTTTCTGAGGACTCAGCTTCAGTTTCTCATTTTCCATCTTTGTCCTGGAATTTGCATTTCTGCCACGAGGTTGCCCCCATCCTCCACTGTTGAACGCACAGTTGATTCTCAGGACGGGGTCCTGGAGCCTGCCGTGTGCTCCCCGAGCTCAGGGCTCACTCACAGGGCCCGCCCACTGCTGAATTCGCTTCTGACCTGGGAAGTGCAGGTCTTCTGAGATCTGAGCGTGTCCCTGAGTATTCCTATCACTGTGAATTTGCATTTCCTACTTAAATTTGCATGTGATTCTTGGGGAGAGGTTATGCGGATCTCCAGTTTTGTAATATTTCAGTCTGTTTTATAACATGCGCTGCTTGCGTGAGCGCCAGCACTCATTGCTCACAATTCGTTGCAGACATGAACTGCCAGCTCTTGGGTTCCTCCAGCGCCAAGCCGGGCTCCTTGTTGAAAACAAGCCCCTCACCAGAGCGATCGCTCTTCTTAAAATGTAAGACCCCCAGGGCGGAGGGCGGGGTGCTCGGGTGGGGGCAGGTCACGGAAATGGAGGCCCCCCTTTTTTTCCTAAGAGATCTAATTTGGGTTTTTTAACCTTTATTATTAGTTTCTTAGTACAGAAGTAATACATGTTCCTTGTAGAAAAATTAGAAAACAAAGAAAAGTAAAAATTAAGAGAAAATCACTCATAAATTACTGGAGAGCTTTAGAAATTCTGCTCGTGTCTACCCTAGTAGACATGTAGTAGTAGATAACTACTATTATTTTTGCCCTTTAGCTTTCTTCAGCTTATCTATATATATATACACAATGATAAATATTTAATATATCTTTTTTTAACAAACATGGTGTCGTACTATAAATACTATTTTGTAATCTGTGTTTTCATTTACTGATATATTGTGAACATCTTTGTTCCCTTAAAAAATTATAGAGGTAACACCTGCTGCTTGTAGAAAATTAAAAATTACAGACATACAAATAAAACAATCGCTTCCCCCAGAGATAAATGCTGTTAATATTTTGGCATATATTTTTTCAGATGTTTTAAAGGCATATATCTGTGCAGATTTTTAAAAATGGAATCATATCATAGATATTCTTTTTGTAAGTTTTTTTTTTTAAATAATTTTATTTATTTATTTTTCCCCCAAAGCCCCAGTAGATAGTTGTATGTCACAGTTGCACATCCTTCTAGTTGCTGTATGTGGGACGCGGCCTCAGCATGGCCGGAGAAGCGGTGCGTTGGTGCGCGCCCGGGATCCGAACCTGGGCCGCCAGTATCTGAGTGTGCACCCTTAACCGCTAAGCCACGGGGCCGCCCCCTCTGTGCATGTCTTTTGATGCACATATGTATGCATTTCTCTTGAGTGAGAGAAAAGGATGCCCACTATAACCACTTCTATGCTACATTGTTCGAGATGTCCTAGACAGTGCCTTTAGGCAAGAAAAAGAAATTAAAACTATAAGGATTGGAAAAAGGAAAAAAAGATCATTATTCATAGATGACATGATTATTTACAGAAAATCCAAAGTAATCTACAGATAAATTAGAATTACTAACTGAATGTAGAACAGCTGCTGGATATAATGCCCTTATACAAAAATATATCATATTTCTATATATTGGCAATAAACAATTAGAAAATGAAATTTTAGTGCCAGCCCTGGTGGCCTAGTGGTTAAGTTTGGTGCGCTCCATTTTGGCAGCCTGGGTTCTGTTCCTGAGTGCAGACCTACACCACTAGTTGGCAGCCATGCTGTGGTGGTGACCCACATACAAAATAGAGGAAGATTGGCAACAGATGTTAGCTCAGAGAGACTCTTCCTCAGCAAAAAAAAAAAGAAAATGAAATTTTAAAAACATTATTTTCAGTAATATTTTTTAAAAACTAGGAATAAATCTAACAAAAGATGTACAAAACCTCTCTACAGAAAACTCCAAAACATTACTGAGAAAACTATTTGGCAGTTTCTACTAAAGCTGAACATCCACATACCCTACAATCTAGACTTTCTTTTTTAACTTCATGTCTAGTATGTGGCATAATGCAAGGAGAACTATTATTGGGAGTTTAAATCACTGCCACCTCTCTGGAGGACACCAGGCAATATTTACCAAAGGTCTTAAAAAACACCTATCCCTGTTGATCCAGCAATTCCTCTTTTAAGAATACATCCTAAAGAAATAATTAGACACATAGAGATGTAATCATATTAGTGTTTTCAAAAGCTTTTTTAAAAGCCTATTTTTTTAAAAGGGGGAGGGATAGGTTAACTTATAATGCATCCATACATCAAAATCTTAGAGTCGCCATTAAAATGCTCTTATAAAAGAATATTATTTGATGTGATAAAATGTTCATAAATACATCAATAAATTTGAAAAAGCAGATTACCCAAGAGCATGTATGGTATGATACCAATGTTAAGAAAAACTATAAAGCGGCAAGTAGAGGAAAAAATTGGCAGGATATACACCCAAGTGTTAACAGCGATAGGATTATTTTTAATTAAATTTTTAGAAATTGGCAACGAATTCCCTGGTACAAAATTCAAACGGTACAATGGATGTACAAATTTTCTCTCCTTCCCGTATTCCCCCAGCCACCTCCCCAGAGGCAATCAGGGTTAAAAGGGTGGCACTCCATTTCTCCGTGGGGGACTTCCCGGGTCCTCCCGTGTGCTCCTGTGAACACGCGCGGGGCGGCGGGCGCGGGCGGGGCCGGGCTCTGGGGCGGGGCGCCGCGCTGGCCCCGCCCACCAGGCTGGCCCGCTGTCCCCGCCCGCAGACGCGCGCACGCCCTCGCTGGATCCGGACACGATGCACGCGCGCCTGCGCCTCTCGGCCGACCGCCTGACGGTGCGCTGCGCCCTGCTCGGCTCCCTGGGGCGCGCGCCGGCGCTGCGCTTCGACGCGCTGTGGCAGGTGCTGGGCCGCGACTGCTTCGCCGCGGGCCGCCACTACTGGGAGGTGGACGTGCAGGAGGCGGGCGTCGGCTGGTGGGTGGGCGCGGCCTACGGCTCCCTGCGGCGCCACGGGGCCGCGGCCGCCGCCCGCCTGGGCTGCAACCGCCAGTCGTGGTGCCTGAAGCGCTACGACCTGGAGTACTGGGCTTTCCACGACGGCCAGCGCAGCCGCCTGCGGCCCCGCGGCGACCCGGACCGGCTCGGCGTCTTCCTGGATTACGAGGCCGGCGTGCTCGCCTTCTACGACGTGACTGGCGGCATGAGCCACCTGCACACCTTCCGCGCCGCCTTCCAGGAGCCGCTCTACCCGGCCCTGCGGCTCTGGGAGGGGGCCATCAGCATCCCCCGGCTGCCCTAGCGGAGCCCAGAGAGACGGGGCTGGGCAACGGCCTACTCTCTAAGCACCCCCTCCTCTCCCCATCAGTCAGGCCCCGTGCTTTGAACAGTTCCTCTCCTAGGCTCGTTTCAGACATGCCCTACACACAGGTCCTCTGCCACTGCTCTCTCCCCAGACCCACCGCACCAGGGCACCTGTACTACACTCCTTTCAGTCCAGGCGCCTGAAAGGACACCCCACAGGGAGCCCTAAGCATCCTGACCGTGGCAGAATACACTGTCCTGAGCCTCCCACCTCCTCATACAGCACCCAGAACACCTGGCACATGGTAGGCACACAATAAATATGTAAATGAATGAGAGTCACCCAGCCCTGACTCTTCATTCGTTAATGTCCCTTGGATCTGCCGCCTCCTCTCCACTCTACTTCAGCTTGTCCATGTCACCTCCCTCCAGAGCGGCTGCAAGAGCCTCTTAACACCTCCTGGCCTAAATCCTCTCCCATCCTCGTCCTCCACCCTACAGCCAGAGTGATCTGCCTAAAACCTCACTTCACCTCTTAGAACTATCAGGAGTTTCCCAAGGACTACAAGGGAAAAAAACAAGCACTTTACCTTAGCATTCAAGGCTTTTCTAGTCTGACCCAAACTACGTATCCTCATAGTTCCTCCTCCTCATAGCAGGAGACCGAGCTCCCGCTGCTCTTTTCAGAGACCCTCCAATCAGAATGGCATCACACAGCCTCATCTCTACACTCCGCCTTTGCTGCTGGCTTTCCCGGTGCCCCATACACACATTTATATAGGAAAGCACTTTCTTCCTCTGTCTGCCGGTCTGTCTTCCCCAGGCTTAACTGCCCCAGGAAGTCTCCCCAGCCACAAGAATTGCCCTCTCTTACTGTCAGAGCCACAAATCTGGGACCTGTCTTTCAAACTAGATTGGAAGCTTTCTAAGAGCAGCTATGTCCTATACCGTCCCCACCCTCCCAGGCAGTGAGGGAATGACCAGCAGCCGGCTGCCATTGAATCACAGCACAGGTGAGCTGGGAGGGCCTCACAGATCACTCAGCCCCACCTCACTGTACATTTGGGGAGACTAAGTTCCCAAAAGAAAGTTGCTGAAAGTCACCCATGGTGATTAAGGGCTGGGCCACCCCCCAGCCCCCAGGCAAGTGTCTGACTTGCCCCCTGGCCGAGCCCTTCAGGCCCAGCTTTCAACCTGGGAGATTTTACTGCTCATTCATTTCTCAGGGCATGTTGGGAAGAAAGCAGTAGGTGACTGTTGCTAAGCAACCACAGCAGTTTTCCCAACTGTCTTGGAATCCAGGGGATGGTTTGGGCAGCCCAGATATCCCCATGCTCCTCAGATCCAGATCCTTCTGGGTTGCCAAGGAAACCCAGAGAACCCCGTTTTCCAGAAAGAAGTGACGGAAATAGAGAAGGCCGGCTCCTCTAGAGAGAGGGAAAGGCCTCTTTCCAGGGTCTGTGCCTCAGTTCTGAAGGTTCGGTATCCTGATTTGTCAAATTCCCTAGATGGTTTTGAAGTTATGCTGTGTTAACATATCTTGTTAGGCGCTAGCAGGAGGGCAGCAGTCAGGACAGGAAAACGGAAAGCTGCGTCTCCCTTATGGTTTAACCAGACTCAGTGCATTAATTAGTTTGAACCATTTAAAATTGCCAGTTGCTAAAAATGGCACTTTCATCCGGGGCAATGTAATACAAGTGGAAGGAGCTTCAAAAGTGCCTTTAGTTCTAATCAAAGCATTTGAAACTCAAGCTTGCATAGATGTCTAAGCACTTTGCTCCAGGCATCCTGAGGAAAGGGAACTTAATTCTCCTGGGGCTGGTCCTGAGCTGAATTCTGACAGGCGGAGGGCATTCCTGACAGAAGCAGGTGGGTGCACTTGATCCACATCCCTGCAAACCAAGACTTGTTCCCAGGCCCACAGCCATGGGGGCCCAGTCCTACCAGCTCTTGCGCTTTTGTCAGGGCTGTTCCCATGCTTTACGACTGTTAACTCATTCAATCCTCGCCTCATCCCTAGGAGGTAGGAAGTTATCCCAATTCTGCATTATGGCAAAATTGAGACACAGAATGAGTAACTTGCCCAAGGGCACACAGCTAACGGTGGCACTGGAGTCTGTGCTCATGTCCCCCAGGCCGTACTGTTGGAGCGAGCACAGCAGGTCTCTGGCCGGCGCCTGCGCGCTCTGCCCCCGTCAGGCCTGTGACCCTCTGCTTTTGCCTGGTTACTCTGTGGGACTAGAGCCTGCCTTTGGGTGACCTCCCTTGGGCTCTGAGATGAGGTCTAACACCAGAGGGGGATTTGAGAGTTTGGATTTGTGTAGCAGAGACAGAGCTGGACTATAAAGGACGAAACTGGCTCTTATCCAGTGCCTACTCTGGGCCAAGGCTGTGCTAGTCAGAAAACTGCAGTTTTGGTCCACAATCAGGTGTGGCCTCTGGCTAGTCACTTGTTACTTCTTGGAGCGTCATGTGTAAAACGGGGGTAATGACCCTTCCTGTCAGTGTTGCGAGGCTCAAATGAGCCCAAGGGTGTGAACTTGACCTCAAAACCGTCCAGTGCTGTACAGGCCGGGACCTCTGAGCATCCCTGCGGAGCTCCTGTTGGGCCTGACGTCGTGCTGAGACAGCTGATGTTCCTGGCTGCCCTCTGGCAGCAGCAGGAACCTCCCTGAATATTCTCAGTGCAGAACTGAGCTTCCTTGGGGTCCCCGTCTGCAAGGGTACTGATCACTTATTCTCTTTCAGATTTGAATTTGTAGAAATTTCTTTACTGATACAGCAAATTTCTTGCAGATATTTTTAAATGACTGCAATTTTCTAATATGTGGTTTGTGTTAATAAAATATGAATACTGTCCCTTTTAACCACGTTCTTCATTGGGAGTTCATGTTGCTTCAAGTACACAGCACCGAGGCCTGGCCGGGGCCTTGCTCATGTCCCGTCTCTTCCATAACTTTCTTGTGGTAGTTGGCTGGTCCCCGATTGACTATCTCCAGTGATGGGGAGTTCACTACTTCTCAAGATCACTCACTACGTTCTTGCTTATGTGGAAACAAACCCTGCCTCCCCACTGTTCCTATCCAAGATAGTATTATGTAGCTTTTGGCATCTTTGTGATCATCCTTGAGCAACACTGAAGCCGCTTATGGTCCCCTACTAACTTTCAGAGATTTCAGGGACCCGCCCTTGCCTACTGCCTCGTCTCTTCATTTCTGCAGTTCCACTTTGTCAAGGAGCAGGGGACAGTGATGTCAGCCTAGTGGAGGCACAGCCTAGCAGAGGACACACAGAGGTGGCCCTGCACAGCCAGGGACTGGTGGGCAGGAGTCTGTACGAGGAGGAGGGGGCAGCCTGCCCAGGAAGCCAGGCTGCATACAAGGAGGAGTAAGCATGGGTGGGGGCCCAGGGCTGAGTCCACTATGTCCTGCTCAGAAGCCTTGCATGGCTCCCCGTTGCCTACAGAGCAAAGTCCAAACTCAGCAGACTTTTAAGCCCTTGCTTCCTTCCTCACCACCTTCCAAAACCCTTCCTCTCCCTGTGGCCATTCCCTGCCACACCATTACCTGCTAGTCTCTGGACACTCTGGGCACTCCCCAAGCCTAGGCCCCAAATCCCATGATGCCTGCCTCAGTCACCTGTCAACCTGCAAGGCTGAACTAAAGTGCCACCTCCTCCAGGAGGCCTTCCCTGGCCACACCTCCTCTCCCATCCCCACTCCCATGGCTCCCATGACTCCTGGAAAACCTCTCAGCGACAAGAGATTTTCACATATTGAGGTATGTGGGGTAACTTCTGGTTCAAAACTGATTCGGCATGAACTAAAGAAACCTGACTTAGGGCCCATCTCACACACCGTACACCTGCTTTAACCATACAAGAATGCGCTCTTAAGAAGGCATACTTGCCCTCCTCTACCCTATCGGTAACACCTGTGTTAGTCCCTTTCCCGACATCAGGGCCCTGTTGACCTGCTAATTTGGAACTCAGTACCTCTTTGAAACTTGGATGAATACGTATCCTGGGTGTGTTTAATATATGTTCTTTGTTCTAAAAAGGTTTAAGACTATATTGAAAACCATGTTTCTCCAGAATGCTTTCTTCCTTTGTGGAAACTGTCTTCCCAGGTCATAATCTTCAATTTGGCTCAAGTAAAACTCACCTCTCTCTCTTCCATCTATAGAATGGTTATTGGTTATTTTTCATCAGCATCAGCAATTCACACACGCAGGGTGCTGTTTGTGGAAGTCCCTGTGCCAGACAGGCCGTGAACTCGGACAGGGACGCCTGCTGCCTCACGGTGGGCCCCGTACTGCCCCTTACCTGGCAGGCGCTCATGTCTTCTAGACCTGAGATTCCCAGCCTGAATGGGCCAGCACTGTGCCTGGATATGGAGCCTCCAGCCCTCGGGCAGCCCGGCCAGCATGAGGTGGCCAGTGGCTACCGGTGCAGGCAGCCCCATGGGTGATCACGCCTGTCACACAAGCTGTCATCCTCTCTGCATGCCCTGGTGGGAAGCACGTTCTAGACACTGGCCCTCCTTCACAGTTCTCTCCAACACATCACACAGTCCTCTACACAGAAGACAGAGGTTAGACCCGTGACCTCAGCGGCTCTTCCAGCCCTGCGCCTCACTGATTCCTGCCCTCTTGAGACATCCAGCTGAGGTGTACAGAGCAGCCTGGGCCCTCCTAACATCCAGTCTGACAGGCCTGGCGGCAACTGACTGGTTCCATGCTGGAACCACCCACTGCAGATTCTCAGCTAGAGCCAGGCCAGGCCCTGCCCCCATCCCTTCCAGACTCACGTGCTGTGTCCAGGCCCCGGAGCACATCCCTCTACCACCATACTACATCTCTTCTTGTAGAAGCTCTCAGATATTTACTTAAATGTCACCTGCCCTGCTGCTGCAGAGAAAAGGCCATGGAGTCAGAAGTTTTGATTGTCTACCCAAGATGTGTTTATAGGGAGAAATGAGGAGTAAATACCAGCCAGAAATTGATACCATCACACTTCAGTTCTCAGCACATCAATTTTACGGGTTCTCTTTCTCTCTCACATGAGTACAACCCAGGATTCCCATCCCACACCACCCTACCCACACATACAAACACGAGTGCCTTTCCAGAAACTGTTTGGGGATCCACAGGAGAGGGAGGCCCTATACTCAAAAGTAAAGAAACTTCAAAAGGCTAATTTACGCATTTGAAAAGAGACTCAGACAAGTCAGAGTAAACAAGATCAAATAAATATGAACAAAGATTAAGAATTTGAAAATACATTAGAAAAGAATCATTAATCTCAGTATTGGTTCAAAAGAACAAGGGGAATATGACAAGGAATCTCTGAAAGGTTCATGCTGCTGTTCAGGCAGTAAAACAGTGAGAATCTCTTTTGTTAGCGGGGTTTGTAATTTCATTGTGGATTAAGGAAGGGCTGGTTTCAGCATCATCACCATATTTAAAAGTCGCCACAAGCTGCAAATACACCAAGCCCCACACTCCCCGTCTCCCTGACGCGGCTGTTTCTCCCCCATTGCACATACCGCCTTCTAACACACTGTGAGTCACTCCCTGCGCTCATGGTTTATTGTGCATCTGTCCCCATCTGCGTGGGAGTTGCATGAAGAAGGGATTTGGGCTGTTCACTGCTGTATCTCTGGGACCTAAAGCAGGGTCTGGCACGCTGTCGGCCCTCCATATTTGTTGGAAGAAAGAATGAATGCCTTTTCCCTCTCTGCTGACAGAGATATGAGTGCTTTGGGCGTTTCTCTGCCTGCAAAACCCTTTGACCAAACCCTTCTCTATTGCCAGGTAATCGCTATATCGCTAACTGGACAAAGAGCCCCAGGGCGGGCAGGGGATGAGGGCAGGGGCGAAGGAGGGCACCTGGAGTCCTGGAAGCAAGGGAGATTTCGGGTCATTTGGGTTGGCTTTGCAGGCAGGAAGAATGAAGGCCTACAGGAGAGGACCCACCCGGCCAGTGCTCACCCCTCTTGCATCCACGTAGTCCCTGGAGGGTGACCATCTGCCTTTGAGTCCAGCTCCCCTCTGGGCTGGCCCGGCTGAAGCAGAGACACCATATTTCCTCTCTGTATCCCTCCAACGGGCCTGACACAGGGCCTGCCCCAAATGTCTGTTGTCTGGGGGGAGTGGATGAAAGCCAGGTCTCTGGAGAGCAGCACTCCGGCCCCGCCTCACCCCGACGCACCTGACTGTACCAGAAGGTGCTCCGAATTCAGAGAACAGCACTTTATTTTTTAACACTTGACTTTTTTGCCATGATTTTCCACTGATTCTTCCATGATGGTGTCGTCTTCTTCAACAGTGACTAGGACTTTCTTGCCTACCAGGCTAAAGATGTCTTCAGGAGGGTAGCCTTTGGGCTCACCCACCTTCACGGTGAGCATGTCCAGTGTCAGAATGGTGCCTTCTGGAATTCTCACTTTGGCCACCACAGACTTGCCCAGCTGTGGAGAAAATTAAGACTCAGTGCCAGCCTCCCAGAAATAACTAGTGCACGCTGCCTTATACCCCAGGTCCTTGATCACTCTTCACAAGACACCTTGGGAGCAGGGACCTTCCCCGCTGGGTGCTGAGAACAGTATCTTGCACACAATGCAGGGCCTCGGCCAGTGTGGGGTAAACTCAGAGACAATAAAGTTGCCAAAGGAAGGGCTCGGGTTACATAGCCAAACAGCCAGGTCCAAATCCCAGACAGCTGGGTACAGCTGTGGCTGTTTCTCTGTAAAATGAGAAATAACTGTGCCTCTATCTTGTCAGATAAGATTCGCGATAATATATGTAATCTACCTGGAACATAGAATGCTCCCGATAAATGAAAATCATGATTACTTTTGTCATCATCTAGTTCAATACCTCATTTTAAACTTGGGCAGGGCTGGCCCCGTGGCTTAGCAGTTGGGTGCGCGTGCTCCGCTGCTGGCGGCCCGGGTTCGGATCCTGGGCGCGCACCGACACACCGCTTCTCCAGCCATGCTGAGGCCGTGTCCCACATACAGCAACTAGAAGGATGTGCAACTATGACATACAGCTATCTACTGGGGCTTTGGGGGAAAAATAAATAAATAAAATTATTTAAAAAAAAAAAAATAAACTTGGGCAAACTGAGGCCCAGAGGGCAGGTGTCTTGGCCAAAGTTGCAAGGAGCTGGGGTGAGAACCTGGGATCCCTGACTCCTGGCCCACTGCTCTTGAGGGACACAAACCTAACTGCCACCTGCTTGGCAAACTAGGAATGTGGAGGGGTCCCAAGACGGTGAGCGTGAGTGCTATTCAGAGGACCGCAGAGGGGCCTCCAGGAAGGGGCAGACAGGACAGGCGAGGGAACGAAGGACACCTGAAGCTCAGGACCAGCGTTTCCGTGTCTCGTCCATAAATGCTGTTAAACAAATGATGTTATGTGGCTCTACATCCTCACGGAAGGGCCAAGGAGCCAGTTCTGGAATTTAGCGCCAGGACAGAAGCTGGTTATCAGCTTATGCATCCTGTTGTGTTTCACTGTCTGCTCAGGGAGCCAGGAGGCTCAGAACCAACTACTGAGCTCTCATCCCGGTTTCTGGTACAAGTCTCTCCCCTTTTCCTCTATGAGGTAGTTGTTTCTTTTTACTATCTTAATTTCCCAGTGCATATGCACATTGAATTTGAGGAAGCAAGCAGGCCTCACTAGAATAAAAGATGACAACACTCCCCACACATGCCTGCCGTTTGATCTCTGCCTCGACCCAGACAGCCTGCAGCAGGTGAGGAGTGTCTGCACTCCTGGCCGCCCCAGGATGCCTGCTCTGTGACTCAGAGGCCAAGGCAGGTCTAGTCCACAGCTTCCCAGAGGCCCAGACGGTCAGTGTGCCAGGCAGCGTTCTTGGCCTCACCGTCCCCTCAGTCTGAAGCTCAAACTGCTCCTGAGGGGATAGCCGCATCACCCCCACCGACCCCACGCGACAACCCGCTGCCCCACCCGTCCACCCACTGACCCCTCTGCGACAACCCACTGCCCCAGGCATCCACCCACCGACCCCCTGCGACAACCCGCTGCCCCACCCGTCCACCCACCGACCCCCTGCGACAACCCGCTGCCCCACCCGTCCACCCACCGACCCCCTGCGACAACCCGCTGCCCCACTCGTCCACCCACCGACCCCCTGCGACAACCCGCTGCCCCACCCGTCCACCCACCGACCCCCTGCGACAACCCGCTGCCCCACCCATCCACCCACCGACCCCCTGCGACAACCCACCGCCCCATCCATCTGGTGCCTCCCCCACTGAGGGATGCCTTGACATACCACAGGCCTTTCTCTTATGCCTCACGGGCCCCTACACCTGAATGTTTCCCAGGGCTTACCTAATCCAGGCGACCCCAGACTTGACCCACCCGGGGGCTTCACGAGGTCCCCGACACCCCTGCCCCCACATCTCCTGAGTCTAGAGCACTGGGGGCCACAGGCTTCAGAGACCCAGCGGGAAACTCGAATATAACCCGACGTGGCCGGAGAAACCTCAGAAGTTCCCCTGAGCAACGCGTTCCTCCCGCTGCTAAGATGAGCCCGGGGAGACTCAGGGTTGGGGCGACATCCCTCCGTCGTCCCACCAGCCTGGGCTCAGGCAGGGCTGGTACTGACTCCACCTGGCAGCCAAGCCCAACGCGGCCCCCTCAGAACAGTGGCGCCCCGCAGGGCGGGCAAACCCACCTTCTCGTTGCAGGCCATCTCACAGGGCAGCAGCTGCTTCGTCGGGGAGCCCATGGCCCTCTCCACCAGGCGCACAGACCGCACCAGCTCGGCAAGCTCGCCAGGCTCCAACGAGGCCGAGTGGTCGCTCCCCTTCCAGGTCTTGTCCAAGGTTATGTGACGCTCCAACACCTTGGCCCCCAGAGCCACCGCGGCCACAGAGATCGCTATGCCTGTTTCATGCCCAGAATACCCGATGGGAATGTCAGGAAAGAGCTTCTGATATTCCTTTAAAAGAGAAAAAGAAAAAAAGGCTAAATCTTGTGGTGCTTTACACATACGTTCCCGTCAGGCAGATCTGGGTTGGGGTCCCATTTAGCTGCTGACTCTGTGCAACTACGGGCAAGATACTGAGGCTCTCTGGGCCTCTCCTCCCGGGGGACAGTAACAGTACTGGTCGAGGGCTGCTGTAAGTGTGTGAAAAGCACTCGGCACCCTGTAAAAGCTCAAAAATAATAGCTTCCGTTATCAAGAATGCATTTCTTTTTTTTTTTTTTTGTGAGGAAGATCAGCCCTGAGCTAACATCCATGCCAATCCTCCTCTTTTTGCTGAGGAAGACCGGCCCTGAGCTAACATCTATTGCCAATCCTCCTCCTTTTTTTTTTTCTCTTTTTCTCCCCAAAGCCCCAGTACATAGTTGTATGTCATAGTTGCACATCCTTCCAGTTGCTGTATGTGGGACGCCGCCCCAGCATGGCCGGAGAAGCGGTGCGTCGGTGCACACCCGGGATCCAAACCCGGGCCGCCAGTAGCAGAGCGCATGCACTTAACCACTAAGCCATGGGCCGGCCCCAAAATTTATTTTTCTTTCTTGTTTTTTTTTTTTTTTTTGTGAGGAGATCAGCCCTGAACTAACATCCATGCCAATCCTCCTCTCTTTTTGCTGAGGAAGACCGGCCCTGAGCTAACATCCATGCCCATCTTCCTCCACTTTTATGTGGGATGCTGCCACAGTATGGCCTGACAAGCGGTGCGCCGGTGTGCACCCAGGATCCAAACCCAGGCCGCCAGCAGCAGAGCACCAGCACTTAACCACTACGCCACAGGGCCGGCCCGCGAGAATGCATTTCAAGAATGTTTCACACTGTGCAAACCACCAGGAATGACAACAGAACCAGAACCGAATGCCTAAACTCATTCAGAAAGCATCTGTCTACACACCGCTCATGAAGCCACACTGTGGTGGCATCCCATATATAAAAAAAATAGAGGAAGCTGGGCGCAGATGTTAGCACAGGGCCAAATCTTCCTCAGCAAAAAGAGGAAGATTGGCAACAGATGTTAGCTTAGGGCTAGTCTTCCTCACAAAAAAAAAAAAAAAAGAAAAGAAAAGATCCTTGTTTAAGAAGGGGCCAGCCCAGTGGCGTAGCAGTTAAGTTTGTGCATTCCACTTCGGCGGCCTGGGGTTCACAGGTTTGGATCCCGGGCGTGGACCTACTCACCACTCATCAAGCCATGCTGAGGCAGCATCCCACATTTAGAAGAGCTACAACTCTACAACTATGTCCTGGGGCTTTGGGGAGAAAAAGAAAAAGAGGAAGATTGGCAAAAGATGTTAGCGCAGGGCCAATCTTCCTCAAAAAAAAAAAAAAAGCATCCATCACATTTAATTAGGCTAAGCTGCTGAAGGCAGGTGTGCTATATGCACAAATACCATCAATAATATACACGGGCCAATCTCACAACAGTCCTTTGGTGGAAATGCTAAATAAGTAATTAATCTGTTATCTATAATTCACTGAACACAACAAAAGACATTCCAAGTCAGTGAGGCTTGTCAGTGAGGGTGACAGAGAGCTCAAGTACAGCAGAAAGACCCAAAGGGGGTTAATGAAAGATTGGGACGTGAGTGGAAAGGCCTTGAAAACCAGGCGTGAGGGTGTGTGATGGACGAAGGAGCGCAGGCTGCTGGGTCCAGAATTCTAGCTGCTGCAATGTGGCGGCTGGCGAGCGAACTCATGCTGCGCCCTGGTGTGGAGAGAGGACAGGACTGCTCCCAGGGCAAGGATGGGAGGGAGGGGGCCCACGCCACACAGAGGGCAAATCAAGGGTGATGCCCGGAGTCGCAGGCACTGAGTGGGGATTCTGGTGATCTCTGTGGGGGCGACAGGAGGCTCACTTTCTACGTTATATATCTTAGAGCTGTTTGAGTTTCTTAAAAAATCATGTTTAAATTTTAAAAATAACATGATTTAGAGATGAGCTAGAAATGGAGAAAAGACTATCAACTGAGAGGAACAGAAAGTTTAGGTAAAAAGATAGCAGTGTCAGTTTTCAAAAAAGGTTTTTGTTTTTTTTTTTTAAAGTTAAATATGATGACTATGTAGCAACATGTACAAAAGCTTACACTCGCATGGAAAAAACCCAGAATGTCAAATACTGTACTGAAAGGAAAATACAAAGGAAAACTGGCTAATGGCAATATCAGGATTACATGTGTGTAAATATATTTAGAATCCCACTAATATTACTATAATGTTTTGTATGATAATTACATATATACATATTTCTAATTAAGTTAAGTTTCAGGTGCTACGAGGAGAAACTGAGGGAGACGGCCCGAAACAACAGGAGACAAGGATTCTATCCGAGCTTTGCCACAAGCTGCTGTGAGATCTCAGGCGAGTCCGTCCTCCTTCCTTTGGAACTGGACTTCACCATCTGGAAAATGACTGAGTTGGAGTAGACAAAGCCAGAGAGAGAAAGCTCCCTCAAGGCTGACACTGTAAGCAGTTTGAGCCCCAGGGATGCTGAGAATTATAGGTAGAAAATAACAGAGCCGGCAAATAACATAAAGTAGAAAAAACCAGAAATTTCAAGAAGGTCTTCTACAACTCAAAATGAAGAGAAACAAACAGATATTTGTACACCAGTGTTTCTATCAGCACTGTTCACAATAGCCAAAAGGTGGAACCATCCCAAATGTCCTTCAATGGATGAATGGATAAAGAAGACACAGTATATACACACAACGGAATATTATTCAGCCTTAGAAAGGAAGGAAACGCTGACACATGCTACAACATGGATGAACCCTGAGGACATTATGCTAAGTGAAATAAGACAGACACAAAGGACACATATTGTAGGATTACCCTTATATGAGGTACCTAGAGCAGTCGAATTCATAGAAACAGAAAGTGGAACGGTGGCTGCCAGGGACTGGGGAGGAGGGAATGGGCAGTTAGTGTTTAATGGGTTCAGAGTTTCAGTTTGGGAAGATGAAAAAGTTGTGGAGATGGATGATGGTGATGGTAGCACAATAATGTGAACGTACTTAATGCCACTGAACTGGACACCAAAAAATGGTTAAAATGGTAAATCTTATGTATATGTATACTTTACTACAAAAAACAAACACACAATGCACTAAGAAAGGATATGAGCCAGCAATTCACAGAAGAGGGACCTCTAATGGCCAACACACATGGGTAAAGAAAATATATAGAGACAATTATAAGGACTCCACCTTAAATTTTACAATTGGCAAAATTAAGATTGGTTTCAAGAAAATTTATAATCACCCTCTTTAGAATGTATCTGCCTCCTTAACTGCACAGTTGGTTCCAGTTTGATTCTGTAACAGCAAGACTGTCAAAAGATGTTCAAATCACGAAGCATGTCATGGTTGGTTAGAATTTTGGCTATAAAACAGGCTACATCTTCCCCACAGTAAATGGCCCAAGAAAAGCCATCTTGCAGTGCCCCCTAGGACAACGGCCCTCCTTCCTGCTCACCGGGATGACGCGAAGGTTGACGTCCTCGGGCAGGAGCGGGTAGGCGCTGGTGCACTGGAGGAAGCAGAAGTTGGGGTTGATGGGCTTCACGATCTGATAGACTTGCTTCATGGTGTCCATCGACTGCATCCCGCTGGAGATCACCATCGGGCGGCCTGAGTGACCCGACACCAACACCACCATCACTTTCTTTTTAGGGGTTCTCACTCTCCCTCCAGCACATCCCAACTGTTGGTCTCAGCATTCAACTGAACTCCACAAACATCTCTTTAACACTGTGGCCGCCATGGTGGGGAAACAGAGGGGAGCTTTGTGGGGTCCTGCCCTCAACCACAGGAAATGTAGACTCCCCTCGCCCCCACAACATTATCATTTAGCAAAGTGAACTGAATTAAGGAGGCAGAGGAATTTCACACTCTTCAGAGAAAGATGAATATCTCATTGGATTAGGAGGCTGCACAGTGTGGTGCAGCGAGCACTGCCCCAAATTCAAGAGCAGGAGTGAGTGTGAGGCCAGAGCTGTGCGGTCTCAGATGCCTTGTCTATGAAACAACTATAAAGCATGATAACCACGACCCGCTTCAGTCCCAGGGTTGTTCTGAGGATCAAATGAGATTACTCATGCTATAAAACCACTTTACAAACTGTAATGTGCAAGGTTACATATTATAACATACCTACAGAATGTTTCTCAAAGTCACAGCTTTCTCTAAGAAGTTTTATATATACTGTCATATCCGCAATTTTGTATAAATATTTTCTTATAAATTAAAAATAATTTTTTAATTAAAAAAATTCTTATAAAAACTCTTATCCTTAATTTCTTTCAAGTCAGCACATGAAACAGTGGAAGTACACACTGATTGAAAAGTCTGTCTTCAGGAGACTCCTTTAATGGGTTACTAAAAAAACATGAAAGTTTGGCCTCCCTTGGACTGTGTGACAAAATTCAACACTCACCTTTTTTGGCCGTCTTTTCCAGATAAGGAAAATTGTTAGTGTCCCCAGATCCAACTTTGAAAAACGGAACATTCAGTTCATGCAGAAACTCAACCGCCATCTACAGAAATCAAAGAAGAAGCTCTTTTTCACCATTGTTCAAAATCACTGTCCTCAAGACAGACCAGGAGCCTTCCTCTTATCCAGCAAGAGGGAGTCTCTCAACAACTTGAAAGCAGGCAAAGATTTGTTATCAGTCATTTCATTCAATTTAAACATTCTTTCAGGGCCGGCCCCGTGGCTTAGCAGTTAAGTGAGTGCGCTCCGCTGCTGGCGGCCCGGGGTTCAGATCCTGGGCGCGCGCCGACGCACTGCTTCTCCGGCCATGCTGAGGCCGAGGCCCACATACAGCAACTAGAAGGACGTGCAGCTATGACATACAACTATCTACTGGGGCTTTGGGGGAAAAAAATAAATAAATAAAATTAAAAAATTAAACATTCTTTCATTCACATCCACCCATCCATCTGTCCAACAAACATTGCTGGCTGTGCGGGCTAGAGAATCCAGAAAAGCATCAGAGCCCTGGCCAGACCCTCCCTTCCCCAGGGGCCCAGGGCCCAGTGAACAAACCCGAAAGGGTCATGACCTAGTCTTGACCCAGGAAGCCAGGCAGTGAGAAAGTGAACGTCCCTCAAAGGCCTTCCCCTTTACTCGGACCAAAGAGCCCGGGGAGAAGCCATTTCAATCCCTGCCAAAAGTGGGGAAAATGGAGCGTTTTACAGCCCAGCTCTGACACACTGATCCATAGCTGGCAGGGCCCATCAAACCCAAGTCCTTTGGGACCTCAAACCATGCCGCCCACAGTAAAAATGAACCTCAGTCACTGTTACTGACCCATCACAGCTTGAGGTTACCTCTCTAGGGCCCTTGGCCATCCGTATTTGGGATTCATCAATAAGATGCAGGAAACTGGTGTCAGCAAACGCTTGCTGAAGGAATCAGGAAACCACAACTTTAAAGAGTAAAATCTCAGGTTGCTGTCAAATTACAAGAACCCCCAAAACTACCTTTTATTACTATTTTTTTAATTGAAGTTGAAAATCAGAAGTGGGGGAGAATCACTGTCTTGAATGTTTCCAAATCTCTAAGTTCTACCTATCCTAAAATACCGCCTGCGTTTCAGAGGTAAGTCTGGAAGATTTGATGAGCTCGGTCAGCGCTTCTCATACTGTGATGCCAGCACATGACTCTCCCAGGGGTCTCACTAAAATGAAATGCAAATTCCGACTGTGTTGGTCTAGGGTGGAGCCTGAGTCTGCTCTTCTAGTAACTTCCTGGGTAATGCTGCTGCTGCCACTCCATGAATCACACTCTGAGGAGCAAGGAACTAGGTCACCATGCCCGAAAATCCACAGGGCAGCGGGGTGTGTGAGAAGGTCATTCTGCCTGCAGGCTCTTTAAGTCAACCCACTGCTGCCTGAGCTTCCGTCCATCTTCCCAGTAGGCGATGAGCTACTCCCATCACTGTGGCTGCACTCAGAGAAGACGGTTCCTCATGTGTAAACCCCCTAATAGTGTACAGGTGGGAGCTGCTGGAGAGCCACACAGATGGGTCAATCAGCCAGTGAACGGTTCAAAGGCAGATCGCAACCCCCTGGGTCCGAGAGACACTGTCCAGCACTGCCGAGCGCCACTCACCCCCAAGTGTGCAAAGCCCGCTCTGGTGTGGTTCTCGCTGCCTCCTCCCCTCTGCTCTATTTCCTCCTCATCTCCCTTCTCCCTTCCATATTTTTCTCTCTCACTCTCTCCCATTTATGTGTCTCTTGTACTGTGAACCAGTCCTAAGCTGGAAATGACAAACATTCGTTTTTAATATGTTTATTGAACAAAGTCCAATTTTCCCACCCTCCTCCCCTATCTGGCAGATGAAGAAAGTGTTTTCTATTTCAAGAGGGGAAACCCTACGCTAAGTTTACCTCTATAGACTGCTCACCTGTGAGAGCCGCTCACGATGAAAGAGCACCCACGGGCATAAGGAGATGGAGGAGCCCACTCGGGAGAGGTGCAGATAAGCAGGGCCAAGGAGGGGCCAAATGCAGAAAAACACCTCACAAAAGCTTACCTATGGAGGCTGTAAAATTGTCATGAAGTTCTACAATTTTCAAACGAGGAAAAAAGGGACCCTCCTAGGGAACCAGCCCCACCTCGTGGCCACTTAGAAAACTGCCACTGTGGATTAATCTGCAAAGGGTGCCAACTGCAAAATGGGCAGACGCTAGCCTTCCCGGCTGAGGCCGTACCGCCACGCGCAGGGCCCCTAAGGCTGCGTCAGTGCCGGTGGCCTCCTCTCCATGGACTCCTTGGCTTCTCCTAGCCCCGCCCACTCTGCTGTCTGTCCTCTTTCCATCTAGGGGTCCAATGCAGCCAACTTCTCCTTCCACCCCATAGCACAAAGCCTCTTCCAGTCTGTCTGAAAGGAACTCGGCGGAGGATGACCGTCCCTGGGCACCAGCCTGGGTTAAATACACACAAAAAGAAAAGCAAACTGGTCTGAGTGAAGCGCTGTGCTGCCAGAGGTCCCCCTTCGAGGGGCCCAGTAAATACATTTGTCTAGCTGTTTTGCCTCAGCGTTTCCCAAACGTATTCAACTCACAACCCTTGTTTATTTGCGGGGAGGGGCTTTAAATTAAAGAACTGAAGAGGACCAACGACGTGCGCCCACAGAAGCCCTGTCCATGTCGTGTCCTGTGAGACTCTGGGGCCCGCTGGTCTACCGGGTAACACGAGAGAGGAGCCGGGAGTTCTCCACTGCCCCTTCCTTAGGTCCTGCAGGAAAGGAAAAGCAGCCCACGGTGATGAGCTGGGGCACACAGGGGGTGCTGGAGAGCGGCCCAGGGTGAGGAATGATGGGGGCAGCACGGAGCGGAAAGGCGGGGCCTGCCCTCGGCCCCGGGGCCGTCAGAGTGCACCAGACCTGGGCAGGCTGGCCGGGGAGGCGACGCGAAGGCCGAGAGGAGGAAGAGCGCAGGCGGAGGGGGGGCAGCTCCCCAGGACGGGCCATTTGTGCGCGAGGGCAGCACGTCCTCGGGGGCCGCCTCTACGGTCCTGGCTCCGCAGGCTTCCTCCGCGGTCCTCTCCATTTGGGCCAAAGGCACCCCGCTCCTGTCAGCCGAGGTCCACGGGCCTCCGTGCCGCTTCTGACCAGGTCCCTGGTAGAGCCCTTGGCCCGCCTTAACCTTTCCTCAGCACAGGGCGGGGAGGAAAGCGGCACTCAGTAAACGCCCGCGTCCACACGGAAGTCAGGGGGGTAAACACGGAACAGGGGCCCGACCCACCTCCAACGGCCGGACAGACAGGGCGCGCTGGCTCAGCAGAGCCACCTGGCCAGCCGGCACAGCGAAGGAACTCCGTCAAGACTCCTGAGAAAGCCCTTCCCTCCGCGCCTGGGCCGGGGTCAGGCAGGAGACCGGCGGCGAACGACTGGCGTTCCTAGCACAGAGCCTCCTGCCCACAAGGTGTGAGGCAGAAAAACTCCAGAGCTCCAAGTCACAGCACCGCTGTCCTCCGGCGGAGGCGGATGTCGCCGGCCGTCGCCCCCACAGGCTAACCTCACCGAGTCCTGCCCGCAGCCCTGCGGGGTGGGCACCTCTGTTATCCCGTTTTTACGGACGGGGCACCTGCGGCTCAAGGAGGCTACGCGACGAGCCCGAGCCCACACAGGGAGCGTCAGCGCGGGGACCTGAGCTCGGAGAGAGCGGTGCAGAGCACGTGCTCCGGGCCGAGAGGCAGCCCCCGACTGACCGCCAACACCCAGGCTCCTCTCCATCTCCCAGCTGCTCCTGCTTCTCACCCCACGCCACCTCGGAGCCAACCACCTGAAGAAGCGACTTCGCCTAAGCAGCCTCACAGGTGCACGGAGGCGCCCTCTCTCCAGAGTCCGCGTCCCGGAGCTCGGTGCCTGCAAACACGGACTGAGAAGGAAAGTCCTCACTGCGGCTGTAAGTCACCGGAGTCACCTCTCTGGTCCTGCGCTGACTCAGGACGTCAGAGCCGGGAGAGCCCTGGGGCGGCAGCTTGTTCACACACGAAAGGGAACAGAGCATGTTGGGTTGTTCTAGTTTGGGGCTACTGTGAATAAAGTCGTTATAGACCCATATAAGTTTTTATGTGAATGTAAGTTGTCATTTCTTTTTTTTTTTTAATTTTATTTATGTATTTTTTCCCCCAAAGCCCCAGTAGATAGTTGTATGTCATAGCTGCACATCCTTCCGGTCGCTGTATGTGGGACACGGCCTCAGCATGGCGGGAGAAGCGGGGCGTCGGTGCGCGCCCGGGATCCCAACCCCGGCCGCCAGCAGCGGAGCGCGCGCACCTAACCGCTAAGCCACGGGGCCAGCCCTAAGTTGTCATTTCTTTTGGCATAAATTACCAAATGACAATTGGTGGGCCACATAATAAGCACGTCTATTTATTATTTGCGGGGAGGGGTGATAAAAATGTGCTAAAATTCAATGTGGTGATGGTCACCCAACTCTGTGAATATATTAAAAACCATTGAACTAATATACTTTAATTAGGTGAGTTGTATGGCATGTCAATGAAGCTGTTATTTAAAAAAAAACACGCACAGCACGCCTTTCATTAGCCCCTGCCAGAGGAACGATGTCACCACAAAGCCTCTGGGAAACTCCACTACTCGCTTGTGAGAGAATGACAGTGAAAAAGGCAAATGACAATTGAGTATCATCAGGAAAACAGTTTTGACCTCCTGGCCCTCCCGAAAAGTCTCGTGAATCCCCAGGGGATCCTGGACCACACCTTGAGAACGGCTGCCATACTCTTTGGTCTGTTTATCTTTTGTTATTTCGGTTTGTTACTGTTGTTTTCAGTTGCCAGTGCAGTGAAATTCCCAAGTGACATTTCTTCCATTTCTCCTTCCTTTGGACGCAATACTAGCTATGGTCAGATTTTAGGAAAACTATGTTTAGGGGTGGAAGATGGGTAGATAACTCAACTACTGAGATGAATTATTTGTAACCAACAGGTTGGGACTTAGTCCTCCAAGTGAGAGAACTGCTCAAAGTAATTACTCTGGGAAAGGCTGTATGCTTATTCCAAAGACAATACGAGGGATCCAAAATACGTTTGTACTCTTCCTTGGAAATTTTCTCCAGAGCCTGTTTACGGGTCCTGCAAAAACGAATCTGTGTCGTTACTAAGTCAGATCAAAAGTTTCACCCAGGAATTTTTTTAAGTCTATTCACATTTGGCACAAGAACAATTAGTAGTTTCCTGAACCCAAACCTGCCCTCTAAGGACAAGGATTTGGCTGTCACCAACTGCCTGAGTCCTAGAGGCAGGTGCCAAAGAGAAATCCCAAAAAGTTCTGAGCCCATGGTACATGAAACAAGCACAGAATGAAAATGTGTCATTTCCTGGGTGTGGCCTTCCTTCCATCAAGGTACTAACTAAGCACGTACTACAGACCAACCCTGGGCCAGGATCCACGTTCGTGGTGTGAACACGCAGCCATAAAAATGTTCTTACAGAACTCCCTGCCTCGGGACGTGTTCTTTACATATATGGTCTCTCTTGCTCCACAGGACAAGCCTGCATGCTGGCCATTTTTAATTCACCCCCTTGCCCTTTGCCTATGAGGAAACAGGCCCAGAGAGACGCAAGAAGGGTGTCGTCTAGAGGGCAGACTCTGCACTCTGCCTCATCAGCGGGTTGGCATCAGCCTCTGCTGATCAACAGCTATTGACACCCTCTGTGCTTCAGTTTCCTCATCTAGAAAATGGGGATAATAATTGTTCTATCTCAAGGGGTTGTTAAGAGGAGTAAATGAGTTGATATCTTTAAAATACCTAGTAAAGGGGCTGGCCCCGTGGCTCAGCAGTTAAGTGCGCGCGCTCCGCTACTGGCAGCCCGGGGTTCGGATCCCGGGCGCGCACCAACGCACCACTTGTCAGGCCATGCTGAGGCGGCGTCCCACATACAGCAACTAGAAAGATGTGCAACTATGACATACAACTATCTA
The DNA here is from genome assembly GCF_020826845.1 of Diceros bicornis minor. NCBI lineage: Eukaryota > Metazoa > Chordata > Mammalia > Perissodactyla > Rhinocerotidae > Diceros > Diceros bicornis. The sequence continues at coordinate 8,287,289 of NC_080767.1, read as the reverse complement.
CTGGGGCTTTGGGGAGAAAAAAGGAGGAGGATTGGCAATTAGATGTTAGCTCAGAGCCAGTCTTCCTCGGCAAAAAGAGGAGGATTGGCATGGATGTTAGCTCAGGGCTTGATCTTCGTCACAAAAAAACAAAAAACCTAGTAAAGACCTTGGTACATCATAAACACTTGAGAAATGTTAAAGATTCTTATTCTTGATCACTCAGCTAGTTAATGGCAGAACCAGAAACAATACCCAAGTCTTTCAGATCCCAAAGCCCACATTCTTTCCTCCTTAACCTTGCTGGATTGACAGATCCCTTAAGGATCTGATAAGAGCCACTAATCCTCTCTTTGGTTTGGCTCTCATTTATTTATTCATTCAACAAATATCTCCCAGCACTAGGGATGCTGTGGGGCTAACAGGCTGGTGGGGAGGAGGGAGAGTTAACTCGTAATTACAGAAGGAGAGAGCACCAGCAGAACACAGGGCTGAACCAAGCAGAGGCACAGGAAGACTTCCCTGGGGGAGCACTGTTTATTTCAGCTAGGATCAGAAAAATGCCCCGGTCCAGGGTGCTCGGCTCCTAGGCCAAGAAATTTGAACTCCATCCTGCTGTCCTCCAAGTGACCAGCACTATGAAAGAACAATATTTAACCGGAGGCAAAACGTTCTGATTTGTCTGTTAAAAAACAATCCTATTTCTTTAGGGGACACCAAACACAAGCTCGGAAACTCCCCAGGCTGTGAGGAGCATGGCTCTGTTCCTGAAAAGTCTCACTGTCGGTTCTGTTGACACATCCGTGACTTACCCACTCCTTTCTGAAATGCAGACAGATGTGTCACCAGTTCCTACTGACTCTGTGCAAACCCAGATCTCAGATTTGGAACTGGATGCAGTGAGGCCCTGACTCAGCATTTTCATTAGCTGAAGACCAGCGACATCTCTATGCAATCTCTTTAAGGGGGTTTTCCTAAAAAATCTGTCCCCTTGTTCCCGGGGCAGCTCTTGGGCCCAGAAACTCTCCTGCCACCAATATCAAGGGTGAAGTGCACGGGGGAAGCCCAGAGGCTCTGCTGAGCTCTGGGAAGCCACACACACCTGGATTGATGCCCAGGCGGCAGCTGAGGGACCACAGAATGCACCCTGCACCAGGCATCAGATCTGCCTTCAAGACCCATTTCCTAGCTGTGTGACAAACGTCCTGCCCTTCTGCGCCTCCATTTCTTCATCTGTAAAATGGGCAAAGTAGGGACAAAATATATTACTATACGTGAAGATACTTTGTAAACTATAACGTATAATTCAAAAGTAGGAAATTATGATTGCTAAATGCACAGCTGATCTGAAGAATGTCATGCTTATGAAAGCTGTGAATTAAGGAATGAATCTGGGCTACAGAACTGAAGCCTGGTTCCCAGAGGCCTAGATTCTCTGCCTCCCCCCTTTTTGAAACTACCAATGGCCTGGGCTAGACTTATGTTTCTTTTGACTCAATTTACAGATGTATTTTGGGGTTGGAACAGTGGCACAAAGGGTCGGAGGCCAAGAGAATGGACTGGGGTCGGCTTCAGATATTCTGGTTGACTAAAAGAATCCCAAGTGTTTCAAGTGCCATAAAAATGCTCTTTAGGTTTGATCAAATAATCCACTCCTGCAAAGCCATCCTAAGGAAACAACTCAAAACATGGTAAAAAGATGTTCATCTCAGCATTATTATAAGCACAAAAAACTAAAAGTAACCTTCCTGTTCAAAAGTAGAGAAATGGTTAGGTATGTTATAAATCCTCAAAAGAAACACTACACTGCTATTAAAAACTTTAAGCATAGATGTGGGTAAAAGCTTGTGGTATAAATTTAACTGGGAAAAGTGGGCAAGGAACTAAATATTCACAAATATAACAACCAGGCAATAAAATATGCACATAAAAAGACTTCAGGAGGAAATATATAAAAAGAGCTGCCACACAGAGATTACGGGTCAATTTTTCCCCTTTTCCTGTTTTCTAAACTTTTTGTGATATTATATTATTTTTACAATTAAAATTTTTTTACATTCAAAAAAAGAGCACATGAAGGAATCTTGAGGAGGCAGGGCACAGAGCAGATGGGACCCGAGACCCGGCACCAGCTGGACTCTTCCAGGATGTCAGCATAGCCATCCTGTGTGCCACTCCCTCTGGATGACGCCAATGCGTCCCCACCCAATGCCACCCCATCCAAATCGCCAAGGCCACTCAACAAGGGACAGGCTCCCGTCAGAACTGAGGTCTCCCGACTTCCAGTTCAGGCCACTTTCCACTGGTGGAAAACTGGCCCAATGGAGGTCTCCCACACACTTGAGGGACTCGGGGATTCCAGCGTGGCTGCCCCCTACTCCCAGAAGCAACTTGTTTTAAAAACTGTGGTCCTCTTCCCACAAACTCTCACTGGGCCTCCGCTCCCCCGGCCTCCCGTCTGGCTGGGCATCTATCTGGTTAACACTCTGGGGAACTCCAGGTCCAGAAAGCACAAACAAGGCTCAAGTGAGCAAGGCCTGGAGCTGGCTCTAGGCCAAAAGCCACTAGGCTGCCTGCTGTCCCCCGGGTCTGCTAAGGTGGCCAATGACAGAGTGGCAGACAATGACAGAGTGGCAGACGGCTCACCTCATCCATGCCTGAGGCAGTGAAGAAGATGCCCACCTCCTCGGCATATCTCTGCAGCTCCCTGTACTGGGCGTGGCTGAATTCCAGGTGCCGCTTGTGCTCCCCGTAAGTCTTCCCCCAGGAATGCTTCGAAGTGTACGGCCGCTCCAAGGCCTTCCGATTGAACTTGTATTCCAGCTCACTCTTCTGGAATTTGGCACAATCAGCCCCACACTCCTGCAACACACATGAGGGCTCCTTTCAAGGACCTGTCGTGGATTCTCAGAGAGAAGAGAGACATCGGGACAACCACTATGACATCATTAACTTTCAAACAATGTCGACTGACAGAGGCATTAAGAACCCCCAAAGAAGAGGAAGAGGAGAAGCAAGAAATTCTCAAAGAAAGAAGAGGTCGGGAATAGGGGTTCCCCTCTGTTTCTCCTTCTTAAAATGCAAAGGAAAAAAAGGGCGTTTTTTGCTTTGTTTTGCATTGTAATATTAAAAATAATTAATCAAACCATTAAGGAAGATTTTAAGGTATGTAACTCAACAGAGGATAGTAAAATGAGCACTGGACCAGACTTCAGGAGAGAAAGTCAGATTCTGGCTTAACTCTGATCCTCACTCCTGGATAAGTCACTTCCTGTCTCTGGACTTGAAGCCGGGTACCCGAGGGTTACTATAAATATTCAATAAGAACATGGTTACCCTTCAACCTTGTTCCCAACACAGACACAGATGAAAAGAAGTTAATCCATGCATCATTATAAATTTGTTAATTTGCTGTTTTCTTGTTTAACCTGAGAGGTGACTCAAGGGTCACCAGGATTTATGAGCTTGTCTTGGAGAAGAAAAAGAATGCCTTTAAGAAAGTTAGGACCAGATAACCAGCCTCCAGCTGCCGCTGCCGCCCAGAAGTATGGTTGCCTAAGGGCTTATCTGGACTGAGAGAAACATGGACTTCCCCCTTTGTTTCTCTGAAACTCCTCCTCCCAAGCCCCTTAGCTCTATAAAGACCCCCTGCTTTCTTCTTTCATTAAGGCAGATTTCAGAGAACCTATCCTCTGGCCTTCTAATTTTTTGCCAATTAGAATACTCCTTCCTCTACCTCCAAGCACTAGTGTCTCAGTGATTGGCTTACTGTGCATCGGGCACACGGATTTAAGATTAAGTGGCTCAGTATCAGACTCAGTTTCTCCATTTATACAAACAGCCATTTGGGCTAGCTTCAAGACATATAATTGTTCTAAGGAGCCCCTTATGGGGGCGGGAAACAAAGGAACAACTCTGCTTTTAGCTGATTTGCACTTGTGCTTTTCTGCATGGTATCTTGTTTGAACAAGAGATTCTGGGGTAAAAAGCAAACAAACAAAACTTAGAAATGCCCCAGCCTTACTGAACGGAAGCTATAACATAAGAGCTGGGTTGTCTGACTATAGTTCTATTGCCAGTCAGCCTCCAATCTCTCAAAACTATTTTTAAAAACCACTCAACAGAAAGATTAAGGAAAACTCTCTAAAGTTTTTAGTCACAGAGGTATTCATGCTGTTGAACCCTCTTAGCTCCAGAGATGTCTGCGCTGAGGGCGCTGCTCCCACTCCTGGAAAAATCACAAGACGGCATGGTCAGGACTTGATGCTTGAAAGGAATAGCAGATCTGAAAGTGACCTTGGGAAACAGAGTTCTCATTGTCTAGATGAAGATCCCAAGGCCCAGAGTGACCTGACCAAAGTGGCACAGTGAGTCTCTGGCAGAGCCAGCCAGATCACTTCCTAAAGGCTGCAGAACACGTGTGTCCTGGCCCATGACTAGAACCTGGATCCCTGCCACACTCAGGCCCCCAGCAAGCGAATGAGGAAGTCTTCACAGACTGTGGCTCCTGGCTCCCTTGACTTCTCACTTCTATCTCAAGAAGCAGACTTATTCTCAAAAGGTTAAAAAGCCTGTCTCCATCTGGGCGAAACTTCCCTCTACAGGAGATGATAAAAGTGAAGTAGCAGAGGTCAGATAAAGGTGGACTACATTCCACATGACAAGAGTCACACAGGGAGGAGAACAGCATCCTCCTCTTTTCTCAGCTTCTTTCTTAAAAATGAGTGATTTCTTTATCTGATTAATGCTATGGTGAACTCTAGGTTCAGAAAACACAATCACTATCCCTGTTTTACTATAATGCTGAAGGTTTCTTTGTTCAAGGTTTTATTGCTTCTCTATTGGCAAAAAAACAAGCAGAACTCCAGGATAAGCCAAGGCATGATGTTCCATTTGCATCAAAATTTGAAAGTTAAAAGTATATTCAATTAGCAAGTCTCTATAATACATTTATATTTTATATATATCATATAAATATAATAAAATAAAAATAATTGAACAAACTCAACTTTTAATACTGCAAACAGAGCAAGCCAGCTTGTACATAACACACTCTGGGTAACTAACTCGCAAATATGACTCCATTTAGCAACTAAGACAAAAAAAAATCTTAAAATATAAGGATTTCAAAAAATTCCACTGCTTTGAATTTAAAAGCAAAAACACATACATATTGTAAGACAAGTAAAACTGAAGCCCAGAGAGGAAAAGTCACCTGCCCAAGATTATTCAGCTGGTAAATGATATCTTGACTCCAGCCCAGGGCTCTTTCTACTATAACACAGCCTCAACCTCTTCATTCTCGTCCCCTTGGAGAACTAGCCTTCAATATTAAAAGAGAAAGAGAGAAAAAAAAGCAATTTTTCTTTGTTTCCATGGCTCTCATATCTCTAGGTATTTTTACAACTTCAGCAGTCAGAGGTCACTCCTTAGAAAAACAGGTTGTTCTCTAAAGTAGGAGCAGGAATTTCCCCCTAGAAAACAATGTTACAGCACAAAAGCTGGAGTCCTGGGGCTAGAAGCAAGGCTCTGAAATCCATTATTCACTAGCTGTGTGCCCTTGGGCAAGTCACTTATCTTCTCTGAGCCTTTAAAATGAAACCGACAGCATCTATCCCATTGTGGTGGTGTTAGAATAAATGAGATGGTGCATTTAGAGCACTTTGCCCAGTATCTGATAGAGTAAGCAGGCAAAAACAGTTACTCTTTAAAAAAGTATTTTTATGATTCAGTAGGCTTCCATAAAAGCAGAATTAGTCCTGAAAGAGTAAAATAAACCTAATCAGGAATGATGAAATTCAGGGAACAGCACTGGAATGGAAAATGTGAGTGGGCTCTCTCTAAACCAAGGAATCACAGTGCAGACTTTATGCTGCGGTCTGGGGTCACAATGAACAGGACAGTCCCCCGCCTTCCCTTCAAGGGGGCTCACAGTCTAACAGAGAAAGAGTGAAGCTTAAACAGACAATGACAACGCAGTTCGATGGGAACAATGATAGGAGTTCAGCATTTGGGGGAAGGGGTTGGAGAAAGCATCCAAGGAGACCTGAACAGGAGTAGAAATTTACCAAGAGGAGAGGGAGCACGAATATTCATAAACATCATATCACTAACAGCTAACTTTTATTGAGTCCTATCTGTCGAGTACTGCGCTAAGAGCTGTACACGAGTTATCTTATGTGATCCTTACAACTCTGAGTTAAGTGCTATTACTATCAAGCCTGGTTTTCAAATGAGGACACAGAGGCTCGCAGAGGTTAAGTCACTAGCCCACGATCACACAGCTGGTAAGTGGTGGACTCAGGAATTGAATCCAGAGTCCTGGCATTTTAACCATTCCATATTCTAAACACAGGAATGGCAGGTAAGAGAGACCACAGCAACTTCCTGGAACTTCTAGAAATTCCTGGAAGTAATTCAATGTCGATAGATGTCAGAGATGAAAAATGATAGGCAGGAAGGGGCCAGGTCATCAAGGTCTTGAAGGCTAAGTTAAAGGGTTTCGACTCCACCCATGGGCAGCTGAGAGCCACTGAAGGCGTCAAGCAAGGGTGCGACCTGATTAAATCTGTGTTTCAGAAAGATCATTCTGCCACCAGAAGGGAGGGAGAGAGGTCGGGTCAGGAAACAACTGCAGTAATGCAGACAGGTCAGGAGGGTGGCCGAGGGATGAAGAAGAGGATTCCAAAAATTCAGAAATGGACCCACGGAGCAGGACGCCAGGCCTGACGCAGAGCACAGCGAGGCAGAGAAGGGTAGTCCCAGCTACCCGCGGCCACGCCCACCAAAGGCCACGCCCCTCCCGGGCCCCGCCACGCCCCCGGCCGGCGCCCCTCTCCTCTCGCGCTCTCCGCTCACCTTGGCCGTGCGGATCATGCGCTTGGCCACCTCCAGGTCGCCCTGGTGGTTCTGGCCGATCTCGGCAATGATGAAGCACGGGTGCTGCCCGCCCACCCAGCGCCCGGGACACAGCTCCAGCTCCAGCGGCATGGTGGCGGCTCGCGCTCCACTGCCACTCCGCCCACGTTGTCCGGCCGCCGCCGCCGCCGCCGCCTCGGAGCAGTTGGGTGGGCAGCCCAGCGGGGGCCACACGCCGGCCCCGCCACGTCAGCCCGCCGCCGCCGCGCAGCCAATCTCCGCGCCCCGCCTCGCTCACGGCAGCCAATCGGGGCAGGGGGCGGGCCCGCCCGCTAGAAGGGCGGGGCGGCAGGACGAGGAAGCCAGGCGCGCATCGGGGGTTCAGGGAAGGGTGGGTTCTGCCCGTCGCGGGGTTCCTGCGCAAACTTTCCCCTGGAGGCTGACGGCTGCCTTTGCAGGGCGTGGTCTAGGTCTAACTCCCAAGGGCATGGGGAGAGCGTGTCCTACGGTGTAATGGAGAAAACGGACTCTGGAGTAAGAATTACAGAGCTGGTTCGAGCCTAGGCCCTGCCACTAACCAGCTCTTGATCGTGAATACGTTAGTCTTTCTGAATGTTCTTTTCCTTTTTCCCTGAAACGGGAAAATTATATAGAACCCACCTCATGAGGCTTGTGAGATGATGTATAGAAAACCCTGATCACAGTCCTTGGCCTATAGTAAGCTTTCAACAAGTGGTAGCCGTTCCTAGTATATGAGAGGCAACAGGTGCAAAAAGTACCCCTGGCTTGTCCAAAGCCATCCAGAAAGACTGAGCAGAGCCGGGACTCGGACCCTGGGCTGCTTCCCAGCTACGGCTCTTGCAGTACACTATGTTGGGTTGCAGACAAAGTTGAAAAACAAGAGCCACTTTCAAGGAAACAATAACCCTGATTCCCAGCTTGACTTACCAGAACTGATGAGCAAAGTAGCAACAACAGAAAGGAGAGGAGGAGGCACATCTGCATAGAGGTGAAAAGGGTAGGTTTTGGACACTTTGGTGTAAATATGCAGGTGAAACTGCCCACTGGGGAGGAGGAAAGGCAGGTCTGAAGCTCAGAGTAGAGGTCTGGGCTGGAGAGAGATCTGGGAGCCATTCTGAGTGAGGAAAAGGAGGACAGGTCAAACTGGTGAAGGGAAGAGTGTGCAGAGGGATGAGCAGCATGGAAGATGAGCCTTGTGCAGCTGCCCTGGAAGGAATGGAGAAAGGGACCAGAAGCAAGTGACTAGAAGCAGGTGACACTGTGTCCTGAGGAGGGGAGACCCACAGGTCAAAGGCCCAGAGCTGTCCAGGAGAATGAAGAGCGAGGACTTGGGGACCAGGGGGCCACTGGAGACAGCAGATTTGGTGGCCAAGGGAAGAAGAGGAAACAGAGGGGTGAAAACAGACCTTTTCTTGGAAAAGTTCAGTTGTTAAAAGCAGATGGAGGGCCGGCCCCACGGCTTAGCGGTTAAGTGCTCGTGCTCCACTACTGGCGGCCCAGGGTTCGGATCCCAGGCGCGCACCGACGCACGCTTCTCCGGCCATGCTGAGGCCTCGTCCCACATACAGCAACTAGAAGGATGTGCAACTATGACATACAACTATCTACTGGGGCTTTGGGGAGAAAAAGGGGAAAAAAAGGAAGAGGATTGGCAATAGATGTTAGCTCAGAGCTGGTCTTCCTCAGCAAAAAAGAGGAGGATTAGCATGGATGTTAGCTCAGGGCTGATCTTCCTCACAAAAAAAAAAAAAAAAGCAGATGGAGAATGGACCCTGGGCTAGAGGGAGTCCCAGAGCTGAGGGTTCTGAAGAAGTGCATGTTTGGAGGCCAGGGGGAAGCAACCAAAGGAAAGAAGGAGATTGCAGCAGGGTGCCTTCATCCGCATGCTGTGGGTGTGCTAGGCTAGATGGCCCGTGCTTCATGTCTCAGGTGTACATGGCCTTGCACACCTGGGTGAGGCTGAGCCACAGACCCTGGTTACAGAGAACATTCACTCCAACACTGAAGGAACTCAGACACTTTGGGTTAAAGAAACCGTTATGGTTTTGCATAATTTGTAAGTGAAAATTAACTTTAAAGGGAAAAAAGGAAAAATCACGTTTAAAAATACAATCAACCCACAAAAGCAAGTTAGGCTGATGTTATTTGTGATTAAATGAGAGCTTTCAGTAAATTGAAGTAGTGCCTTGCTTTACTATACTAAGGAGGAAAGGATGTAATTTTCATTCCACTCGTTCTTGTTTTTAAAGCCAGTTTCTGGTGATTGCTGGTGCTTTCTCTGCTTGGATAATGAATCAGTGTTCAATCTGTCAAAATGGATGAGAGCATGTGGGAAGGTCATTAAAAACAAATTAAAACCAATGAGGGATTTTTTCTGTTATTGGCAGGAGAGGGCAAGGAAGAACTTAGTTGGGAGTACCCAGAGTGCTGGGTCATGAGGATCAAGGTGGACGATGGGGACCCAGTTCCCAGAACTGAGACCCTGGGGTCTGTGGCCCCATTGGTCAGCCTGACTGTGCTAAGCCCCTCCTGAAGTTGACTCCTGCAGAGCTTCCTCCAGCCCAGGACTCCTGCCTAATTTTTTTGTCACTCTGTGCTCCAGCTACACTGAACTGTTTTGAGTTCCCCCAAAGGAGCGTGTTCTCACACCTCCAGGCTTGGCACAGGCTGTTCCCTGAGCCTGCACACCCCCCACTCCTCTCCTCCACTGCAGTGAGCTGTGCCTGGACACCTTCTGCAGGTCCTTCAGCATAGAAGGCACTTCCTCTCAGAACCTTCTCTTATCTCCCCAACAACCTTCTCCTGGCTCCCATAGAATCCACTTCTTCACCCACTTGTTACCCTTTATGGTAATTGGCTCTTGTCTGTCGTTCCCTCTAGGCTGTGAGCTCCTTTGGGTCAGGAACCATCTGGAGCACCTACTCAGCACGAAACCCAGGGCAAAGCCTTAGGGGTCCCATGGTGAACAAGACAGACCAGCCCTCTGCCCTTACTTGCTTAGAGCCTTGTATTATAACCACGTCCTACAGGGCCAGGAGCCCCTTAAGAGCAGAGCCTGGACTGTTTCCTACTGTATCCCTAGCACCAAGCACAGGACTTCTTACACTTAGTAGGGGCCAAGAAACATTTTCCGAATGGCCAGGTGCAGAAAAGGAAAGATGACAGTGAAGACTGAGACGTAACTGACTTCATATGTTTACTTCTCAAACCACATTCAGTCTCTTAGGTAAACATGACTGTTCCCTGGAGTCAGCTTTCTGGAAAGTTCCTCTGAGGAAGACGTGAAGTATTGATCCACCAAGCTCCCCAACCCCAGCTGCCAGGGACCTGCCCTGGTGTCAAGTGGCAGAAGAGTCTGGTTCTCCCGAGGTTCTCAGTTGTTCCATTTACAGGCACCCTTGCTGGTCACGCTACACCCACACCTACTTCCTGCTTCCTCAGCCTTGTTCCTCATCGTTGTCACAGACACATCACCTTTGTACTGTTCCCGAAAGAACAAGCCCACTATCACATCTGGGGCCGTGTGGGAGGCGAAGGTCAACTCAGACTGACTCCGCAGAAGGATTCTGACCTGTGATACACACCTTACCTGCGTCCATTTTCCAAATGCTGCTTCGCTCACCCATCCAACACATCATTCCTGAGAGCCTGCCCTGTGCCAGTCACCACGCCAGGCACTCGAATAGAATGGGGGACAAGGAGCGTGGTCCTTTTCCTGTAAACTGTAGTGTACCATCAATGTGGTTTACAATGAACATAAACTATATTACACGTTGCTATAAAATCATGAATTATAATAATAGGGGCAATGAAGAAAGCAAATTGAGCACCGTGCGAAACTCATAAGGGGACCTTCTTTACATGGGTGGTCAGGAAGAATCTTTCTGAAGAGTCAACATTTAAGCTGAGACCCCCACCCCCAATTCTTTCCAAATGATAATAATAATCTCTTCCTGCGCTGGGTCACCACAGGATGCTGAAACAGTATAGTGTCCTGAAAAAAGCACAGGGTTTGGAATAAGTCCGGCCTGGGTCCCCCTCCCAGTTCTGTCCCTTCCTACCGCAGAACTTCTCAACTTCCTTCGGAATAGGGACAGCCACCACCAGGGGGCAGTAGTGAGGATTGTATGAGAAGAGGTGTGAGACCCCTAACAGCCCAGACCTGCCGCCCAGGCTCTTGACCTGCCCCGACCCTTGCTGAGGAGTCTCGTTCCCAAGCTCCAGCTCCTGGCTGGCTTCCAACTCCTGCGGCCTGCGGGACCTTCCCTCCCCTCAGACCTCATCTTCACAGTCTATGCCTGTCACTGGCCTCATTTCCTCCCCACCTGCCACCCCACCCCACCCCATCTGGCAGGTCCTGCCCCTCCTCACACTCCAGTTAGGGCAGTGGGTCTGTGATGTGTCTCCACCTCCTCTCCTTACCCTCACCCTCCAAGAGTCCCCAAAGCTTTAACAACTTTCACACTTCTCCCCTCATGCTGTCCTTGGGAATCTCGTCCATTCATGGATCTGTGTCCGCATGGGTGGTTCCCATTCATCACCAGCCCAGTCCAGCTGCCCTCCCTGGTTGCCTGCTCAGCTCACAGCCTCCTCTAAAAACAACCCCTGGAGACCAGAATGCCCCACAGCACCCTGGTCTCAACTATGTGATACTGCCAACTGGAGGCCAACCAGATTGATCCAGAGATGTGTAAAAGATCATATTCTGACCAAGAAGCACGTGAAAAGATGCTCAACATTATTAGCTCTCAGGAAGGCCGGCCCTGTGGCTTAGCGGTTAAGTGCGCGCGCTCCGCTGCTGGCGGCCTGGGTTCGGATCCCGGGCGCGCACCGACGCACCACTTCTCCGGCCATGCTAAGGCTGTGTCCCACATACAGCAACTAGAAGGATGTGCAGCTATGACATACAACTGTCTACTCGGGCTTTGGGGGGAAAAAAATAAATAAATAATTTATTAGCTCTCAGAAAAATGCAAATCAAAACCACAATGGGATTCTACCTTGTACTCACTAGGGTATGTAGAATCAGAAAGACAGATAATAACAAGGATGTGGAGAGACTGGAGCCCTCACACACTGCCAATGGGAATGTAAGATGGTGCAGCCACTTTGGAAAACAGTCTGGCAGTTCTTCAAATGGTTAAATATAGAGTTACCATATGACCCAGTAATTCCACTCCTCATATATCCAAGAGAAATGAAAGCATATGTCCCCACAAAACTTGTACACAAATGTTCATAGCAATATTATTCATAATAGTGAAAAAGTGGAAACAACCCAATTGTCCATCAACTGATGAGTGGATAAACAAAATGTAATACAGCCATACAATGGAATATTACTTGGCAATAAAAAGGAATGAAGTACTGATGCATGCTACAACGTGGATGAACCTGACATTGGAAACTTGTTGCATGAGTATTCAATAGCAGAAGCTTTCAAGAATATTCAACTGAGATTAATTGTGCAGAAGAGAGGCTGGGGGCTGGGGGAGCTATGGTGGATATCATCAAATATTTGCAGGTCTCCATTTAAAAAGTTGAATTAGATTATTTCCCCTCTGTGGCTCCCTGGGGCAAAATTAGACCCAAGAGTGTTACAGGAAATTGGATAAATAAGAGGTTTTTTAAAAGATTGTTGGGCCAGCCCCAATGGCCTAGTGGTTAAAGTTCAGTGTGCTCCACTTCGGTGGCTGGGGTTTGGTTCCTGGGTGTGGAGCCATACCAGTCGTCTGTCAGTGGCCATGCTGTGGCTCACATTAAAAAAAAAAAAAAAAAAAAAAGGCCAGCCCGATGGCTGAGTGGTTAAAGTTCTGCATGCTCTGCTTCAGCAGCCTGGGGTTTGCAGGTTCAGATGCTGGGCACAGACCACACCATTTACCAGCCATGCTGTGGCAGCATCCCACATGCAAAATAGAGGAAGACTGGCACAGATGTTAGCTCAGGGCTAATCTTCCTCAAGTGGAAAAAAAAGAGGAAGATTGGCAACAGATGTTAGCTTAGGGCAAATCTTCCTCAGCAAAAAAAAAATAAAAAAGGAGGAAGACTGACAATGGATGTTAGCTCAGGGCGAATCTTCCTCAGCAAAAAAAAAAAAAAAAAAATTAAAGATTGTTTAGGGCCAGCCCTGTGGCTTAGCGGTTAAGTGCGTGTGCTCCGCTACTGGCGGCCCGGGTTCGGATCCCAGGCGCGCACCGACGCACCGCTTCTCCGGCCATGCTGAGGCCGCGTCCCACATACAGCAACTAGAAGGATGTGCAACTATGACATATAACTATCTACTGGGGCTTTGGGGAAAGAAAAAAAGGAGGAGGATGGGCAATAGATGTTAGCTCAGAGCCGGTCTTCCTCAGCAAAAAGAGGAGGATTAGCACGGATGTTAGCTCAGGGCTGATCTTCCTCACACACACACAAAAAAAACGATTGTTTATCAAATTAACAACAACATCCACGATAATCAAAAATAAAGTAAAAGCTGCCTTAGTATTCTAGAGATAAAGAACGTTCTGTTTTTCTAAGATGGCATACATTGCCTTATAAAGAGTGAGCTCCCCGTCACTGAGGTATCCAACAAAAGTCAGGTAGACATGTTGCCGAGGGAGTACCAGCACCAGCAGAGGGATTGGACCAGGTGAGATCTGGTTTCTTCTAGCTTAGGGGGCCTGGATTTCCCTGCATTTTGGAAGTTTCCGTGGGTATCTGGAGATACAACTTTGTTAGCTCCAGACTGGTGGATTCTGGCTTCTGGGACTCCAGACTCGCTTGTATTGATTTGTATCATCTGCTGCCATTTTAGCTCTCTGCTCCTCAAAATAAAATAATTTTTCTGGTGGAGTTTGAAGAGGATGAGATAATTAATGTGAATTAGTCCAGTTTGAAAGAGAAATACAGTTTGGGATCACTGACTTACGCAAGGTCACAACACTGAGAGGAGGCAAATCAGGATTTGACTCTGCCCTCCAAACCTGAGTTCCCAGATCCTCCTTTTAATCACATTGCTTGTGTGTCCAAACACCCAACTAGGGAGCACCTGACTGCCATCCTCTGCCCGGAGGTTTTCACAGTTCACTCGTTTGGTGTTACAAGTTGAATTGTGTCCCCCTCAAATGTATATTTGAAGACCTAACACCGAGTACCTCAGGATACGACCTTACTTGGAAATGGGGTCCTTGCAGAGGTAATTACTTAAGCTGAGGTCACTAGGGTGGGCCCTAATCCAAGATTACTGGTGTCTTTACAAAAAGGGGCAGTTTGCACACAGAGACATGCACACAAGGAGACTCCATGTGAAGAGAGACAGGGAGAAGATAGCCATCTACAAGCCAAGGAGAGGGGCCTGGAACAGACTCTCCCTCACAGCCATCAGGAGGAACCAACACTGCCCACACTTTGGACTTCTAGCCTGCTGAACTGGGAGACAATACATGTCTGCTGTTGAAGCCACCCAGTTTGCGGTCCTTTGTTACTGCTGCGCCAGGAACCTAACACACCTGGTCACTAAGGAATTGTGCACTGAGCGCCTGGGAGAGTCAGACACAGGGCCCAGAGCACTCACTGTCTGGCAGGGGAGGTAAGACAGGGAGCAGAGCAGCCAGGACCAGGGCTGTGAGAAGGGTCGTCAAGGTCATCAAACGAGGCACCCAGGGAGGGAAGCCAGCTGCCTGTAGGCCGTCTGGGAGGCTTAATGCCTTTGGGCTGGTTCTTGATGCTGGGATGGGTTTTGCTTATGCAGATGGGGGAGGAGTGTCCAGACAGAGGAGGCAGCAGGAACAAAATGAAACACACGGGAACGTGCAGATGGCCAGGTAGGGCCTGTGGGACCAGGGGCTGGTCGGGTAGGCTGGGAGCAGGTCTTGCGTGTGTGTGTGTGAGGGGCACTGGGGAGTCACTGGAAGTGCCTGAGTTGCATGAGGAGAGCCAGGCTGTGGGGAGATTCCTTGAGCAGTGTAGGGAGGACAGGCCCAGCGCGGACACCGAGGGGTCTCGAGTGGCTCGTGATGTGGGAACTTGGATTTCCTCAGCCTCCTTTCTTCTTGTTCCCTCATCCCCCACCTGCTGAAGCACCTGCAGTGTGGAGAGCTCTGGGTTTCAGAAGTCCCTGGGGATCCGGGTAAGAGACCCTTTGAGATGAGCTTCTCCCAAGTCCAGTGGAATTGGGCCCCCAGTCCACTGTCAGCTCCCGCATCTCTGGCCTTTTCCCCGGGAATAGCACAAGGCAGGAAGAGAAGTCAGCCTAGCTCTGCACGCTGGGGCTTTGCCACAGTCACCATGAGCCTCAATTACCTCATTTGAGAGATGGGGGCAGAATCCTCACACGGCCTCCTATGTACAAGACAATGGATGTGAAAGAGCCGTGCAAACTGTCATGTGCCATGGACACATTGGGGCCATCGTTGCCTTAGTCAGAAGCAGGAATCAGGACAGGCCAAACTGGAGCTGGTCAGGCCTGAGCTTGGCAGGGTGGTTTAGGTAGGATCTGGATGCGTAGCTGTGGGGGCACTGCGTGGCTACAGAAGCAGGGACACAACGGGCTGATGTCCCAGCGGGGGGGACCCTAGGGCAGATCAGGGACAAGGCAGGCCTCTGACCCAGTCACTGGAATGGACAAAGCCAAGGGCCTGACAGGAATTCCCATCCCCAGGGACTGGCTGGGGTCCTGCGGACTTCTCAAGTTTCCCCGGGTCCTGTCACCCACTCCCAGGCCACCCACTGTGCTCAGATGCCCACTTACACACCCACCTGCTGCAGCAGCTCCCAGGTACACAGCTGTGCAGAACCCTGGCTGTATGCACTAGCCTAGTCTGCCAGGGACAGAGGCCCATGGCACAGGCTGTTCCCAGCTCTTCTCAACAAGTCACCCCTCAGGTTTCCAGCACTTTCACGCTCGTTAGCTTAGGCAGAGAGTGGGCAGGGCACTCCCAATTTACGAATGGGAAGGCTGAATTCCAAGAAACAAAGAGTCTTTCTCAAGGTCACTAAGGTGGTCTATGGCAGGATTGCCGCCTTCTGTGTGTGATGATCGGTGTGACTAAGAGGGGTAGTTGTCAGTATTTATCAAGCGCTGTTTGCCTGCTCCCCGAAGCGTTTCATGGTTCCACCTCTGAAAACTTTAGCTCTATTCCCACTCTGTCCTGAACCTCTGGAACCAACAGGGTCTTGTTAGCCAGTGTCTACTTTGCTGCAGACTGAGGAGGAAGAAACAGGTCCACTAACTTTCTCCTCAGAATGGAGCCAGGAGCCAGAGGGCCCTAGCGAGCTGCCTTTGGCAAAGAGCAGAAGCTCTGGGTTCAGGCAGAGCTGGGCTGGAATCCACCCCCAGCCAGGCCGGCCACTTACTAGCTGTGACTTTGGGTAAGGCACTTCACCTCTAAATCCTTCAGTTTCCACATCTGTAAAATCGGGATTACAGTGTATTATTTTGCTGGGGTTGAGGATTAAAAAAGAATCCGCAATAAATGGCCATCTGCTTCCTTCCTCCGACTCGACGTGTTAGTGCCCCCTAGTGGCAGACATACATCCTGCTCATGCTGATGGGAGTCTGTAAGGCTGCTTCCCAGAGACCAACTAGTCTGACTAGCAGGACCGATTTACTGGTATTCCCATCGCAGTGTTCAGAAGGCGCCTCACTCACTGTCAGTCCTGGGGCACAGCCCTCATCCGGTCTTGCCCACATAACTGTAACAGCCTCCTCACCGGTCTCCTGCTACTGGTCTATCCCTTCCTACTCTGTCAGCCTCAAACTCAGCTCTGACATTTTCCCTCAGCCCAAACCCTTACTCCTCCTCAGGAGGGCTCTGGGGTAACGGGGAGTAACAACCCAAGTAATAACTACTAGCATCCCTGCTGCTGGTTAGAACTCGGAGTGTACCGCATTCAGGGTTGCAGAGCCAGAACGGAGCTGCAAGCTCACTTAGCTTGGGCCCCCTTCAGTGGAAAAACTGGAGGCTCACAGAAGGGAAGTGACTCAGACGGGTCCAAACCAGCCAGTGGCTCTGTTTGAGGCCTTCCTCATCACGCCTCCACTCCTGCTCCACAGGGCTGGGTGGGGCGGTGCCGTGATGAACGCACACTCGAATCCCCTCCTGGCCTGGGGTCACGTCCCCTCAATCAGACAGTAACTCTCAGGGTCATTTTCTTTTCTCCATATGCCTCCCAACACCTCTGGAACAAGTCATACAATACTTGGCCAGAGATTATGAAGCTGACCTAACTGGCTCTGGGAAGAACTTCTACACTTGCTGCGATCGTGGAGGTTTCTGCTGGCCGGCCAACGCTTAAGTCCGCTGGTAACTTGACTCCCTTTTTAAACTGTCAACACAGTGGTATCATCAGCCTCATTAAAACTGGTGTCAGCACAACCTGTCCGGGTGGGAGAAAAGGAAAGGTCACACAGCCCAGGGGTGGAACTGCCTTTGTGGTTGTCTCACCTCTCTCTGGGGGTAGGTGGTGTAGCCCAAATAGGAATGCCAGAAATGGACGTGGTCAGCTCTGCTGTAACTGCCCCCACATGTGTACTAGTTAGGTGTCCTGATGATGTGGGGTGGGGTGCTAGCATTTTACACAGGACGCTCTGCATTTCCATCCGAAGTGTCGGTCACTCTTCAGGGCCTGGAGTCCTGTAGCAGGAGTGAACTAAAGGCTAAAAGCACCAGGCTGCAAACAAGGCAGCACGGCTTCGAGGCCAGGTTCTTTCACTACTTCACCAGGAAACCCTGGGCCAGTCCTCGACCCTCTCCTGTGCCTCAGTTTCCTCATCTCTACAATGAACAATGGTTCCAACTCTTTTATTTTAAAGGACAAATGCTCCAAAATGCAATCATGACACTCCAACATATCACATGGGACAGAGCAGCTGCTCTGGCTGGAGGGCGGGTGTGTGTGTCGAAGAGACGCACTCCTCCACTGAGCCGGCGGGAGCAAGTCAGGACTAGTCATCCAGGCCGTCACAGCTCCTGCCAGCTCCCACACTGTAACTCACTCACTGCAGCAGCTGGAAGCAAACTCACTGAATGAAGGCCTCCTTCAGATGGGAGACAATTCCAGACATACAGTCTGCTCTGTGACCTCATCACCAAAAAGCTTGCTTCTCAATTTAAAAAGTCTTTAGTCAAGAGCAGCTGAGCCTCAAGTCTGTCCCAGAGGTCAGAATGTCACAGGCTTCTGGAAAACCTAATTTTAAAAGAAAAACAGGATAGAAATGAAATCTTGGCTTGGTAATTCCCTAGACATCTGCCCTGGCCACATGTGGTAGGTCAAACAGACATTTCACAAAGTGAATGCACAAGAAAAGTTTGACCTTCAAGGCCTTCTAGGATAAGGTCCCAAATTACTGCTCCTCGCACCTGCCTTCCCTCTCCTCTTTCTCGAGTCCAACTTGCCCATTTGAATCTAAATGTCCTCAGCAGTTCCCTACCTCTGACCTCTGCTCATCACGCTCCTTCCTCCTTTCTCCATTCCTATTTCTAAACCCTGCTCGTATTTGCATGTGCAGCTCAAATACTTTCCTTTCTTGGAAACTTTCCTAATCCCCCTAATTGGATGCCACCTTGCCAGCCTCTGAATTACCCCTAACACTTACCCGGCCTCTTGTTCTAGGTTCTGGTAAGTATCATTCCACATCTGTGTCTTCTCTTCCCTACTAGTTACTGTGAGCCCTCAAGTGCTGGCTTGTCTCCATCTCAACCCCCCTCCGTCTGCCCAGCCAAGGAGCCTGGCGTATCCTAGGTGCTTGGCAGATACTGGAAAGTTCTGTAAACTTGAAGCAGCAGGAAAAATAATCATTCAAAGTTACTGTTTGATATTTGACAATATATACAAGGCCTGAGGATACCTAGGCTACAGAAGAAATTGCTTTATAATGTATCTGAGGTTTGCTAAATGGCAGATAGGTCCTTGGGGTTGGGGAAAAGAAAGTGATACCTGCTAAGCCAGAAATCAAATTCAATTTTCTTAAATTTCCTTTGTAAAAAGCAAACTCCACTTTAAAGCCTAGAGGAGACTTCAATTTTCAAGTCCGTGATTTGGGGGCTCCACTGACACTATGTAACTTTTTCTAGACATAAATTCAACTTCGATTCCAATCTTTAACACTGCTTTTACATGCACAAAAACCCTACTCATTCTAGCAGCTTACAGCTAAGATGTACTAAAACAATCCTCAAATCTTCCACTACAAAAAATATTGACAACACAGTCACACATCTATTAAAATGTTGAGCCATTGAATACGCAGACTGTAGACTATCTTACCCCTCCCCCAAATCCCTCTAAGATCTGTAAGAAGAGAGAAAATTTCCATCTTCTGGAAAAGCCTAGCTGACCTCGGGCAGTGCCCACCCGCTCCTCAGCCAGGCTTTTCACATGTCATTCCTCCTTAGCACGCCTGTCTTGGTAACAAACCATACTCTCTGTTCACCTGTCAGTCAAACCCTACATGTTTCAGCCTTGGTGCAAAGCCCATTTTTTTCTTCAGACCTTCTTGTCAGCAAGGGTCACAGACCATCAGTGCTGCAAGAGACTTCAGAAGCCATTTGGTCACACCCCCTCAATTTTATAGACTGGGAGGTGATCCCAAGGTCAACACAAGGTCACACAGGAAACCAGCAGCAGAGCCAGAACTAGAATTCTGACCTCTCTGGACTCAGGGTAAAAGCGTTTCCTTTATACTACCCTCTTTTCCTAACTCATCTATTATTTGAATCTAACATTATTTTTACTGGTTTTCAGGGGCTCCAGAGCAATGAATTTCAAACATTATTTTTAAAAAGTCTGCCTCATTCTCACAGTCATCAAGGATGAGGATTAGATTTAAATGCTCAAAGATCCTACATACCCGTGCATTTTCCCTCAACAACCACTAGTATAAAGACCCCAAAGAGACCAGTTCTTTAGTGTGATTTAACATGAGCTTACAATTAAAGTCTAGTTTAAAAATGTAAGCATACAACTAAGCTTTACCAAATAGGAACGTGTTTATTTCACTTAAATTCTTAAAAATAGTTTTTTGGCAGTTGTCACATAAAACGTCCTAATGTAAAAATATTTCATTAAAGAGAAAAGCATGAAAAAACAGACCCAAAATGTTAAGATTTTATTTACAAAGCTTCTTTGTTGTACAGAAAGTAAAAATGCTGTTACAATCTCGGTGTAACTGGTAGCCACAGAAGGTTGACTCACCAATCACAGCTATCCATGCTACAGCAAGAGTCTTACACGAAAACCTAACAATGCTTACAATTTTGTTGGGGTGAAGTCCCCAAGCTTGGTGGTGGATTTCCAAGAGGGACTAAATGGAGGAAGGCGGAATGTCACAGGAACTGTTCTTTGGCTCTTTGGGTGGGTGGGTGTCCTGGGGTTTGTATCACAGCTACCTTTTTTTTTTAATTATTAAACAGCTACCAAATCCATATGAGCAGTCCAACCAATACTGAACAGTTCTTTTTTTGCAGGTTATTTGGGGTCTTAATCATCTTCTCCTTCATCATCTGTTTCTCTCTTCCTCTTTTCACCTTTCCCGCTTTCTTCCTCCTCTGTACAATAACAAACATTCACTTAGACAACTGGAAAGGCATTTTGCTTAAGTTATTGCTAACAGAGGTAAACAACAATGAATTTTTTGATGGTTGGGAGATTAAAAAAAGATGTTACGCTCGATCAGGTCGACAGGTTGTTAATGAAGAGGTATTAATTTAAAAAAGCATCAACAGTGACCATGGAACCAAGAAGGGCAAAATGCACAGCAGCATCTCAAATCACAGAAAAGGGAACCCAGTTTTCTCAATTTTAAGCTGCTGTCTTCCAAATGTTTCTTATTTTTCTTACACTTTTTGGTCGCAACAATTAGACATTAACAGTTATTAAAATGCATAGCAAGGACCTTGGAGTTAGCTAGCCTGTTTCTGAGCCAGGCTCACTAACAAGTGACCCTGGGCAGGCCACTTAACCTCTTGAAGCTTGTTTTCTCGTTTGTAAAATGGGGACAATAGTACTGACTTTATGAGCGAGTTACCCCCAAGATGAAATGAGATAACACAAAGTATTTAGCCTAGAACATGGCAAGACTCAAACTACAGCAAGTTAATATCAACTAAAAAGGGATTTCTTAGACTCCTTAGGTATCTGACACACAGTGACCTACACATTTTTTTGTAGTTCTGTTTTTTTCAGCTAGTAAAAATTCCTGGCTAGTTCAATGAACTTAACTAAATCTGCATTCAATTATGTTCCAAAAAGCTCTTTGAAGGCAGGGACCAGTGTAAATTTAGCCCAGTGCCTGGCACAGAAGGCAGATGCTGAGACAGTCTGAACCAGTGGGAAAGCACAGCAAACAACCTGTACTCTGAAACCTACACAAGCGTGAGAGCCTGTACTTTCAGTGAATAATAAATAATAGATGTTTCGCTGGTTTTGGTTGTGGTAGGGAAAGGAGTAACACTGATAAAATTGGAAAGGTGCTATTTATATATTCTGCAAAAATTATGATCCAATTATTAAGACTTTTTTAAATGAAAGAATTCCAAAACACAGAAATCTCATGGCTGGCAGTAACCCAAATGATGGGGCCTAAAAACACATTTCCAGTGTGGGGACCAAGGACTAGGCCTCCTGCTCTCACACACGGATTATCATCACTGTAGAGCAGGGGAGCTGCACCAGCACAGACACTGACAGGGCTATACAAGTGCCTGTGAAGACCACCAGGCCAAGGGCATTTTATTTTCTTCTCAGTGGTTACAAATTCTAAATTAATGGACATTTCCCCCCAATTTTTAACTGAGGAGGACCGAAGTGCAGGCATTAGACCCACCTTCATCTTCATCCTCATCCTCATCATCTTCATCTTCATCAACTTCTCCATCATGTCCAAATTCTTCTTCCTAAAGAATGGTAAATAGCATATCATTACTAGATTAATTCTGCCAAGGTGAGAAGTACAAAGAAAAATATAATCTGCCAATAAATGTAACAATTCATCAAGGAGAAAACTGTTACGTTGTTTTCATCTACTTTGATGTACTGAGATTTGTTGATTTTTCTTATGGGCTTAATTTAAACTTTTCTTAAAAAACTGCTTTTTCAAAATGTAATTATTTTATTTGCCAGACATGTTTAATTAGTATGCAACTTATAAGGGATAATTCAAGAAATGACTTTAAAATCTTGAATTTCAAAGCAAGTTTGGACAAAGATGTTTATATTTCCATTCTTATGAAAAGCTTTTTTCAGGAACTTAATTTCATTAAACACCTACAAGATTATACTAATACTCAGCCTTACTTTTGCACTACAAAAGAACATGCTTTTTGATGACATCTAATTTTCTTTGCCTGTTTTCACAGACCTCCTTGAGGGTCACAGTTAAGCCACTCCTTTCCCTGTCCTTCTACGGCACTCAGCTGCTCAGATACCGCTCTACTGGGCATCCCATAAACTAGACGACCTGCTCTTTCGGGGCAGGACCACGTTCTTATTTCACTTTGCATCTGCAACTCTTCAACACAGCATATAACATACTTACTGAATTAAGCTGAATACACAAGAGCAAGTTCAGACTCGGTAAACATACCCTTCCCTTCAACACAACAAAGGGACAGACATCAGTTCTCAACGTTTCCAGTTTTCTCACCCTACTGAATAAATACCTGACTTGTTGCTTCCTCCCCAAGTTAAAGGGTCAAAACTTATTTTGCAGAGCCAAGCACTGTGTCTAGTTAGCATTCAGTACGCATTCCAGTTAGTATTTACTAAAAGGGGAACAAGAGCTAATTTTTTTTTTTTTGTGAGGAAGATCAGCCCTGAGCTAACATCCATGCCAATCCTCCTCTTTTTTTTTTTCCTGAGGAAGACCGGCCCTGAGCTAACGTCTATTGCCAATCCTCCTCCTTTTTTTCCCCCAAAGCCCCAGTAGATAGCTGCATGTCATAGTTGCACATCCCTCTAGTTGCTGTATGATGTGGGACGCAGCCTCAGCATGGCCGGACAAGCGGTGCGTTGGTGTGCGCCCGGGATCCGAACCCGGGCCGCCAGCAGTGGAGCATGCTCACTTAACCGCTAAGCCACGGGGCCGGCCCAGAACAAGAGCTAAATTAACCAGACTGATATTAGTCTATTCTCAAGTACACTAATTTCTTCAGGAGGCCTTTTTATTTCTTTCTTCCTTTTTTTTTTTTTTAAATCCACACTTTGTTTTAATTACAGACAGGCAGCAGGGCAGCAAACAGAGTTGCACTGACCTCCCCACTGACTTCGTCTTCGTCCTCTTCCCCTTCTCCGTCTTCATCTTCATCTTCATCCTCTTCATCATCAAACTCTTCCTCCTCACCATCCTCATCCTCTTCGTCCTCCTCATCTTCTCCTTCTGAAAACAGTCCAGAAGGAATTCATTGACTACCCTTGCTGTCTCATGGGGCACACCTGCTAAGGTGCTGGGGAGCTTTGGGTTGGTGCACAGGATGAATGCTGGGCTACACCAATGTCAGGGGAAACCATGAAGCGCTGTCACCCTCTTCCTCCCAAGCTGCTGCAACTCAGTCCCTCTGTCCGACAGAGTCCCATGAAACCTGGAGGCTAGGAGTCCCGATGGACTGGATGCACACCACAATACTTACTGATGAAATGATACAACTTCTGGGATTTGCTTCAAAATAAGGAAGGGGCAAGCGGGTAGGGGAGTGTATGTATAAAACAAGATCAGCCACGAACCAGTAATTGCTGACGCTCAGTGACGGGAACATGAAAGTTAGCTTTACTGTTATTTCTACCTTTGTCTATGACTGAAATTTTCCATAGTAAAAAGTTACCAATAAATAAATAAAAATTAGGCTCCTTCTCTAAGGTAAGGGTACCACCACAAAACCAGCTGCTCAAATCAGGAACCTGGGCGACACTGTCACAGGTGGTGGGCTGGCGTGTGTGCACATGACAGGCAGGCTGCCTGAGAGGCCCCTGCTCCCCTACACCTCTGTTCACTGGTGCGGACCTCTAGTCAAGCATCCTGACCCATCCCGCTCCTGGAGCTCGCTGTGCTCTCTTGCCTCTGCATGCGCTTCCTTTCTTCTCCACGTGGCTAACACTGACTCAACCTTTCAGTCTCAGGTGAACATCACTTCCTCAGGCTGACCTGCCAGACCTCCTAATCCCAGCTCATATGCTCTCACATGAGCACCTGAGGCTTCTCCTTTACTGCACGCTTCGCTCACTTGTGAACATTTAGTTAGCTATGATTATTTAACATTTCTCTAGATAGTAAGCTCCAAGAGGACAGAAACAATGTCTGTTTTTTCTTTCAAAACTATTTTCCACAGTGCCTGGCACATAGGCAATGCTCAAATATTTGTGCCTCACTGATCTTCGCTCTCAGGAACTGCCCCCCGCCCTCCAAAGAATCTCCTTTACAGGCTCCTGCACATGTGGCCATTCGACCTGTCTAAGGTGAGCTTAAACAGACAACAGAGGGACAAATGTTTTCCAGGAATAACTGAGAACCTGCAGTGAAGGGGGTAAGTGACTAAACATTTGGAACAAGGTGAGACGTCCTGCTGTGTCTACCTGACCTGTGTCTCACAGCCCATCTCTCTTTGCCTAGTCTCAAATCAGCTGCAAAATGAAGCTGTGAAATGTTTCCAGAGTACTACACCACTGATCACACCCAAGCTGCCTGATGTTTGCATTCCTCCACTTTTCTTGACTATTTCTATCCTGTATCTTTAAAGAAAAGACATTTAAAATAATGCTTCAGGGGCCGGCCCGGTGGCGCAAGCGGTTAAGTGCACGTGCTCCACTGCAGCGGCCCGGGGTTCGCTGGTTCGGATCCCAGGTACGCACTGACGCATCGCTTGTCAAGCCATGCTGTGCCGGCGTCCCATATAAAGTGGAGGAAGATGGGCATGGATGTTAGCCCACGGCCAGTCTTCCTCAGTGAATAAAAAAAGAGGAGGATTGGCAGATGTTAGCTCAGGGCCGATCTTCCTCACACGCACAAAAAAATAATGCTTCAGATACAGTAGCACCATCAATTCCAGCAACATCGGGAATTCTAGGAGAATAAGTTTTCTTCATGCTGACTGATGTGAAAACTGATCACTCTGCTTCCCCTAAGTCACTTGGAGGCAAGAAACCATTTACCCCAAGTGACTCAGAGTCAACGAGTCACTGTGCAAGGAAAGCACAAGCTATCAGGAGGGATATTTTGGGTAGAAAAGATACCAAGATTCTTAAAGATAACTGGATACAAAAAACCTTGATCAAATGTCAAAAATAAAAACTATATTCTAATTCCATGTTATGGCCAGAGATTATTTTCCATATTAATGAAAAATGGAATCCAACATATAGTACTTTAAAATCATTGCCTTATCTCCAGTCATATATCGAAGGCAAGAAAGCTATCTTATTCATATTAGGATACGTGGTACATGTACAAACATGCACCTCGTACCTACTAAGTGTGAATAAAGAGATAAAAGACAGTCTCTACTCAAGAAGATAATCGTAGCATAGCTGAAAGGACCGAGATGAGCAGAGTGTGACAAGTGCTATGAAAGAGGTAAGCGAGGGGATGCTCCAGCAGGCACAGGAACCTAACCCAGCCCGCTGGCGCCAGGAAATGCTTCCTGAAAGTATTAAGGATAAGTACGCAGTAACCAAGAAAGGGGAACATCTAGGAGAAAGGCAGGAGACAGGAGACGATGGTCCTTTTGGTCAACTGTAAACCACAAGTACTTCAATCAGTTGGAGCATCGTCTATGGTCTCTAGGCTCCAATTCAAGACTAATTAACGAATGAACCAGTTTTATTTTGAATCATTTGAAGGCTTCAATGTCCCAAGAACTTATTAAAATTAAACAGAGGTCCTAGCTCCAAATTTAATGAAAGGCCTACCTGCATGGATATAAATTATTTTTCTCAATAGCAAGAACATTCAGCAGCTTTATCAGGACCTCTGAAAGGCAGAAATTAGGTTCACTGGATGTTAACACCCACTCACCTTCATCCTCCTCTTCTTCGTCCACACCATCCACCTCGGCATCTGAGTCAGGGGCCTCTCGATCCTCTCGGTCATAGCCGTCCAGGTAGGTCAGCTGGGGCAGGAGCTTGAACACGCTCTCTCGGTAGTCATTCAGGTTAGTAACCTCACAGTTAAACAGATCCAGGCTTTTCAGACAGTCCAATTTTTTCTGAAGAAAAGGATCAAAAGAGACACCTCCTAAACCAGAGGAACGTAAGTAACAAAACTCCTCTCCTGAAGAGGTAAAATTCTAGGCTCTGTATTCAATTAGCAGCTACCCACTCAGCCTTGTGCACAGGAAAACATTTTAAGTCCTTTGCAACCTTTATACCAGGCCACTAGATTTCAACTAATCTTTCCCTTCTACATCTACTCTCAGAGAACTGTCTTTTTCTGGTAGCATTAATAGTCAAATATGAATTTGAAATATTTATTAAAACTGAATCTTTTCACAGTCTGAGACAATCAAATAGTGTTTAATTAATAAATTTGGTTCAAAACTAAGTTTTAACATCTGAGTAATCAAATGGCCAATAAGAACCTGCTGGGTATCAAGCATTGTCTTCATGCTCTAGGGTGGTTGTATCAGGGGAAAAAAAATCAACAAACCAACCAACCGACCAATCTCAAGGTGCTTGCGAGTTCTACTTGGGGACACAGATGTGAAACACTCGAGAATGGACTATAATCAAGCACGAAGTGTGGGGATGCGGAAATTTTACGGAAGACAGGAGTCAATAGAGGCTGGGGAAAGGAGGGGGGACTCAGAGTTCAAACTTCAGAAGTACGAAACAACACACTCTTCTTTTTTAATTTTTTGGGAAAAGATGGACACTATTACCAGGCCTTTCTGATGTAAAATTATGATTTTACCATACCTTGAAATTTTGTTGCAATATCGCCTTTGTTTGGAACCTCAGCTTCATCTATCTAAAACAGTTAAGATCTAAACATCCGGCCCAAGAAAAGTTTTCTGAGTAGCCAAAGTGGATAGGAAAATGGCCATGTATTTTATATTTCACTCAGATCTTCACGTTATTACATCAGTGTACTAGTATTTCAATCCCAGATCTATTGAGTTTTGATTAAGGGTGCATTAAGAGATTGGGAGGGCAGTGGTAGTGTTACAGACAAGTAAGGAGACAGCAACAGGAGGGAGAGCAGACCCTCTCAGGGAGGAGAAGAGGAGGCAGTTTTTATAAAGAGTGAATACAAATGTGCACTGCTATGTGGCCTGGGGCCTCGCAGAACAGGGACAATGGGCCCAGAGGGCGTACGACTACACAGCTTTATAAATTTAACTTTTAATGGTTCTGAGGCAAGAGAAAAAGCTTGGTATTCTCTAAGAAAGTAGTACCAAAGAATATATATATTAAGAGGATC